>NC_079134.1:83924854-84264758 GCF_945859705.1 Episyrphus balteatus
GATTTTAAAAGAGCTTCGAAGAGTTTTCTATAGCAAGAACGAGTTAAGTGACTTCGAGATCTTAAACATTCTAAACGGTGAAAACTCGAAAATACTTTTTGAATTCTGTAAAGAAGCATTGATCTACAAATAGAAATAGAATAGTTTGTGAATTATTTTAGAATAAATAAAAACAAAATATTATTTAAAATCAAAAATAAAAAATATGAATAAAAATGTAAAACTAAGATACAAAATGTTAACAAAACAACAATTAGTTAAAATGTTAGGTGCCAATCTGGCAGACGGCAACTATGTCATGCCTATAATGTTTATCTTTAAGAAACAAGAAATGTATTTACGTTACTGGAATTTTAATGAATATTTTAAGCATTTATATAATTTAAATATAAATCAAAACTAAAATTTTCAAAAAAATAATTTTTGGATTTTTAAAAAAATTTTGAATTTTTTTTTTAAATCAAATTTTCGAAAACGGGACATTGATTTTTTTTTGAAATTTTGTTTTTAGATGTGGATTAGTGATTTCTTCAAAATGGCATACCAATTTTATTTTAAAACTTTTTTTTCCAAAAAACTAACGATTTTGAAAATTTTTTTTCTAAAAATGCATCTTAATATATTAATCAAAATTGCATACGTGTTTTGGAAGGCAATTTGATATAGTAGGTACCTACATTTTCCAAATTTCTATATAAAAAGTCTTAAATATTTAGGCAACTTGAACTGAACTCTATAGTAGAGAATTTAAAGCAAATTATTAGAGAACCCGGCCGAACAGCTCTGATTTTAACGATTTTTTTAACGTAGGTAATTAAAAATACTTTAAAGTCTATAGATTAAAAAATGCCGATGTTGACATATTGTTCTTTTAAATTAAAATTAAATTTTTTCTGAACTAAACCATATTTTTTTGCTTAAATTTCTTAAGACAAATAAAAGCAAAATATTCTCTAGGTAATTTAAGGAACAAAATATTAAGGAGTAAGGGACAATCTTCCATCGTTTAAGCGATAAATGCATTTTTCTCACAATCTGACTTCAACCACAACAAAAATATTTTGAAAACAACGGCAACACCTACAATATTTTAAAATATATTTTTAAAAAGCCAGAAGCTCATACTTGTCTCTTAAATTTAAATCCACTAAATTTTTAAAAAGAGTTTTCAAAAAAATTGGTCCTCAAACTCAGAATTAAAAAAAAATTTTATTAAAAAAATTTTAAAATGACTTTTATCCAAACTTTTTCTAATAAAATATGAATTTATTTTAAAAATTATTTTCGCCATAAATATTATCAGTTCAATTCCGAAGCAGAAAAGGTAATATATATCACACTTTTGAAAAAAATTCAAAATTACTTAAATTTCAATGGGTTTTTTTGATAAAAACTGAATTTTTGCATTGAAATAATTGATTTTCTTAAAGACTTTGGCAAATAAGAACTTTAAACTTTTGCTATTTAACTTTTAACACTAAGGGCTATTGAATGAATAAAAAATAACTTTATGTTTAAATGTTGAACTTTAAAAAAAAAATAAGTTAATTTTTTTTCCAAAACTTCTATTTAAAAAAAGTTCTTCAAAAATGAATTACTTTTTAATTTTTTTCATGAACCGTAATACATATTGACATTTCGTTTTATAATTTCAAATCATAATAAATGTGGCCAAAAAAATTTTTTTAAAAATGCATTTAATATTACGAAAAAGTTTTAAAAACGACATGTTAAAATTGTGTCAATCATTTTTTTTTTTTTTCAAAAATCTGAATTCAATAACCATTCTTTCAAAAGCCCTTCATTCAATTAACTGAATTTTAATTTTACAAATGTGACTAAGCTTCTAGCTTTTTAAAAATGTATTTTTAAATATTGTAGGTGTTGCCGTTGTGTTCAAATATTTTGTTTTGTATTTGAAGTCAATTAATAAGAGAATTGCATCTACCGCTTGAACAATGGAAGATTGTCCCTCACTCGTAAATATTTTTTTTTTTTCCTTGAATTTAACAGACAATCTTTTGGCATCAATTAATTTATAAAATTTAAGAAAAATTAAAAAAACAAAATTTTTTCTTCGCAAAAATCTTCAATTAAATTTAAAAAATCAAAACGGCAACACCGGCAATTTTGAATCTATAGACTTTAAAGTATTTTTAATTATCGACGTTCGAAAAAAAGATCATCAAAATCTAAGCTGTTCGGCCGGGTTTCCTAATATTGCCAATATTTGAGCTTTAGTTACTCCACTGATAAGAGCAAGTTCGTGCGACCCAGTCGTGCATTTAATTTTTTAACATAGAAAAAAATGTTTGATACAGATTTACGGCCATATTATTCACTAGTTTAAAAAATACATCCGGATGTAAAATTGTCAAATCTCAAAAATAAATCCAAATCCAAAATAGTTATCCCGATTTTAACAATGAAAATAGTTAAAAAAATAGTTAAAAAAGACTATTTTTTCCCTTTGTGATATAGAATATCATGGATTTGGAATTATTTTTGACATTTTAATTTCTTTACATCCAGATGTATTTTTTAAACTAGTGAATAATATGGCAGTTATAGACAAAAGAAATACCTTTCATTTGATACCAATATAATTTTTGTACATCCATTATTACGCCTTCTACGATTGTTTGACAAAATAGCTGAAATATTGATTTTGAACTCAAATATATCCAAAATCTCACCAACGATTTGAAAATATTTTACCCACGTAGTGTGCTTATCGTCACCTTTCATTTAATACCAATTTCATTAGTGCACACACTGGGCCCAAACTTCATACAAAATGTGCCATCTCCTTTGGTGAATCGGGGTGAGGTACAAAAAAAAACCCGAATAGAAATTAACTAGTCAGAATAATATAGTTTTTTTCTTGATACAATACAAAAAACTCATGGAAATGTAAATGGAATTTTGTTTAAAAATTCAATTTTTGTTTATGTATAAAAAGACTGTCTAAAAAAAGTCTCGATTTTCAAACATTTTTTCTTAAAGTTCTTTGTTTTACAAGAAATTAAATGGCATACTTGGTTTGCAGCTAAAAACCATTTTAACGAGTTATTTTTGTAACTTTAAACGAACTTTTATTATTATTTTTAAGTTTTTTTTATTTCTTAAGAATTGATAGAGAATTTTTTTTTTTGCACTACCAACTACATTCCGTAAAAACGAAATTCAGTCGTAATTTGGAACTCTATGATAAATACAATTTTATAAATCATTTTTTATAGGTTTAAAATCAATGCCAACAAAAGTTTTAGGATAGATACCTTGAACATTACAGCTAGTTTATTAATAAATTCGCACATTTTTGACGATCAATTTAATGTACACATAAAATAATTAAAACGAAAAAGTATGTATTAAAACTGGATTCACTATTTAAAATAAGATGGAGGCAGGGCGGGTGGGGGACGACATTCTGCCACGTCCACGATCCTGTCCCCTGGAAAATTTTTCATTTAATGTGAATAAGGTACATAACATAACATAACATTAAGCACTTTAAATGAAATAGGCTAAGAGCAGAATATTCAAAAACTAAGTTATGTTTCATTTTTTGAAATTTTTTTTTTATTCATAATCACTCTTGTATGTATATATTAAAAGAATAATGCGCGAAATAAATATTGTTGATTAATGTACATATGTAGTAGCTGGTGCAGAGTCAATAAATGTTGTATTAAATTATCATCTGAATTAAATTGATTAGTGAAGTAACTTAATCATTTCCTATGGTTTAGGTATCTAATAATAACACGGTGTTACAAAAATGAGGTTTCAAAATATACGCAGGCGGAGACCTATCAGGTTTTGTAGAGCTAGTCGCACTGATTACGAAACGGTATTTGAAAATCCCCTAACACCCCCAAAATCTGGAGTTACGGGCAAAAAACGGTTTTTTGGACCTTCACCCTTTGAAAAAATTCTAGCTTCGACAATTTTTTACTCATTTTCGATTTTTTTACAGTTTCTGATAGAAGATAAATATACCTTTTCAACAATGTATAAAACATGTAACTCGGTTAAACCACTTAGAATTAATAAGCTGTCAAAGTTCAAAAATTCCTTTTTTTTCGTCATTTGCCCAACTGCGGCATCAATTTAAAGTATATGTTTTCAAAACAATATATTCTAAAACTATATCTATTTCCCAATCAATCGAGGTATTTTTTATGAAAATCACTTCAAAATTGGCTTAGAAACAAAAATTTTTCGATTTCAACCCAGATACAGAAATTCGAACTTTTAGGTATAGAACAAAAATGTTGTTTCGGCACGTAGTAGGATAACTTGGGCGCCAGGATTTGATAACGGGTTTTTGTTGAGGAGCTCAATACAAACGTTTTTTTCTTTGGGAGGGGGGTCTATATCTCCCCGTTTAGGTGGGAGGGGCATTTTTCTAAAAAAAATTATCAAAATAAAAAAAATTATTAAAAAACAACGGCAACACTAACAGTAATAAATGATACCATTTCCGAAAGGAAAAATTGTACATTTGATTCTAATTTTTAAATCAATATAATATAACCAAAAGTTTTTGAAATAATCGATTTCAAAGTTAAAAATATGCGAAACAAAAAATTTTTAACTCATTTTATACTATTTTTGTCCAGACTGTGAATTTTAGTAAAAAAAATTACTCACACAGAAAACTGCCTCAATTGATTTCTTATCGAACCGTGAAAACTATATGTTTCTATGTCTTCTAGTTTATGAGAAAATTTTTTTTTCGCATATTTTTAACTTTGAAATCGATAAAAAATAAACTTGGTCCAAAGGTTTTAAGTCAAGAAAAATCTTTGTTTACATTGATAACAAAATTGAATTTATGAAAGAATCTTGATTACCAAATGTGAAAATTCTTTTTGAAATAATTTGTGTAAGTATACCTACCTATGTTCTACCTACGATAAGTAACGTTTGTACATAGTTACTATTTGATCGACATGTGTAGGTATGTACCTATCTACAAACTTAACTTGATCAAAATTAAAAACAAAGTGTAGCAGATATGTTCTATATGTAGGTACCGGGAGACGGACAGAATCCCGAAATCCAAAATCCAGAAAGACCAAAATCCAGAAAACCCTCAATCCCTATAACACTGTAGAAAAATCGCTTTTCGTTTTTTTTTTCTTCCTATTGACTTTACGCTGAAGGATCAATATTTGTATTTAAAAATTAAAAATGAATGCAAAAACAAAGGAGTTAAGTCAACTTTCGTCCTCAGTACCATACATTTAAAAAAAAAATTGACTGAAACCCTTTGCACAGAATCATTTCTAACGGAAGGAAATACGCTAGAGCTATGGCGTTAGGACCAAACGAAAGAGGAAAAAAACTGACTGAAGTCCAGTACTTACTCGAAAAAAAAGATCTCGAACAAACAGAATCAACAGAACTCAAATATGTTCGAGCTTTCCTGTTTACGAGTATGATGACTCGTAAGTAATCCTACATTTCAAACGAGTTCAAACGATCATTTTTCTGTTCGAGTAAAATCGAGTGAAATTATCGTAAACAAAATGTTCATGATCAATGTGATCGAATTTACTCGAACTGGAAAGAAAATGTTCATAGTGTTCGAGGGTGGTTTTTCTTGTAGCATAAATAAAAAGAGAATCAGTTTGGTACTCAAAAGCAAGTTACATTTGTTTTATTTACATTTAATAAATTTGACAAGATAATGAAATGAAGAAAAACATATTAGATTAAAATTAAATTAAATACAAAAAAAAGAAAAATTAAATAAAACTTAATGTTAGATACAAAAAATTGAATAAATTAAATTAAGTTAAAAATTATGACACTTGTATACGTATATGAAAAAAAAAATTTATTGGATTTATTTTCACACCACCATTGAAGAATATCCAAAGGGCCTTTCGAATTAAACTGAATGTATCTTTCTATTTCACTATCAATAGAATTCACGCTCGTTGTTGTATTTTCATACATAAAATCCGAGAAAATATAAATGGCCCTGGAAGTAGTGAAGCCAACGGTACATGTATAAATTGAAACAATTTAATAAAAAGAAGTATTCATACAAAATTGGCGGCATATAAAATCAATTTTGTTCGCAAAAAATCATACATCATCCTCTGGCGAACGAGGCATATGGGCAATTCCATGGTAACTCACGTTACATTCACAAAAATTTCCAACACATAAATAATTTTTTTTTTTTCAATTTTAATGTAAATTGATACGAAATTACTATCCATGAATGGAGCATAACTATTACTTTCATAATTAACTAAAAAAATTGTCTTTATTTTTAACATTTGCTTGGGAAAATAAAAATTTGATGGTAACTCACGTTACAAAAATCGGACACGAATTTTAAGAGTCCGACGGTATGAAGTTTTTGTGTGAAATTAAGAATCTCAATTTGTTTTCAATGAAGATTCCATACATACAAAATTCCAAGCTTTTAATATGAGTGACAAAACCAAAAATTTTTTCAATATTTCGAGGAAAATTTTTAAAATATTTAGGTAACTCACGTTACATTATTTTGGTAACTCATGTTACCTGCGATTTGTGGTTCCAAAAGTAAAGAAAAGATGCATTTTCACTCAAGTTTTTTTTTAACCGAATAGTGTGTAACGAAGCTTGCTTAAATGTTAACTTATTTTAGCACTCACGAGGGGATATTGTCATCGTCACTATTAGACTCATCATATTTTCAGTTTGCTTGTTTTTCCGTCATTTTCATGTGAAATTCTTCTGTTGTTGGCAAGCTTATGCTATAAAAATGCTTTTAGATTATTAAACTCCCTGAATTTTATGTCTATCCATAAGGGAATACAACAAAGAATCTTTTCTTGCAACTTGCATAAAGAGTTGCCGTTTGTAAATAGTAATTTGCTAATAAAAAAAGTAAAAAAGACTGCATAATTTGTTCAAAATTCGAGTCCACTTTTTCATGGAATTACACATATGAAATGAAATGTCCGAACATAATTTTCCCAGCCAAGAAAATGAAAATTGTTATGTTGTAGATGTTAGACATTGAGTTAGAGAAAAATATGTCCTGTGGAGGCGGCCTTTAACAGACCTCATGAGTTCAAACAATTTGTGTGGTTTGAGTTGTGAGTATTTTTGGTTATGAGTAAGATGATTTACGAGTATAGAGAGAAAACGATCGAGCACGAACGATCATTTTAAAAAATTGAAATTGTTCGAACAGGTTCGAACATACTCATTTGGATCTCTGGTACCTACCTACTTTCTTAAAATGGAATCACAATCCTTTTGCATACCTAAACACAACTACTCAATCCCGCCATCCAAAGAAACAAAAACAAAACTAAATTGCAAAAAAAAAAAAAAAAAAAAAAAACCAACCCAAATATGTATCTACAAGTACATATTCCTTATTCTTTCTTTCTCTTCTAATAGATCTTTTGTGAGTAGGTGCTGAAGTACTGAGTAAGCTTTTTTGTTGTTTTTTTAAACAGTTCTCGTTGAGCCAGACTGACCAACGTCAACCGTATTTTCTTTTGATAGAAAGAAACAAAAAACATGCGCAAGGACGACTCGATACTCGAGCCACAAGGTCTATTTCTATGAACAAAAAAAAAATAATTGCACAACGATCTTGAATTGTTGCCTTTCGATTTTTTTAATTGACAAACAATATTGCAACACCACAGATCACCTCATATTTTTATTCCTCATCCCAACCTACCTTATGAAAAAAATAGAGAAAAAAATGCATTTATTGTTCAGGTTGTTTTTTAAATACGTCCACAATCCATATGCACACACACAATTCTATTTTTCTTCCAAAAATCCCGCCTTAAAAAAGAAACAGTTAAAGCGCGATTTTGCAATGCAAAAACACAACAAGAAAACAAGAAAAAATTCAGAGATATAGAAATATAACGATTCCAACTCAAGACCGTTATGCCCATGATTTTTTTTCGTTTCTATCCATACAAAAAGATCTTCTGGCTCTGTCTGAGCGACAGCCGTGAAAACACATGATACTCACTCTCAAAGACCACGTAAAAGAGAATCAGAGAATAAAGAATCAAATTTCCAAAGAGAAAAAAATCATTTTAAAATTTCTCAAATTTTTCATTGAAAAGAGCTTTTTTAAAAGCTCTTCAATGTGGTGATTTTCAGTTACATATGTCACTTTCTTCTATAAAGATGAGATTTCTGTATAATTATTTGTGCCAGGACTGCCTTATGGACCAGCAAATATCTAACTGGTGAAAACTAGGGAGCCACCCCCAAAATCTCTCGCTGGCTCTATACAGCCATTGCCAGACAAATAACATACGCTGAACCGGTCGGAAAACAGTACAAGCCAAGCTCAACAAACTACAAAAACTAGCTTGTATGAATATTACAGGAGCAGGGTTATTACACAGCAACGTTAGAAGTTATCACAGACCTACCACCACTCCATCTCCTACTAAAGAATGAAGCCATGGTCAATGGTTCTAGGCTCATCGCAGAAGATAACTCTTATTTCAAGATGATTCACCCAATATTTTCACTGAACTAATTAGGAAAGAATAACTTAAAATGTCTCTAGTAGACAATTGTCTCCCAAGATATAATTTCACCCAAAACTATAAGGTCACATTCCGCTCACGACATGACTGACAACAGAACAGACCCATCTTCGACAGCGAGTCTCATGTATGGTACACGGATGGCTCCAAAACAAATGAAGGTGTTGGGGCCGAAGTTTTCGGAATGAACACCAAAACCTATCTGCACCAGAGCATGGACAAGTTCAATTCCGTATTTGAAGCAGAGATTTTCGCAATTGAACTCTGCCTCAGAGAAAATTTATGTCGTTTTCTATTGACGAGATTCAGAATTAGATTTGTGAATCTAACAGCTGAAAGAGGGGGTTAAAAAAAGGTAAAGGTGGACAAATCTAAGATTTCATGACCTATTTGCGGCTTGAGATAAAAAAAAAATGAATCCGAGATTCAAAAAGTTTTTATCAAGATTCACGCATACAAGCACACGCACTTTCACACATCATTTGTTGTTGTTTTATTTTAGAGACCGTACTGTAAGTAGTACCATAAGCATTACACAAGACCATACCTGAATGAATGTAGTGGAGGGGAAGTTGCACTGCGACCTTAAAGGTCTATTGTGCCCCCAAATTTGGCTGCAATTTACTACTTACAGTACGGTCTCTAGTTTGATACTTTTTATGTATTTGATTAACTGGAGTATTTCTATCGACGGTAGATCTTTACTTGTTACCTGGTGCTGGCCCAGATGTCTGTGTCGTTGGTGCATCAGTGCTTCACATTTGCCCAGTATGTGTTCTGGTGTCTCTTCATTGTTGTTGCAGAATCTGCAGGTGGCACTGTTTGCCAGGCCAAGATTGTTGAGGTGTTTTCTCAATTTGCAGTGGCCTGAAAGGATCCCTGTTATTATTCTCAGGTTATTTCTACTCAGGTTAATGCAGGTTTTAAATCTTTTTTGGTTGTAATTCCCAAGTAGTAATTTTGCCTGTCTGACTTTAGGAGTCTCTTTCCAAATTTTTGTTCATTTGGCCTCCTCATCGGTTTTTATCATTTGTTTGATCGTGCTGTCTTCAATTCCGCAATATGGTTCTGGGCCCATAAGAGGTGCGGTTGCACCTACTTTTGCTAAGGAGTCTGCTACTTCGTTCCCTTGTACTCCAACATGTCCGGGAACCCAGTAGAGTGTTATTATATTTGCCTTGCCAAGCTCGTTCAGCTTCTTCACACATTCCCATACGAGTTTGGAGTTTATGGCGTATGAGTTTATAGCTTTAAGTGCGGCTTGGCTATCAGACATGATGGCAATGTTTTGGTTTTTGTATTTTCTTTCGAACAAGCGCTACAAGAAGGAAGCCAAGAAGAAATGCGCCCAGCATAAAGCAGAGAGTACGGAAAGCATGTATCGCGAGCTTGGGGAAATATCTGATCCAGCTACTGATGCAAACCAGGCTCTCCAGGAACTGCGACATGCCAAGATGAACAAGGGTGCAGCCATCTTCAAAATTGCCGCTCAAAGGAGAAGGAATGCTCAGGAAATACGTTAACCAAAGTTCATTAACGATGCTCAAGGCCTACTACTTGTGAATGACGACAAAATTCTCCACAGGTGGCGACAGTATTGTGATGAACTCCTAAATGAGCAATTTCCCAGGATATACTTTACAACAGCCGAACCTAATTTAGACGAAGTACCCGACCTTACAGTCGAAGAAGTTAGCGTGGCGGTGAAAAACTCCAAGAAAGGAAAAGCTATTGGTCCAGACGAAATACCCTCTGAGTTCTGGAAGAAGATGGGAGACATTGGGTGTAAATGGCTCACGATTCTCATCTCCAAACTCATTAGCGGTGACCAAATGCCAAATCAGTGGAGAGAAAGTTTCCTTCTCCCAATCTACAAAGGAAAGGGGGACACACGAAACTGTGATAACTACCGATCGATTAAGCTGATGTCACACACCATGAAGATCGTTGAGCGAATTTTGGACGGCCGACTACGAAAAATAATACGGCTGTCTGATGACCAGTGCGGCTTTGTCTCGGCTTAATCAACCACAGATGCCATACAGAGTTTAAGAATCCGAATGGAAAAACACCGTGATTCCTCAAGGGATTTGCATATTGTGCTGGTTGATTTCGAAAAGGCATTCGATAGACAACCACGAGATCTGATATGGGTGTCCCTGAGACAGCGAGGGGTTCCGGAAGTCTACGTGCGGATGATCAAGGACATGTACGAGGAAGTAAAAACGAAGGTAAAATGCCCCGCAGGAGTCACCGAAGAGTTCCCAATCAAAGGGAAGCGTCCTGAGTCCTTTGCTCTTTATTACAGTCCTTGACTTCCTGCTTGAAGGAAAAGTGACGGATCCGAAAGTGAATCAGTTATTCTTTGCTGATGATGGAGCCATCATAAGTGAAGATCCAACATCCTTGCAACAAGCACTTGATGTGTGGGTGGATGTTCTGGAAGGAAGTGGGTACCGGATATGCGCGAAAAAGACAGAATATCTCTGCTGTCCATTTTCTGACCAAGACGGCCCTATTCCGGGCATTTACCTGAATGGCACAATACAATACAACACTCCCGAAGTGCGAAAAGTTCAAATATCTTGGATCTATGATCAACAACCAAGCTTCTTGTGATGACGACATCAATCACCGAATAAGTGTAGGGTGGATGAAGTGGCGCGAAAACTCTGCCATCTTCTGTGACCGAAAAATGCCCCCTAAACTGAAAGGAAAGCTCTATACTGCAGTTGTTCGCCCAGCACTTACATACGGTTCATAATGTTGGACAATGTACAGAACGTATGAGAGTAAACTGACAGCAGCTGAGATGAAGATGCTTCGTATGACAGCAGGAGTAACAAAGCTTGATCGAATCAGAAGCAAGAAAATCCGAGGAAGCCTTCACGTCAAAAATACCGTCTTGGATGAAATACAGCATGACCGTTTAAGCTGGTACTGTCATGTACAAAGACGAAACCCTGAGAACCCAGTTCAAAAGGCGATCGCTTACGACGTTCCAACGCAATTGCGAAGAAGAGGCAGACCTAAGAACTCATGGAGAAGAGAAATGCAACGACAACTGCATTCAGTTGGCCTTAGACATGGAAAAATTCAAAATCGAGAAGCCTGCCAACGTTTCCTGAGGTCAACCCGGCGAACCCCACATGCGGAGCCGTAGTGTGAAGCAGTAGAGTGGGAGAGTTGTGACCCCATCCGAGATCATGACTATCGTCGATAATGGAGAAGAAGAAGAAGAAGAAGTATTTTCTTTCGATATTTCGTTCTGCGCATTTATCTATAGCATTGATTTCCGCTTCAAAAATGCTAGGAAACAGTCCCATTGGAATGGAAATTTTGGTTCCGGGCCCAAATATTCCTGCTCCAGTTCCATCAGCTGTTATCGATCCATCAGTGTACCACTTGATGGCGTTTGCATTGAAAGTGTAGTTCGGTGATTCACTTACCCACTCTGCCTTGCTACTAAACTGTGTTTGAAATTTTTTCTCGAAATTGTATTGCTTGATCATGCAATCTCTTGGTATGTCAAGGAGGTTTTTAACTGTGGTGTTCGATATTGAGTCCCTTTCTTTGAGACCAATACTCTTGCCCGTACCAGTTCCTTCCTTTGCAAATCTCAAGATTGTTCCGTTAGCAGTACTACTTATTAGTTCATGAAGTGGTGTTAAGTGGAGCAAGTTCTCATTGAGCCGGTAATGCATAAGAAGGCCAATCTTTGAACTTTGTTTAATGTCTTTTTAGTTGTAATCAGTTCGGTTCTTTTGTGCCAAACAACCGTTCGTAGGTGATAATGGGTCTTACCATCATGGTATACATCCACCTTAGGATATTTGGTTTACACCCCCATGATTTATTTGCCAGTCTGCGGGATATCATTAGGGCTTTTGTGGCTTTTCCGACTGTTATTTCTAAGTGTTTATTCCAGAGGAGTTTACCGTCTAGTGTGATACCTAGATATTTTACCTCTCTCATTAGTTCAATGACCTTACCAGCTAGCTGGATAGGTCTGATATGAGGCAAAAGCAGTTTTCTTGTGAATGGTACAATTTTAGTTTTTGCTGGGTTGATATTTAGCCCCACCGTTAAACACCATTTACTTGTAGCTGAAGTCCTCTTTGGATGATATCGCAAAGGGTCTCCTCGAACTTCTCGTAGGCGGTTATTACAATATCGTCAGCAAAACCAAGACATCGAATACCCAGGGATGTTAGATGTTCCAGTAATTCATCCACTACAAGGCTCAGGCTCCACAGCAAGGGTGATAGTACCCCTCTTTGTGGACAGCCTCTTGTTGTGATGATTTTCTATGTTGTTACACCTGTAGTTGCTTCTGCCGTTCTTGTGCTCAACATTTTCTCAATCCATTTTATAATGGTGGGCGGAACACACTTTCTTACAAGACCCTTAGATACTGATTCATGAGAGGTGTTATCGAAGGCCCCCTCTATATCTAGGAAGGCTCATAGTGCAATTTCTTTAACATTTAATGCTTTTTGTACGGTGTTCGTTAATTCGTATAGAGCAGTTGACTTACCTGCCCTGTAGGCATGTTGGCGATTATTCAGAGGCATGTTGGCGATTATTCAGAGGCATTTTTATGAGTACTTCTGATCTTATGAAGTTGTCAATTAATTTTTCCAATGTCTTCAGTGGGAAAGATGTTAAGCTTATTGGCCTGAATGACTTCGGATTCCCTATTTTGGGAATGAAGATTACTTTAGCTCTTCTCCACAGATTTGGTATATACTTAAGTGCTACGCTGCTTCGAAGAATGCTAATTAGCTGTGGCATTAATTCTTTTTTACCTCTTTGTAAAAGTGCGGGACTTGAAGGGTGACTTGAAGGGTTGAAAGGTATTTATTGCCCATTCAATCCTATTTCCTGAACAGATAGCTGAAGCTATCTTCCAGTCTTCACGATTATGCATAGGAGGTATTCTCTCTATTTGGAGGCCTATCAAGGGAGAGCTTCCCTGAAAATGAGTGTTTAGCAACAGTGTTGACTTTTGGTCTTCGTTTTCAGTAAAACTGCCGTCCGGTTTACGCAGAGCTAGCGATTTTATAGCTTTTTCTTTTGCTAGTACTCTATGCAGTCTTGCTGCAGCAGAAGTAGAGGAGATACTCTCACAGAAGGTCCTAAAACTGTTTCTTTTGACTCTTCTTATTTCTTTGCTGTTATTAGTCTGTTCTGTTTTGTAATGATTCCACTCTCCGGTTCTTTTCGCCTCATTAAAGAGTTTTCTTACACTGGATCTTAGTTTAAAAAGATTTTTGTTCCACCAAGGTGCATCTTTCTGTCTTTTCATGGGCTTTATAGGGCAACTGAGTTCGAACGCCTCATTTATTGCCCCACTGACTTCATTAACTATTTGCTCCAACTCATAGTGACTTGTTGTCGTTCTAGCTGGACCAATTTGTTCAAGTTTGCGCTTAGAGCAGTTTTATAGATGTTCCAGTACGTTTTTCTTGAATTTCTTCTAGAGGTATTCTCTGTTTGAAGGCCTTCAAGGTTAAACGTTATGATTCTATGATCAAAAAGTGAGGGTTCGTTGGAAACTTTCCAATCCCTTATTAATCTGCTTACATTCGGGGTTCCGAATGTCAAGTCTAACACTTCATTTCTAGTTCTAGTTACAAAAGTTGGGGTATTCCCTACATTGAATGTATCTAGATTTTTTACAATAATAAAATTTAAAAGGTACTCACCCCTATGATTAATATCGGAACTACCCCACGTTGTATGGTGAGCGTTTGCCATCCAACCAACAACGGTAGTTTTTTATTGTTGCAGTAGTCAACCAGCTTCTGTACTTCAGCGGGCGGTATGTCGTCATCATCACCGGCAAAGTATGCTGCAGCTAAAACCATCGTGCAGGGATTGTCCTCGATGTATATCTGGGCTTGTATTGGAACAAGGTCCCGCGTCATAAATTCTGAAAGACATATAAAATTTATATTATTTCTGATCATTATGCATGTTCTGGGCGAGGTGCTTCTCGTGTCCCATATTAAATTGGAGTCCTGACTTGTTAGGCCCCTTACTTGACCCCCGTTAATCCAGGGTTCTTAGATCAGCACTAAACCCAGGTTATCCGCCGTGAATTTCCTTGCTATGACAGCCAAAGCCGCTTTAGCATGGTGGACGTTAACTTGGGCTAGCCTGGCACTGATCCCGCGTCCGGTCATTTTGTTTACAGAATGGGGGCGAATGCCCCTTCATCTGCAAGCAGATGTTCTTCCTCCTCTTCAGTTGGAAGCGCTTCATCAGGGCTCGCTCGTAAAGGAGAGAGGCCCATGCCCTCATCTTCTCCGTTCACTGAGCCTTTCTCGATCTCGGCATCTTGGTTTACCTGTACTACTACTGGAAGACTTGGAGGGGGTGGTGGTGGTAAGGGGATAGGATTTATTGGAGGGGAGGTTTTTGGGGTTTGGTTGGTGGTTGGAGGTTGGTTAGACTCAGAGGTAGTTCTTTATTTATTCAACACGTTAAGTACTAACGCAGTAATCTCTTAAATTATGACACTATGTACATTAAATATACTTATAAATACTTAAATCTATTTTATAAATTTAATTGTAATGTATGAAGAACATATTCTTAAAATTTTGTGATTTTACGTTAATATTAATTGATTGAATTAAGAAATAGTTTTTATTGAAGATATTTATCAAAATATTGAGAGGACTATTGGCCCCATGCACATAATTAGATCTACTAAAGATATTACAAAGAGGCAATTGCCTTCTTAAGCTGCAACGACTAACACTAAAACCCAATCTACACAGAACCGATGGAGCTGTGACAGTTCCGCTAGCAATTCCCACCATAAAACAGAATTGCAAGTACTCTCGATGACTTAAAAGAGATGGAAGATTTATTAGTTGAAGTCTATGTGAATATGGTGGCAAATCTATCATACTAGACCAGGGAAGAGAACGTAAACAAAATCTCATAAATCTTCTTTGAACACATTCTATTCTGTTGACATGAACCGCGTAATATGGGGCCCATACAATACAACCGTATTCCAGAATAGACCTAACAAATGAAACATACAGAATTTTAAGCACATAAGGATCACGAAAGTCACGAGCAAATCTTTTAATGAAACCAAGCATCTGATTAGCTTTTTTTATAATATAATTGTAATGGTTAGTGAACGAATGTTTTGAATCCAACACCACACCGAGGTCAGAGAAACTTGAAAGACTACATAATTGAGACGTGTTCAACAAATAAGTATATGACAGGACATTGTGTTTGCGTGTAAAACGCATTATTTTACACTTGTCAATATTTAAAGACAGACGATTAGTATTGCACCATTCCCAGAATTTTTGAAGATCTTCTTGTAGAAGTTCACAGTCAGCTACTGAGTCAATTTGTACGTCATCGGCATAAATTAAAGACATAGATTTACTTAAAACAGAAGGAAGATCATTAATAAATAAGACAAACAATAAAGGACCAAGGTGACTACCTTGAGGTACACCCGAATTAACTTTAAACCATTGGGAACATTAATTTCTAAATACAACACTATATAATCTATTTTTGAGATACGAAGAAATCTATAAAATAAAGCGATCGTTAAGTCCAATGGTGCTTAGTTTCTTAAGTAATATTTCATGATTAAGTTTGTCGAAAGCTTTACTGAAATCAGTAAAAACACAATCTACTTGCTTATACTTTTCAAAGGCATCTAAGCAGAACGTTGTAAACTGTAGTAAATTTGTGACCGTAGATTTCTTTTTGACAAAGCCATGTTGGTTTTCACATATAACAGAGGTACAATGAAATGACAGAATATCACAGACAATGGAAACGAACTGTTTAGGGATGACAGAAAGCTTGGCAATAGGTCTGTAGTTTGTCACTAATTTTTTTGGACCTTTCTTATGAATGGGAGTAGGAAATGCATTTTTCCATATAGCGGGAAACATAGAATTACTAGTTGACGTATTGAAAAGCACAAACAACGGATAAGACATATATATTGCACATTTTTTCAAAATAAAAGATGGCAAGCCATCAGGGCCGGGACTGAAACACTCGTCTAACTTTTCGATATAGTCGAGAATAGTTGCTTCAGAAATTGCAAAATTAATCGAGTTAAGATATGAGAATTCATCAATTGAATAAGTTATATTTGAGTCATTTGTAGAGTCATTTTCAAAAGCACCCTGGAAGAATTCGGCGAACATGTTGGATATAACCTCTGGGGAATGGCTAGAAGAATTATTATAAGTCATATGTGCTGGGTAACCGTCAGATTTTCTTTTACAATTAACATAATTCCAGAAGTTACGTGGATTAGATTTAAGTTCATTTTCTGTTTTAGATATAAAGCTTGTATAGAGAAAGTTCGAGTAGCTTATAAATTCATCCCTTAAATGAATGTAACTATTACGGTTTTCATCAGTTTGTGATAGATTGAATTTTATCCAAGCCTTGTTTCTTTTGTTTTTAAGCTTTTTTATATGTAGATCGAACCATGGCGGGCTGCTATTAAATACACGTTTTTTGCGTAGAGGGACTGTTTCTAAAAAGCAAAAAAATAATGTTTCATAAAAATGCACAATCATTTCGTCAAAATTAACATTAAAGAAAACAGAATCCCAGTTAATGTCATTGAGTAAATTAACAAGTAGAGTAAAATTACATTTTTTAAAATTGAATTCATGCTGATCCTTACAAATATTAGATGAATGATAGATACTTAAGCTCATAGAAATAGATAATGCAGGATGATAGCGGTCTTCTTCTACAAGTTTTGTGTCACTCAATAAAACTGCAGCATCAGAGTTGGAGACATGAGAGAAATAGATAAGGTCCAAAGTTTTGCCAAATTGGTTACTCACTCCATTTAATTGATCAAGGCCAAAAGAAGCCATTCCGTCGATAACGAGAAACTCGTTGTTGTTGGAAGCGTCGACAGGTAGAAAGGCATCAGTGATTGGATTTTGCCCATTTCAGGTGAGGTAGATTAAAATCTCCGATTATTAATAATTCATCTGCTTCATCAATTTGTTCATGAATAGTCTCCAAGCAGTCAAAAAGTTTATTATAGACGTCATTGTTCGAAGAGGGTGGGATATAACAGGCAACCACATATGTATATGTAACCAGACAGGATTTTTATTTTCACACACAGAACTTCAAGATCGGAATCCAAAAAATTATCGACAAGACTACAGAGGAAATGGTTACGAACAGCTATTAACAAACCACCACCAACAGTAGCGGAAGGATCATAATGACGATCACGACGGTAGATTTGAAAGCTGGAGTCAAAAATTTCTGTATCCATAAAAGATGAGTTTAGCCAAGTTTCGGTGAGGATAAGTATATCGTGAGGAATGTTGTTTAAATTCTTGTAGACCTTATTGGTCTTTGTCCGAAGTCCGTTAACATTTTGTTAGAAGATTAATACCTTTTGAAGCTGCTCTGTTTCAGGTATGGCGTTGTCGGGTGTTGTTAAAAATGGTGATGATTAATTGGCAGCGTTCTCTTTTGAAATTCATTAAAAATAATTCCTTCTGGCCAAAACGATGATGAGTTAAGAAGATAGAATATTGAGTCTGGAACTTTGATCTTGAACGAAGAATATTTTGCAAAGTTACGATGAATCATTTTCTCGACGAGCGTTAAACGTAGCGTCTTGATTTTCGTTTTAATGTAGTTTTTTACATCGAGAGCATTTGTAGAGGGATCAAGTTTCAAAATGAAAAGGGTTTTTTGTCCTTCAACTATTTTTAATCCATAGTCAATAGGCGATGCTAAGTTATCCACAATACGGAATGGGTTGGCGGGAAGAATTTTTGATGAAGGTTTGGTCGATGAAACAGGAAGTTGAACAGGATTTGACTTTGAATTTGTAGATTGGTCTGAGGGAAGTAGAGTTATTGCAGACTGTTGAGATGAATGTTGAGCACAATTAATAGTTGAAGCTGGAGGCTGTTCAAATGGAGGTAGAGTTGATGCAGGCTGAATCATTGAAACAGAGAGCTGAGCGAGATTGGAAGTTGAAGCTGCAGATTGTTCAGATGAATGTTGATTTAATTCTGGTGGGATGGGTGGGGCTGGAGGTTGAGAGGGATTTACGTGTAATGTGGGTGGTGTAGCAGAACATTGATTAGATGAATCTGAGGATGGAGAAGATTCAAGGGACGAGTTAGGTGACTGTTTTTTCGAGGGGATTGGTAACGTTAAATCTAGTTCTTCACTTTTGCGTTTATTAGATTTATTTTCGACAGGGGCATTTTGAGATTTAGATGCACTTATTGTCTGTTGACGCTTTAAGATTGGTATATTTGATATATTTTCAATTTTATCGTTTAAGTAGAGCAGTTGGTTTTGCAACCTATCTATCATCTTTGAGTAAGAGAGAACGTCACGAATAATGTTAGATTGGGCAAAAGGGTCACAATTAACGCAGAAAAAATAAAACGGTTTCGATTTGTTAAAAAGTTTAATTGAACTAGAAGGTGCGCCTATACACTTAACGTGGAAATGTTTTATGGCAGTTACCATGGCACATGATAGAATCAATCATAAAGTCACAGATTTCAGAACATTTCTCGCATACAGACTTTATGACCACTATTAATAATTTAAATAATAATATATATATTTTTTTTTTATTGGGGTACAATTTAAACTACGGCCCTGTGTGATTTCCAATGTTATATAATAAAACCACAAATAGCCCGAAAGTATGCTATGTATTTTCAAAAGTATGCAATATGAAGTATTTCCTAGAATATTTCATACAAATCACTGAAGTATGCAATAGCACAATACCACAAACCAGAGAATGAAACAGATAGTTATTCTTATTAGTTTTATTTCCACTCAATACAAAAAAAACAAGCACTGGATGGAGGTTGTCAAAACACAGAATAAAAAATGTGAATTTGTAAAAGTTAATTATTAAAAGACCACTTGTATTTTAGTTAACACTTAGTCAAATTTAACAGTACTTTTAATTAGAATAAGTAAAAGAATCAATAAATTAATTTATTACGACGAGAATAAACAAAATAAATAACTTTAGATGGAGCGCAAAAATACACGACACTTGCTAGAGAAGCCAGGGTTCGGATCTTGAATAGTTGGATCATTACCTTGATGGTGTGTATTTGCCTCTACAGTATTTTTCCTGAGGCCAGTAACGGAGATTTTCCCGAACTTAAAGTGCAGTTCGTGACCTGCATTCGTGATGGTTTTGGCAGAGTTGGTGTCGATTTTTGCCACCAGTAGCTTGCCTTTGCCTTCCGCCTTGCTCTTGATGATTTTCCATGCTTTAAGACAAAGTCCATCATTTTGAGCTTCAATCAGGGCTAAGGATTTCTTGTCCTCTTGATCCTTACTTCTTGGAAGGAACATTGTTATGGTATGCAACTTGGGAATGTTTTCTCCCAAGCATGCAAACAGAGCAGTGCCCTTCCAAGTGCTAAGTCTTGTGGCTTTCTCCTTAAGCCAGTCCGCTGTTTTTTGACGAGCACAATCTACAACGAGCAGGCCTGTCTTAAAGTGAATCCCGTTAAACTGTAGCTTATGTTTCAAGCCCAATGACCGCCTCCTCTAGTGCTGTCAGTTCGTCGGTACCAAGATTTACGTCAGGATATTCTTTTGGTAGAATGGCTATCCTTACGCTTTTGGTGGTATTGGCGTACGACAGTGGTCTCTTGCTAGTGTTCAGCGCGGTGTTTGATCCCGCTTCTGCTGAGTTGCCCAATCTTGGTTTTTTCACCTCTTGCCTTTGGGGAGGGGTAATATGGTGATTTTTCCTCTTACCTTGTCCCTGGCTTTTGAGGGATTCAGCTATAAGCTCAGCTCTCCTTTCCTCCACCCTCCTTTGGACTTCACAGGGGATTTCCCTTCCGCCAAAAGATCGAGGTACCGCCTTGTAGCCGCTCCACTTAGACCTTTCCTGAAGGGGTCATCCAGGCCACCTGGTTCGCCCAGTTTCGGAAGGATTCTATCTTTTGATTTCTGGCTTCTGTATGGCTTCCTTTTGGATTTTTCGGGAGCTGATTTTGAGGATGGGGTATTCCTAACCCTGGTGCCACCTTTGGCTTTGGCTACATCTCTAGATCGCCCGGGAGGTATTCTCTCTTGGCAAGTAGAGGATGTAGTTCGAGTAGCATTTTGTCTTCGTCTAGGAGGTGTTCTCCTTCGACTAGAAGTAGATGCTTCTCTTCTATCTGCCCGGTTTCGTACGTCCCTAGGAGGTTTTCTCCTGTGGTCCTTACTACTTCCCGGTCTCGAATCGTCTCCATGAAAATTTCTCTCCATCCGATACGCAATTTCATCCGCGGTGGCATCCCGCTGAATGAGGAATTTTTTATAGTTTTTGTTATTGTATTTTTTTGACATATAAAACCCACGAGTAGCTAGAGAAAGGTAGGTCCGCCATATTAGAGCTCCGCATAATATGGTAAGGTCTTGGTTACACTTTGATTCGACCCGATTTCAAAGAGGCACCGTTAGAATACAGCCGGATACCCCTGGCTGCAAACCATCCAATAGGCACGGTTACGTAACTCCCTGGATTAGGGGTGGCAGTTTTTAGTCGTAACTCCTCAAAATTACTACCAATTTAGATTGCTCCAAATCAGCAAGTCAGTTGAATCTTTGAAACTCCAGCCTCTGCACCACGCCAAGGTGACTGCCGCGCAAAGGCGATACCTGCAGAATGTGTAACAAAGAAACAGCAGAACACATACTCTGTCACTGTAATTGCTTAATCAATACACGTCGCCGTCATCTCGGCGGGTATTATCTCGAAGCGGAAAACATCGCCGTTAGTTCACTTAAAAACATACTAAGTTTTATTAACTCAGGATTTCTACGTGAACTTTAATAAGGGGAAATCACAATAGGTCCATCAGAGGCCGCAGTGATAAGGCGAATTATTCCCACTTTAATCTTAATCTTAAGACTGGGTTCCCTTTTTCAGCAAAGTCAAATCTCATGTAAAAGCATTTGTGTGTATTAGTGAATGTGTTTCGCTCTCTCGCCATCGAATTCTCTGGTTTTTTACTCTCAGGATGTTGGTTATGGTTTTCATTCATTGTCTCTTTGTGAGATCGCCATCGCACTCACGCGTGCGGGGTGACATGCAAATAGATGTAGGTATACTACATAGATCTTTATATGGATATGGTTTGTGGACGAAAACTGGTTTGAAATTCAATATTTTCATGAAAGATTTCTGGAGTGTATACCTATTTATTTTTGAAATGAAAAAGAAACTTGTTTCCATGTTGCTGTTGTGGACAGTTTTGCCGCAGGCTTTTTTAGAAAAGTAACAAAATTTTTCAAAAAGAGTAACAAATGGGAAAAAAGCGTAACAAATTAAAAAAAGTCAAAAAACGAATCTTATCTTATTTAAAAGCTTATTATTACGAAGTCTAGCAGGCTGCTGCAGCGAAAAAGAGGTGAAATAAAATAAACTAGTAGAATTTGCACTTTTCAAAAAGCAGAACGAAAATTTCAGTTTGAGCCTAATACGAAGCTGAAATTAAATTTTATCAACGAAATCAAAATTTCAATATGCTTTCAGTTTTTCAGTACACAGCTTTCCGGATTATGTGGGGAGTTTTCCTGGCCCTTTTTTCTTTTATAAAAAACTGTGTTGACATTTTGATTTTTTTATTTTTTGTTCAAAAACGTATTTTCTGATTTTTTTCTTGACTTTAATTTAATTCATTTTTGTTTGCTTTGACAGAATTCTCGATGATATTTTTTCATTATGCCCACTTTTCACGAGTCGGAGGACTTAAAATATTTAATTTTAATTTATTATTTTTAGTTGTGCCATTTTTGTGTAGGATTTTTCGTTTCTCATCTAGGTTTTAATAAATGAACATGAAGTTTAAAAAACGTTCTGGAGGCGGAAGGGAACTATTTATTAGGTTTTATATCTTTCTGAAAAATAGCCCTGCATTTGAAACAGTTTTGCTTTCTTGTGAATTATTAAAAGATATTATTAATCCTTAAGAGCTTTTAGATTATTATGTACTATTTTAAGATTAATAATTGTTACTTTCAAAATTTAATGCATATTTTATTATATTACTTTTTTATTGTAGAATAATTTAAAAACGGAAAGGTAGAACTATTTTTGAGAAGAATTTCTTGACTAGAGCGTCTAGCCTAAAATTAAAAATTTCATAATATTAACACATTAAATTTTGTCTTCATTAACTCCCATCCACTTTGTCCTAAGCGAATACAAATAGGTATTTATACAAAGAATAGAAATCTTTATTAACCATAAACAGATCAAAAATTTTATTGAAAAAAAGGGTAACAAAACGGAATAAAAAGTAACATGGTAACAAACTTATTTAATATTTCAAAAAAGTAACACTTTTGTTACTTTTGTAACATTGTGTGGATGGCATTTGAGTTTTTTGTGTATCAGAGAAATTTTTTGCATTATAATAATAATTATAGTTGTTCAGCGGAGAAGCAGGTAGAGGATGTGTTATATGGGTGCATTGATATAATATACTTGACAGTATCCTTTGTGTAGTTTGTATAAAAATATGAGTAGATGCGCAGAAGGATAGATTTTCAGGTTCTTGCTCACTTTTGAGTTGTTCTTCTAATTTATTTGTCTCGCTCTCGCGCGTGCCGGCTGACATGGAAATGTATTTACTTACAATATATAGAATGTTTAGGTGCTTATGTGTATGTTGTTTGAGGATGGACTCGATATCAATCCAATTTACTTTCAACACCTTTTTAATAAAGATTTTTTTTAAAGTCACCAATGCAATGAACTCAGTTCGTAACTGAATCGATTTTGTTTTTTATTTACTTATATACCTACATTATTAGGAAACAAAATTAAGGCAGCATTAATAACTTATAAGTTACTTTTTTTTAAACCTTGAAATTAATTTTTCAATTATGTAATCAAAGTTTAGGGAAGTTTTCAAAAATAATTTTCAAGCTCAACACTTTGAAAAGCAATGATCTATTTTTTCCAACCAAAGATGATGATCTTGCAAAAAATATCTACTATCTACCTACTCTCTGCATCATCTTCATAATTTCATGAATGATTTCTGCCTGCCTGAGTGAGGAAATAGGAAACAAAAAAAAAGTATTATGTAAACACAAAAAAAGAAACAAAATATAACGAGAAAATGAGAGCGCAAGAGCAAGTTTTTTTTCAATAAATAGAAAAGAACAGAAAAAAAGAGTTCATCAGCGCCAGCTTATGCGTGGCATTCTTTTGAACTAAATTTGCATGTGTGCGTGATCAATGGAATTTTCAAAGTAAAAAAAGCTAAAATAGACACTTTTTCAACAATTTATATTAAAAATACTGTGAGCAAAAATATATATTTTTTTTTTGAAACTGATTTGAAATATAATGAAAAAAAATAATAAAAATAAATTGTGGATGCTTTGACTGCCCCTTCCTCAAAAACAGAATGCAAATATTGGTTTATTAAAATCAAATTTTTAGTGTGTAAATAAAAAAAATATTTTTTTTTGGCAAACGGGTTGCATGAACAACTTTATTAACTTCTCATTAAAAAATACAAAAACATTTTAAAAAATAATCACGCTTTGCCCCACGACTAAAATGCTAAAAAAGTGCATTTTGACACCTTTCCTTCAAATTAACCGTTCAAACTAACTTCAAATTAAATTTTAGAAATTTTATTGGATTCTCCTAATTGCCCTTTATTGTTTTCTTTTTTACTAATAAAAGGTAAAGTTATTCTAAGAAGAGTGAGTAAAAAAACATGAAATTACAACAAATTAACGAAGCTTTTTTTCTAATAAAAAAAAAAAAAAAAAAAAATCTGTTTCGCGTAGTGCATGAAAACACATTTGATCATTATAAAACAAAAAAAAAATAAATAAAGAGTTTATAAACAACGGTGCCCCAAATTTTCAGGAAAAAAATCATTTTCGACCCTTATAAAAATCGCACAAGAAATGTTTCTAAAATTTAAATGATGCAAAAATATTCGTACGTTTATTACCTTTTCAAAAAAGTAAGTTTCATAAGATTATCTTATAAACTGCAAAAGTAATACAACAATTAGTCAACCATCTTCCATTAAAATGCTATGGAAACCCCCCCTTAATAAAAATATGACTAACGAATTGTGGATTAAAAAAAAAAACAGTAATAAAAATATTTCAACGTGTTTTTTTAATAGACGTTATGGAAAATAAAAATGAAAATTCATTATGGCTACTCTTCATGTTTTCAGAAACAGGACGAATGAGTTCGTTCGATTTTGACATAAGGCTATGCGAGCTCATGTCTATTACAGTTGGGCCTTGGATTCTTCTATAACAGAACATTTTGCTCTCGAACAGATAAAAAAGAGAACTTCGAAGATAAAAAAGAGAACAAAAAGGCGAGCTTTTGATTTACAAACAACAAAAAAACAAGCAAGCAAACAATTTTTTTTAATGTATCATTAGCAATACAAATTTGTAACATTAATTTGGCTTATTTATTGACTCACCATTAAGGCCCAACTATAGGCATAAGCGCGCATGGGCTTATATCAAAATGGCATGACTGAGTTGTCAAACATACAAAATTCTTATGGAGTAGCCATAATGCGCATATGCGCGCTTCGTTGACTTTCGTTAAGCATGAGTAAATTTCTCAAAAAAAAATGTAAATAAAATGGATGCAAGGGGGATGGAAAAATTAAATTAATTTTCACTTAATAAAAATGTGATAAACGAATTGTGAATTGAATAAAAACTGTTTTAAAAATATTTTAGTGTAATTCAACGCGTTTTTTTTACAAAAATTATGGAAAACAAAAATGTAAATTGTGACAGAAGGCTATGCGCGCGTATGTTCATTATGGCTACTCCTCATGTTTTCAGAAACAAGACGAAGCAGTTCGTTCGATTTTGACATAAGCCCATACGCGCATATGCCTATTATAGTTAGGCCTTTTAACTTTAAATCTCCATTAAAAAACGGAGTCTAAATTTAAAAACAAAATTCATTTATTCAGTCTCTTATATGAATTTTTTTGAAGTTTGTCATCATTAACTAATAGAGCATTAAATTTAAAAGCCCATTTAGATAATTTTAAAGAGGGATATTAAGAGCAAATGGAGGTTTTATTATGATATGAATTTATTCACTTTCCATAAGCGTTAAATGTCATTTGTTATTATTTTATTTGAAAAAAATTGTGCTTCAATTGTGCAGTCATTAAAACAAAATGTAGACCAGGGTCGATAATTTTTGAAACCAAATAGTAGAATGAAACCCATTGGAAAAGGAGGTGAATATGATGAAAACTAAAGGAAAAATAAATTACGGGCGAGCCGAGTTCGGGAAGTGGTAGGGTTGAGTTTTTAATGGTAAAAAATGGTATATCTCGCTTTCCGGCAAAACTACAAATCCTATAGAAAAAAGTTGTATGGCAAAGTTCTAGGTAATAAAAAGATCTACAACTTTTGTATCAACAATTTTTTCACATAACCTCAAAATTTATGTGAAAAATTCAAAAAACCGAGTTTTTGGTTTTTTATTTTTATCTTTTTCAAAAACAAAAATTTTTCTACGAAATTTGGTGAAAACCTACCTTATTATATCCCAAATACACTGTAATTTATTTGATTTAAAATATTAATTTGTTCACCTTATTTTGACTTAATACCAAAAGACACCCTAATTTTCAATCGAAAATTCACGTGTCAAAATATCAGCTTTTTTCAAAAAGTCGGATTAATCTTACGTTTTTTGAGTAATTAAGGTGTAAATTTGAATAAATAGACCAAAATTGTAAACAATGATAAAATTTTTTTTTCGAATTCAAGCTTTTTTCATTTTTTGAATTTTACTAGAACATGTTCTATAGTATACAAATGTAAAATTTTTTTTACATCATCAGAAAATAGACATTTTAACGAACGAAATGCCCACCGACTTTTTGAAAAAAGCTGATATTTTGACACGTGTTTGAGACTATGTGCACAAAGTGCCCAACATATAAAATAATACCCTATGAATTCTAAACCTAAACCTTATTTTAATTACACTCAATTTAATTGGAAACAAGAGAGTAATTTACTCCGAAAACGAACTGTAACTTGTTTTGATCTTTAATTTTGCTTTGTGCTCTTTTTTCGCTTTGGTAAATTCTATTGTAATTTTGTTAAGATCTTCCCTTTTCATTTTGGACCGTCACGGAGATCACACCTAACATTATAAGTATCATTTAATTAAATAATTAAATTGAAATTTACACAAACATTTTTTTACTGTCTATTTCTACATAAAATACAAACTATACCTAAACAAATCAAACATTTAAAATACAATCCATGATTTATTATTGAACATTTTCTGGTCCTTCGAGATAATCGGATTAAAATTGAATTCTGAGAAAGTGAATGTGAATATTTTAATGCTACAAATTAAATCAATTGAAACTACAATTTACTGTTGCCTGAAAACGTAACAATTTCATGAACATCATATACATTTTTGTGGTTTTATTATCACGTGCATGAAAACATACACCTAAACATTTTTTTAATACGAAACTTTTGCTCAATCAAACGGTAAAATACCACTGATATTCGATTGATAAGAGTTAAATTTATGGCATGATTATATTAATCCAATGCATGTGTTTTTTTGCATGAACTCTAGACAATATTTTTTAAGAAACTTTTTATGAAAATTTTGACGATCGGTTAATTAATTAAATAAGCAAATATATTTTTTTTTAACTTCTACAATAAAATCGTATTACATACATAGACTATAAAAATGAATTTAGTTAAAGTGAGATGTGGCCATGCCAAGGCGGGTATAACTAGGGCATTATCATTCGCATTGTCAATCGATGATTCCACATCAATCGATATGTTGGAAATTCATATGACTCGGCTTAAGGAAGCCTGGTCTAATTTCACAACTCACCATAATAGCTTGTATGAATTTTGCGATGACGAAGCGTTTGTAGATCCAGAGGAAGAGTTTGCCGAGTACGAAGATAAGTACTGTCAGGCTTATGCTTTAATACAAAATTCAATTCGCACTCTCTCAAAGTCTAGTTCCATAACAGATCAATCGATAGGTGATACATTAGCGTCTCAGCAAGCTTCAATTCTAAAAAAATTAGATGCAAATCAAGTAAACCCCAAAACTGTCAAATTGCCAGAGTGTAAAATTCCTACATTTTATGGTGATTACAAAGACTGGCCTGGTTTCAGGGATCTTTTTACTGGAACAATTGATCGTAACACTTCGATTACTGCAACTCAAAAGTTTCAGTATCTAAAATCTTTTTTGGGTGGAGATGCAGCAAACCTAATAAAACATATTTCATGTTCCGAGAATAATTATTTAGAAGCTTGGGATAAACTCGAGGCGCGGTTCGACAAGAAACATTTAATTATTCAATCGTTCATACAATCGTTTATTTCGTTGCAATCGTGTAGTTCTAACAACGTGCAGTCTCTTCGAAAACTGACAGATGGGGCTGACGAGACCATACGAGGTTTAAAGGCACTTGGTTCTGAGTCGAGAGATCCTTGGCTTATTTTTATTTTGCTACAAAAAGTAGACCACGAAACAAAACAGGCATGGGCAGAAGAAATCGGTTCAAACGATGAATGCACTATTAGCAAATTTCTTGAATTTTTGGAAAACCGCTGTAGCTGTCTTGAATCATGCTATACGTTACCTGTAACTCGTTCTTCTAAAACAACCAACAAGGCTCAAAGTAGTGTTCGAACACACTTAGTGGAAACCAAAATAGGGTGTCCCAAATGTCAAGAAGACCATCTTCTTCCTTCTTGTAAGGCATTTATGGGCTTATCGGTGGATGAACGCCGTAAATTTGTTAAGGAAAAGTCTTTATGCTTTAACTGTCTTCGATCAGGTCATCCTTCCAACAAATGTCATTCTAACTTTCGATGTAAGATGTGCTCTACTCGTCATCACACTCTAGTACATCCTATACAAAACGCAAACACTTTACATTCGAATACAAGTTCTAATCAGGATCAAAAGCAATCTCCTGCTTCGTCGTCACCACGACAGGATATTGTTGATCCCATTGTAATTAACCACTCTCTTGAAGCCAATCATCATACAAGTACTATTCTTCCTACAGCTGTAGTTAGAACTCGTGATAAGCAAGGAGTTTATCAAAATATTCGTGTACTTCTTGATACAGGATCTCAAGTTTCCTTCGTGACTGAACAATGTGTTCAACGACTAGGGCTCTCTCGGAAACGAATACGTATTCCTATTTTGGGAGTCGCATCTATTTCGGCAGGTGTTACTAACGGTCTGGTAAGCCTGACTATACATTCCACACATGATTCAAATAATATTGACATCGATTGTTACGTCATTACAAAGTTGACATCTTTACTTCCATCAACTGAAATAACAAATATCGATCTCACTAAAATATTTTCCAAGAACCTAGCAGATCCAGCCTTCAATATTCCTGGCCCAATAGACATTTTGATTGGATCAGATAAAGTGTTTAGCATTATTAACGGACCATCTGAAACAATAGTTAGAGGGGGTCCTAAATCAATTCCAACTATATTCGGCTGGGTGATAGCTGGAAGCTATCAGCAGCAAGATTCACGAGATAAGGCAGTAAGGTCATTTTGCACTCGATTAGACTACTCGCAACATGTCGACTTGGAACGCTTTTTTCGACTAGAAGAGGTTAATTATGAACCATTTTTATCGGTTGAAGAGCAACAAGCTGAAGAGCATTTTGCTTCAACACACAGACGTCATGAAGATGGAAAATACATGGTTGAGTTACCATTTAAAAATAATGTTATTCTTAATGAAGAAGGTTCACTTCGTTGGCATTAAATCGAATATTTTCTATCGAACGCAGATTCTTATCTGATCCAAATCTGAAAACATCGTATTCAAAATTTATAGATGAATATATATCGCTTGGTCATATGGAAGAAATTCCACCAAATGAACTACAAAAATCAACGCCACATTTTTATTTGCCACATCACCCAGTTATTAAAGAAGATAGCACCACAACCAAGGTGCGCGTGGTGTTTGATGGTTCTGCTAAACTGAATCACAGTGGCACTTCGTCTTTGAATGAATCACTTCTCGTTGGCCCCACAATTCAGCGGGACATATTTTCTATCTGCCTAAGATCTCGTCGTCATTCATATACAATTACAGGGGACATCGAAAAGATGTACCGCCAAATCTGGATTTCCCCTAAGCACACAAATTTTCAGCGGATTATTTGGCGTGACAATCCTGAAGACCCTATTAAACATTTTAAGCTTTTGACAGTAACGTATGGTACTTCAGCTGCTCCTTTTTTGGCAGTACGAACTCTCAAACAACTCGCATTAGACGTCGCTGAAAGTAACCCACGCGTTAGTTCGATTATTTTAAACGATTTTTACGTTGATGATATAATAACCGGTGCTGACTGCGTTGACGAATTGATTTCTCTTCAAAAGGAACTGGTAGATGTGCTCCATAGCGCCGGTTTCAACCTTCGCAAATGGACCACAAACTGCTGGCCTCTTCTACTATCACTACCAGAAGATCAACGACAGATGTCGCCAATTGAATTCGAAGATTCTAATATGGTTAAGGTGCTTGGGTTGCAGTGGTGTCCATCAAAGGATTCTTTCACGTACAAGGTCAAATTTCCTAACAAACTAAACTGTACAAAACGCGGAATACTTTCAGATGCTTCAAGAATTTTTGACCCACTTGGATTTGTTGCACCGGTTATAATCGCAATCAAGATATTCTTTCAAGACCTTTGGCGAGAAAAGTTGGGCTGGGACGACCAGGTTCCGGAGGAAATGGCACTTCGTTGGACTACCATTCGAGATCAGCTTCATCTCATCGAGTCTATTTCTGTCCCTAGAATCATATGGACCAACAAAATAAATTGTGAACTACATGCCTTTTGCGATGCTTCTTTGGATGCCTATGGAGCTGTAGTGTATTGCCGTAGTATAAGCCTAAGTGGAGGTATTTCTGTGTCTTTGGTGGCCGCCAAGACCAGGGTCGCACCCATTAAAATTCTTTCTCTTCCTAGGCTCGAGCTATGTGGAGCTTTGCTACTAACACACCTAATTAATAAAATAAAACTATCTTTACAGGCTGATGATTTAAGAGTATTTGCGTGGACAGATTCCGCAATCGTTTTGCATTGGTTATCTGCAACCCCCAAAAAATGGTCTGTTTTCATAGGCAATCGAACATCAGAAATTTTATCGTCAATTCCTCGAAAAGCATGGAATCATGTAAGGTCTGAATGTAATCCAGCTGACGTTGCATCCCGTGGAATCTCACCACAAACCTTAACGTCTTTTAGCATGTGGTGGAATGGTCCAGCTTGGCTCAGCAAAGAATCTAGTGAATGGCCACTATCACAGTATGGTATACAAGATATATGTACAGATCAATTAGAGGAACGTAAATCAAATAATGTTCAGGTATTTGTGTCCAATATAAAATATAAAATTCGAGATAAAATACTACAGGAAATCATCGCAAAATCATCTAATTGGATAAAATCGGTGCGCGTACTAGCCTACATATTTCGTTTTATAAGAAACTATCTCCATTTACCAAAGGCTAATGATTGTAATTATCTAACTACAGAAGAAATCGCGGAATCAAAAACTCGTTTAATTAAATGTGCTCAGAACTCAACTTTTTCGTCTGAAATTGAAATTCTTAACAATTTTAAAGAGCTGCCGTCGCGTAGTAAGCTTATATCCCTGTCTCCGTTCCTCGATCAAAATAATGTGCTTCGCGTTGGTGGTCGCCTTTCTTACTCGGACTTATCTTTCAATGAAAAGCATCCTATAATCTTATGCAAATCGCATCGAGTAACAAAATTAATCGTTGAATACACTCACACTCATTATCTCCATGCCGGTGTATCTCTAGTGTTTACAATACTTAAACAAAACTATCACATCATTGGGTGCAGAAACTTGTTGCGAAAAACAATACACGATTGTGTTAAATGCTTTAGGCAGCGCAAGACATCATCTACTCAATTCATGAGTGATCTTCCAGTTGAGCGGGTACGATTTTCGCGTCCCTTTAGCAAAGTTGGTTGTGACTATGCAGGCCCTATAACTTTGCGTTTAGCTCATGGGCGAAATCCCAAGTTTATAAAGGCATACATAGCTATTTTTGTATGTTTCGTTACTAGAGGTATACATATTGAACTTGTCGGAGATCTTTCTTCAAACGCGTTTCTCTTGGCTTTAGATCGGTTCGTGTCACGTCGCGGAAAGCCTTCAGAGATATGGAGTGATAACGCAACAAACTTCCATGGCGCAAAAAGAATCCTTGGAGAGCTTTACAATCTTCTCCTCAGTGAACAACACCATAATATAATCATCGACCATCTCTCTAAAGACCATATAACCTGGAAATTTATACCACCTTCCGCACCTCATTTTGGAGGATTGTGGGAGGCTGGTGTAAAGTCTGTTAAAAACCACCTTAAACGTGTAATCGGAGAAAATAGACTAACATATGAAGAAATGTATACTCTGCTTGCTAAAATCGAGTGCCTCCTTAATTCGCGCCCTATGTGGCAAACTTCAGACTACGAACCCACAGCCTTGTCTCCCTCCCACTTTATGATAGGAGAATCGTACTCTGCAATCCCTCAACCAGATCTTATTCATTTAAATATTTCAAAGCAAACTAACTGGTATCTTTTACAGACATTGATGCAAGGGTTTTGGAAGCGGTGGCACCACGAATATCTGACGTCTCTACAAAATCGACCCAAGTGGAAGAAGTTCCAACCCAACTTACAAATAGATGACATTGTTTTTCTCAAGGAACCTAACTTGCCCCCGTCTAAATGGATTCTTGGCCGCATAATCAACACACATCCGGGTGAAGACGACAGATGCAGAGTTGTTACCGTGCGAACACAATTTGGCAATTATACACGCCCTATAGTAAAAATAGCTCCTTTGCCAAAAACTGAAAGACCGGAGTCTTCCAGGGGGGGCTGAATGTTTGAGACTATGTGCACAAAGTGCCCAACATATAAAATAATACCCTATGAATTCTAAACCTAAACCTTATTTTAATTACACTCAATTTAATTGGAAACAAGAGAGTAATTTACTCCGAAAACGAACTGTAACTTGTTTTGATCTTTAATTTTGCTTTGTGCTCTTTTTTCGCTTTGGTAAATTCTATTGTAATTTTGTTAAGATCTTCCCTTTTCATTTTGGACCGTCACGGAGATCACACCTAACATTATAAGTATCATTTAATTAAATAATTAAATTGAAATTTACACAAACATTTTTTTACTGTCTATTTCTACATAAAATACAAACTATACCTAAACAAATCAAACATTTAAAATACAATCCATGATTTATTATTGAACAACACGTGAATTTTCGATTGAAAATTAGGGTGTTTTTTTGGTATTAAGTCAAAATAAGGCGAACAAATTAATATTTTAAGAGCCAATTTTTCAATCTTCTAATAAACAGTCAGTTAACTGTTCGACGAATAAAGTTGTTAGGCTCATAAACAATCAGATAAAAACATTGAATTTTTCAATCAATATTAATTTATTTTACAGAATAACAAAAAAAAATTGTCAAATTTAAAAATATTTAAAATTAAACGTCATTTTTATTCATGACTGTTTTTGTTTTCTTGTTTTCCACTGTATTTTTTTGAAAATTGTTTCAAAACAGCTTTGATAACTGACACAATATTTTTGAGATTATTCCTTAGAATAATTTTTATTCGTCTCTGAAAGAGGCAGATAGTTGTATTCTTAGGAATAAGCTATACCTGCCTGTTGAAAAATTGATTTTTTCTTTATCCTTAGGAATAAGTACTAACTGACTGTTTAACTGACTATTGAAAAATTGGCCCTAAATCAAATAAATTACAGTGTATTTGGGATATAATAAGGTAGGTTTTCACCAAATTTCGTAGAAAAGTTTTTGTTTTTGAAAAAGATAAAAATAAAAAAACCAAAAACTCGGTTTTTTGAATTTTTCACATAAATTTTGAGGTTATATGAAAAAATTGTTGATACAAAAGTTGTAGATCTTTTTATTACCTAGAACTTTGCCATACAACTTTTTTCTATAGGATTTGTAGTTTTGCCGGAAATCGAGATATACCATTTTTTACCATAAAAAACTCAACCCTCCCACTTCCCGAACTCGGCTCGCCCGTAATTTATTTTTCCTTTCATTCTTATCATATTCCCCTTCTTTTCCATTGGGTTTCATCCTGCTATGATTTTTTTGTACTTTTTAATGTTTTTGAAGGCATCGGCACTGGTCTAATGGTTCATCGTAGAAATAAAAATTGGATGAAGTCTTCAAAATAACTTTTTAGGCCTTAGTAAGTTATATCTGTTGAATAGGTCTACTGCTGATCAAATGTCGCTTTTGGAATTTCTATTACAGATTTTGTTGGTGTATCCAACCTATTGTCAGTGTCTCGCGGGCGTTTGCTAAGAATCAATTTTGATTCATACATATATATGACATATGTGCCCATGATTATGAAAGTGGACTAAGTCACTTTTTGCATTGTTTAAAGAAAAACTTACATAATAATTTTCTTATAACGATTTAATTATATTTTTTTTATGAAATCACTAGAGGAGCAATAAAGAAGTTTATTTACTGCAATTTCGCTTTCAAATAAACTTTACCCCTTAAATAATAATTATTTTTTGCATTGTTTAAAGAAAAACTTACATAATAATTTTCTTATAACGATTTAATTATATTTTTTTTATGAAATCACTAGAGGAGCAATAAAGAAGTTTATTTACTGCAATTTCGCTTTCAAATAAACTTTACCCCTTAAATAATAATTATTTTTAGGCTAGATTTGATGCCATTTTTAGGAGTGACTTAGTGCACTTTCATAATTAAGGGCACATATGTATATACCCTAATACATCGGTTCTCAACCTGTGGTAAGATTTCAGAGTGTCCGCAGCAGCATTTCCATAAAGCATCAGAAATACGTCTTTAACATTATTCTAATGTGACGCTCAACGAACTTTGTTCTTTTTATCTTTTTTACTAATTTCAACACCCCATTTTATTGCGTTTTCTTATCCTCCTCAATAAATAGATACACGCATCTAATTTTAATTACAATAATAGTAATAATATGGGCTGTAGGCCGGAGCGAAATTTAATTTTCTGGAAATTCAAATTCTACCCCCCACAAAAGTTACATATAGTCCTAAAACTAATGTAATATTTTTTTATTTATTTCCCACCGCTAGGGGTCGCGCATTGGAATGCAAAAATTTATGTTTCCCTGTAGGTATTGTATTTTTGTTTTGTTTTTTTTTTTTTTTTTAATTTAAAAACATTTTTTTTCAGTATAGAGTTGATACTTAAAAGGATTACCTATATAAAATTAATTAAGGAACTAAATTAAACAAAAACAAAAAAAAATAGTATATAAAACTAAAGTATTTAACTGAAAAATATTTTTAAAAAATTTCTTCTCCGTTAGTCCTGATCTATCGTTTGTTTTCTGGGCTTATTTTTCTGGGTTCGATTGCAATGAGGAATAACTAATGGAGGCTGTTTAAAGAAGAATAAATGCATAAATTAATTTTAAAAAAATTCGAATGCGCGACCGCGACCCCTAGCGCTTCTTGATCCAAATGCAACTTTTGCGGAGGTATGTTTTTTTTCAATTTGATTTTTTCTCCATACAATGTCTACCAACTTTTGAGAGTGTGCGGATCCCTGACAAAAAAATTATCAGTTTGCGGACCCCTTTCAAGAATAAATTTAATTTGTTATAATGTAAAAGTATTTTTAAATCAACTTCATTATACCCTATTGCAGACTGTGAATCGTGCCCATTAGGCCGGAGCGACATTGTATGGGGAACAAATCAAATTGAAAAATAAAAAACCCCTGCAAAAGTTGCATTGGGTCCAAGAAAAGGATTAAAAGATTTTTTAATATCTTTAAAATGAACGCTAGGAGTCGCGGTCGTGCATTCGCATTGAAAAATGAAAAAACAAAGAACAAAATGGGCTTATAAAGCATATGTATGTTTTTTTGTATTTATTTATGCATTTATTCTTCTTTAAAAACCAATTGAAACCTGAAAAAATAAGCCTAGAAAACAAATAATAGGTCAGGCTTGTTTTTAATTTCCAGAAAATAAAATTTCGCTCACGACTACTGCCCATATCATTACATAGAATTTTAATTTTAATTAGAATAATTTTAAAGACGTAGGTACATCTGATGCTTTATGGAGAGGCTTTCGCGGACCCTTTGAAATTTTACGCGGACTCCCAGGGGTCCGCGGACCATGCATTGAGAACCAATGTACTAGATTATCTTCTCTACTTCAAAAGAAAAGCGACTAGCAAAACTTATCAGGGTTGAAATGCTGCAAGCTGAATAATATAATCATCTCATAACATTGCAATTGTTTCAATTTTTGGTTACCAAAGGTATGTATATCGTTACTCTCGCCATAGTTTTTATGTTTTTATATTGCTTATTCTTGCTTTTTCAAAGGGTTTCGTGGCCGAACTCGAATCCAAAGACGGACTTATTCGATCACATCTCGTTTTTGAAATATTACCCTTAAATCTATTTAAATCTTTCAGACATCTTTTCTACTGCCCGAGATATCTTCTTACCCACTTTTGTTCTATGTTAACCTTAAATCCAGTATGTAAGCGAAAATAAATGTATCGATTTTTTCAGAGACTGTAGTACCTACCAACGCCAGGAAATAACCTCGAAAACTGGTAAAAAGCGGGATTTTCGATTTTCTAACGGGAATATCTCAAAAACGCGATGTGATAGAATTTTTCTGAGTTCGGATTCGAGCTCAGCACATAAAAAACCTTTAGAAAAGTATATCTTGGTTTCTATAACAAAAACCTTGTTGGTCATACTCAAAATAAAAAAAATGCAATTATACTTTTGCAATGGAAGAAAAACTTGTTTTTATTTCTAAAAATTATAAGAGAAAGTAACGGGACATTTTGTTCTTCTCAATATTCTTGTTTTTTGATCCCCTTTAATAAAAAAATAGTAGGGTGTCGCTGCAATACCCTGTTTTATATAAATAGCATTTTTATATGGTGCGATTATACTTTTGCAAAGCACTGTATTTACAACATTTCGTTATTATTTTGTTTCAAATTTTATATATTAAACAATTTCAGTTTATTGTTAAATTTCAAAGTGAAGTTTAACACTGGTCAACAAAATTAAACTTCTTTTTTGTTACAGAAACCAGGGTATACTCTTCTATAGGTTTTTTGTGTGCTGAGCTCGAAACCGAAGTCAGAAAAATTCGATCACATCAAGTTTTTGAGATATTCCCGTTAGAAAATCGAAAATGCCGCTTTTTACCAGTTTTCAGGGTTATTTTTTAGCGTTTACTTATTTTTTTTTTAAACTGAATTTGTAACAGTTTCTAAAAGAATTAAGTTTTGTCTCTCTAAATCCGTTTAAATCTTTTAAATATCTATTTTCTTCCTCGAGAAATCATAACTTGAAATCAAAGTGCTTGGGGCATCTCATATTTATTTGCTTTTAATAGCAAATATCGAAAAGTTCTGTACCAATCGCTTTCAAATTTTGACACAATTCTTTTAGAAACTGTTACAAATTTAATTTAAAAAAAATAAGTAAACGGTAAAAAAATAACTTTGAAAACTGGTAAAAATCGGCATTTTCAATTTTCTAACGGGAATATCTCCTAAACGTGATGTGATAGAATTTTTCTGACTTCGGATTCGAGCTCAGCCTATAGAAAAATATACCCTGGTTTCTGTAACAAAAACCTTGTTGACCAGTGTAATTAGCTCATGTCAAACAACTTGGATTATTTAAAATTTTGGTTTATAAGTATTGCTAATTTCATTTAGAACTCAATAGATAGAATGTACCTGTCAATTTTCTGCTACAAAATTTCAGTGCAAGAAAAAGTACATTTTTCAATTTTTTTTAAGAAACAAATTTTAACCAATCTAAGGCTTTATAAAAAAAATTATTTCGTACAATTTAATATATATGTAATATTAAATTGTACGAAATAATTTTTTTTATAAAGCCTAAAGTAAGTTTAAGGCTTTATAAAAAAAATTATTTCGTACAATTTAATATATATGTAATATTAAATTGTACGAAATAATTTTTTTTATAAAGCCTTAGATTGGTTAAAATTTGTTTCTTAAAAAAAATTTTCTTGCTCGCTAACGCTCGCAATTTATATCAACCTACTTATCACTCTGGACGGACTTTTGAAAGATGGGCTAGGGTCGTCATCAGTAAATCCGTCCGTATCCGAGGCTTGTCGTCGTTCCAAAACTACATCCTACTTCTGGTCGGGCAGTTACCCCGGCGGCAGAAGCCCCCAACCTGGAGGGCCAGGCCCTTTGATGACTCCAAGGACGAGAGGTTGGCTAAGCCGCTCCTTATAGACCTGTGCTCTGAATATGTCTGAGTAGCTCGTATAAGGTGTTCACCAAGTAGTTCGGCCTTACTGGAACTGGTGACGCTACCGTTGATTCTTAAAATGAATTCTTCCGCTACCGTCATTTGTTGGAAGTGCCTTGGTGGGAACACTCCTTCGTTGGGGGGGTAATTAGTAGCAACAGCCTACTCCGCTTCGACCTTTCGACCATGGGAGGCCCTTCTGCAAAACCAAGTTTCGCGATCGCATAGCTCTAAGCTTCATAGTAGTAGTCACCGTAAGCCCATCCGCCACGACAAGGCTTACCCCCATGGATGGGGGTAAGTCCGTCCAGCTGCTTGCATATGCCGACGATATTGACATAATCGGAAGAACTCAGCGTGATGTCAATGGCGCTTTTGTAAGCATCGAAGCGGAAGCGGCAAAAATGGGTTTAAAGGTCAATGAGGGCAAAACCAAGTATATGCTGTCGTCAAAAAAGGACACTCAACATCGACGCATTGGACAAAACGTCACTATCGACAGCCATAACTTCGAGGTAGTAAAGGACTTCGTCTACCTGGGCTCCGCTATAAACACAGACAACAACATCAGCGCTGAAATCAAACGGAGAATTACTCTTGCCAACCGCTGCTACTTTGGTTTGAGAAGGCAACTGACCAGCAAAGCCCTCTCTCGAGCAACTAAGGTGTCCCTGTATAAGACCCTTATCATCCCAGTCCTGCTATATGGTGCAGAAGCATGGACTTTAACGAAGGCGGATGAAAACATCTTGGATTGCTTCGAGAGAAAAGTTCTTCGTGCGATTTTTGGTCCCGTATGTATTAATGGTGATTGGAGAAGAAGATACAACAACGAGCTTTACGGGTTGTACAAGAACGCTAACCTAGCCAAGAGAGTGAAGGTGCAGCGCCTGAGATGGCTAGGTCACGTGGAGCGCATGGACAACAATGCTCCGGCCCGGAAAGTTTTCGACTCCAACCCAGAGGGACGGCGCAGTAGAGGAAGACCTCGTCTGAGGTGGCGCAACCAAGTGGAAGGGGACCTCAATCAACTTGGCGTGCGCAACTGGAAGCAGCGAGCTAAGGATAGAGCTGGCTGGCGAAGCTTGTTGGTTGAGGCCCAAATCCACAGCGGATTGTAGCCGCCTTACGGCGCTGGTCACCCTAAGTAAGTAAGTAAGTAAGTAAGTAAGTAACTTATCACTCTTTGTACCTACAAAACTAGAGATGCCGCTGAATATTCGGCCATTTTTAAATTACGTTTACCGTAAGCAGGGGGGTCATTCCGTATCTCGATTATCGTCAGACGTTAACGTTTGGACGATAGAGTTGCTTCACGTAAAATAGAAAACGTCTATCGTTTGAACGATCACGTTTTCGCTACAAATTTTTTGCTTCACGGAAGACGAAAATCGTCTAAACGTACACGCCAAAACGTTCACGTTTGAACGATAGCTAAATAGCTCACGTTTTCCATACGTTTATACCCTTTTTTTATTTTTTCAAGGTTTTGATCAAAGGCAATATTAGATTCGAGTTTGTTTACTATTAAATACAAAAATATCAAATGATGGTTATTTTTTGGGGTTACTAAAAAAAATTAAATGACGAGTTTGTCCTAACAAACGTAATGTATGTATGAATTATTTTAACATGTGCATATAAAAATATAAAATAGTTGTTTTTGCAAGAAAAATGCAAGTAAGAAACAAACAAAAATTAAAGCAAATATTTATTTTACATTTTTCTTCAATTCATACTACAACTCACCAAAAAAAAAATGACAGGACACAAAAAAAAAAAAAAACAAAACAACAATGCAACTTCTTCCTCTTATTCTTAATGACAGACAGAGTCAGTATGACATTTAAAGCAGTTTGAGAATTTCTGAAACCTGTCAAACTGAGCGAAGAAAAAAACGTAGACGAAACGTATTTCGCTGAGTTGCGTGAAGCAAATTGTGGACGATCACGTCCACGATAAACGTTTTGACGATAAACGTTTTGAAAATTACGGAATGACCCCCCAGGGCTTTTTTAAACTTTTAACTACGAATTCCTCTCCTAAAAATACTTAAAAGGATATTGGCAAATTTTTCGCTTCTACACAGTTCAAATGACTATTTGATTTAGCGGGATTTAGAATCGACTGCAGTTACATATAGTTGATAAAAAGTATTGTGATTTCTAAAAAAAAAATTTGTTTGGTCTGAGCTAACCTAATGGAAAATTTCGTTTCGTTTCAGCTGCGTACTAGGCTTAAAGAGTGAATTGAATGAACTTCAAAGCCAAGTACCCAGCTGAAGCGAAACGAAAAAATTTCAAGTCGACAGCGAATATGCTAACGAAAAAATATCATCGAGTATTTCGATTAATTTAAAATCAAGCAAACCAACTGAAAATAATTTTTAAAACAAGAAGTAAATGAATTAAAAGTGAAAAAAAACTGTCAACACTGCTCTTGGAGTCAAGAAAAATGCACAGAACAATAAAAAGTAAGTGACAAATGAGTGAAAACTCTCAAATTTTTCGTTCAAGATTTCGTTATCCTATTTTTGTATGGAAAATTTCGTTTCGCTTTAGCTGCGTACCAGGCTTATACTCCAGTCAAAGCGTCATTTGACCTTTAGCACAGAATGTTATACATAACATAAACTTTTTTCGAAATAAAAAAGAATTTGACTATAACTGGCTGCCATTTTGTAGTAACTCACTTTTATACAATGAAATTACATACAACGATAGAAAATATTATAGGGAAGAGAATGTATCTTCAATTTTCGGTCTACGACAAACTGGAGCAAAGATATTAGCTTAGAAGTAAAATATCCCAAAAAATGCATTTTTGTGAATAATTCCGCTAAAAAGAATGATCAGGTGGTGAGAAATTGGGTTTAAGCCTTTTAAATATACCCCTATCGATTCATGAAATAAAAACTGACAGTGCCTCTGTGCGCAAGGTTAGGCCCTTTTTTCCGACGCCCAGTTTCTAATGGAGAAATTAAATTTAATGGAGTTTGATAAAATTGGGCCTTAATGGTGTATACTTAACGGCGCACAGTGCGGAATTGTGGTCTAAGACCTGGCCAAATATATTTGGTCACATTTTTCACATCAAATAGGTACCAAATGACTAAAAAGTTATTTAGAAGGAAAATTTTTCAATATTAATATTAATATTAATATTAATATTAATATTAATATTAATATTAATATTAATATTAATATTAATATTAATATTAATATTAATATTAATATTAATATTAATATTAATATTAATATTAATATTAATATTAATATTAATATTAATATTAATATTAATATTAATATTAATATTAATATTAATATTAATATTAATATTAATATTAATATTAATATTAATATTAATATTAATATTAATATTAATATTAATATTAATATTAATATTAATATTAATATTAATATTAATATTAATATTAATATTAATATTAATATTAATATTAATATTAATATTAATATTAATATTAATATTAATATTAATATTAATATTAATATTAATATTAATATTAATATTAATATTAATATTAATATTAATATTAATATTAATATTAATATTAATATTAATATTAATATTAATATTAATATTAATAATATTAATATATAATATTAATATATTAATATTAATATTAATATTAATATTAATATTAATATTAATATTAATATTAATATTAATATTAATATTAATATTAATATTAATATTAATATTAATATTAATATTAATATTAATATTAATATTAATATTAATATTAATATTAATATTAATATTAATATTATAGTGCAATTTTTTTTTTGTCAAAATGTCAAACTAATTTTTTTAATGCATTTTGGTTTGTTTTCTTTTTTGAAAAATGAATTTCAAAGGAATAATTTTTTTTTGTATATAAGTGTGTGTGTGTGTGCGGGCGATAGCGAAGTGGACGGGATGTAAAAAAAAATCGGTGGAAAATGTGTATGACAATTTTTTAATGAATAATAATATTCTGCGATTGGGAAATATGTTTCCATAAATTTAATTCTCAATTTTTCCATGAAAACAGAAATAATAGTTTTTGCCACGATTAAGCATCAAAAAATAGAAAAAATATGACATTTCACGTAAAACTCTCAAGTTTGCTCCTTCAACTTCTACTATTTTCGGAAGTTGAGCAAACCAGAAGTTGACCAACTCGAGAGTTGAGAATCAAAAGTTGAAACTGTCAACTTTGAGTAAAGAAAAATAAAATCACAAGTTGAGAATAAAAATCCCCAAGTTGACTTCAACTTTTAGTGAAGAAAACGGCTCTAAAGGTATTCTATTGAGACAAAAGGCGCACGCCTAGAGTTGTGATTTTATTTTTTACAGTGAGCTTAGGGTCTCAATAGCTGCGTTCCTTTGGAAATATTTATCTACTTTTTAGTACTTAAAGCTGCTTTGAACTACTTTTTCAGTATAGCAAAGTAGATCAAAGTAGTTTTAAGTATTAAAAAGTAGATAAATATTTCCAAAGGAACGCAGCTAATAGAATATTGAAAAATATCAGAATTCACTTCTTTTTTTTTTAGTGTATACCTACAAATCCAAAATAATTTATTTAAACCTAAATTCATTATAAAAAAGCTGGTTTTAGTCCAGTACAACTTCATTTAGCGAAAAATATTCTAATTTCTAATGGGCGGTTTTTGAAGGTAAATACCCCTTTGTGCGGCGACGAAATGTTGAAAAAAGTAGAAATATTTGTTTTAGGCAGTAGGTACCCAAAAAGACATGATATTTTTTGGTAAACATGTTCAACAAACATGTTAGGCCCTTTATCTTTTCTAAGGCCGTGTGTGAATTGCGTTAAATAGTTAACACCGTGTAAATTTTGGACACTATTGAGGTGAATAAAAAATTTTCAGCTGTTAAAAATTCATTGGGGTCTGGAACTTCGTTAAATTTGAGTTAAATTTTTTTTGCAGATGGTTTTGTTTTGTTTTTTTTTTATTAAAAAGGAGTTTCATGGCAGAGAAAAATATTAAACAATTTGAAATTTTTTATTCACCCCAATAGTGTCAAAAATTTTACACGGTGTTAACTATTTAACGCTATAAAAAAATCTCAATAAAGTTACTACTACTACTACTATTTAACGCAATTCACACACGGCCTAAGCAAATTGTAGAAATTGTATTACAGTAAACATGCATAAACCGAAGACTAGGCATTTTCAGACTTTCTGAAAAATAAAATTATTAAAAAAACTATATTTTAACACAGAAAATCGACATTATAATGAACTTTTTTTTAAACATTTGGTTCCTTACTTTGCCATTTTTATTGTTTGCAAATTTTTTGTTTCGATTGTAAACAGTATTGTAAATTGGAAAATTTGGAAATAATTTAAGTATTTATATATTTATGACCAAAACCCGTAGATGAACACACTAATAAGACTGGTCCTACCCATAAACAAAAAATACCAAGACTGGAAACCATAAACAAAAAATACCAAGACTGGAAACGGCGGTCAACTGACGTTTGCCAACAAGCTGCGAGGTGTGGTGAATGTCGTCAATCTATCGTTATGTTCGTGTCCGATGTGTGGTGCATGTCGTGAATCTATAAATGTGTGCGTGTTAACGTCATTTAGGAACGTGGTGGCTTTCACAATAGTTCACAGACAACACTGTACACAAAATGGTTTTGGGGGAAAAGACGTACGAAAGTTTCCAGTCTTGGTATTTTTTGTTTATAATGGAAACTTTCGTACGTCTTTCCCCCCAAAACCTTTTTTGGCAAAGTGCTGTCTGTGAATATATGTGAAAGCCACCACGTTGGTTAATGACGTTAACGCGCACCCATTTATAGATTCACGATATTCACCACACATCGGACACGAGCACAGCAATAGGTTCACGATATTCACCACACCTCGCAGCTTGTAGGCAAACGTCAGTTGACCGCCGAGTTTCTAGTCTTGGTATTTTTTGTTTAAGCCAGAACTATAATTGGCGGATGGAGTCGGATGCTAATGTCAATTGTTGTTGTATTTCCATAAGTTTCCATCCGACGAGTGCGGTTGCGAGCGCACTCGTCGGATGGAAACTTATGGAAATACAACAACAATTGACATTAGCATCCGACTCCATCCGCCAATTATAGTTCTGGCTTTATGGTCCTACCATTGGACAAACTATATCAAGACTGGAAACTTTCGTAAGTCATACACCTACCATTGGACAAACTATACCAAGACTGGAAACTTTCGTAAGTCATACACCCCAAAACCCTTTTTTTACAGTGTTGTCTGTGAATATATGTGAAACCCACCACGTTGGTAAATGACGTTAACATGCACACCCCTTCAAGCAAACAAGTCCGACCACGGTCCGAATCCGCTCCGCCTCAGGCAGAGCTGAAACGGGTCCAAAGATAGCTCAAATTAGTATGCAGATTATAATCACCGCGGAGCCGATTTTATATGTATTAGTTTTTTCACCACGATTTCGTCTTCGAATTTGTGTTCATACACAAAAAGTTGAAAGTGTGTGATTGCAACCCCGTTTTTCTCGGTTGGAGTTCGGAGTGCCTTTTCTTAACTGCGTTTTCTTGCTTGAAGGGCCATAAAAAAAAATACCAAGACTGGAAACTTTCGTACGTCTTTCGCCCCAAAACCCTTTTGTGTACAGTGTTGTCTGTGAATTATTGTGAAAGCCACCACGTTGGTAAATGACGTTAACACGCACACATATATAGATTCACGACATTCACCACACATCAATCACGAAAACAACGATAGATTGACGACATTCACCACACCTCGCAGCTTGTAGGCAAACGTCATTAGACCGCTCAGTTTCCAGTCTTGGTATTTTTTGTTTATGGTCTTACCCCCCCAACATCGACAAACTATACCAACACTGGAAACTGAGCGGTCAAATGACGTTTGCCCACAAGCTCTCAGGTGTGGTGAGTGTCGTGAGTCTATCTATGTGTGAGTGTTGGAGGTGTGGTGAATGTTGTGAATCTATCTATGCGTGCGTGCTAACGTCATTTACCACAGCAGTGGTGGCTTTCACATATATTAACAGACAACACTGTAAACAAAGGGGTTTTGGGCATAAACAAAAAATACCAAGACTGGAAACTCGGCGGTCAACTGACGTTTGCCTACAAGCTGCAAGGTGTGGTGAATGTCGTGAACTTATCGTTGTGTTCGTGTTCGATGTGTGTTGAATGTCGTGAATCTATAAATGTGTGCGTGTTAACGTCATTTACCAACGTGGTGGCTTTCACATATATTCACAGACAACACGGTACACAAAAGGGTTTCGGGGGGAAAGACGTACGAAAGTTTCCAGTCTTGGTATTTTTTGTTTATGGTTTTGGGGTTGAGAGACGTACGAAGGTTTCCAGTCTTGGTACAGCTTGTCGATGGGTTTGGGCATCTACAAGCTGTTAGCATAAACAAACTATACCAAGCCTGGAAACTGAGCGGTCTAATGGCGAGGTATGGTGAATGTCGTGAATCTATTGTTGTGTTCGTGTTCGATGTATGGTGAATGTCGTTAATCTATAAACCACATTTCGTCGCCCTAGTATTGGAGTGCCGTATACGCTAAATTGCATTTTTTGAACTAGGTATGCAGTCTTATGTTTTCGAAGTTGTTTTTTTCGAATCTGCTATCCGTTTTTTTCTATCTTTTTTCATTGCTGAGATATTCACTATTTTGGCATTTACGTCAAATTTTGCATGCAATGTAAGAAAATTTTGAGAATTGTTTTGACGTACGTTATGTTTTTTTTTGACGTACGTGTATATGAATAAAAGAAACTTCTGATTTTCATTTCGTATACGGCAAACTCATTTTGGACAAATATTTAAATATTTTGAAAACTAAACGAATTGCAGATATCCAATGACATTTAAAGACACATTTTAATTATATACCATACTAAAATATCAAAAAATACCAGCGGTTAGTTCTTTCGCAATTATCTTCCGAACATTTAAAAACGATTTTCCAAAAATGTAAAAATGGCGTATACGGCACTTCATTACTAGGGCGACGATTTACCAATGTGGTAGCTTTCACATATTATATTCACAGACAACATTGTCCTCAAAAGGGTTTTGGAGGGTAAAGGACTTTGCACATGAGAGCGACCAACGAATGAACGAATGGACGAACAATCGAGATTTAACACATTTCTACGACTCAATTTCAAACAAAAAATGATTCAAATTATAAGAAAGCAATTGATACTAATGTAAGAATACTAAAATTTGCATTTTGTTTGCTAAAATAAGAAAAATTTGTAAAAACAATTTGGTAGTTACGAATTGCAGTTTGGTTGCTACGAATTGTCAAACTCTATTCGCGTTCCACATACCATCCACACTACAACGAATAAATGGTTCGCGCGCGACTTAACCTCAAAATTACTCTTGTTTTTCTTTTCTATTCTGAGCCGAAAAAAACAATCCGATTTGGAAATGTTGATTCTGCAAGTTTTCCATCAAATCGAATTTGAGGATGAATAATCAATTTTAATAGTTTTACTTTTACTTCTTTGTTTTTTTTTGAGTACACATCCCTGAACCCAATTGACAATTCGTCGCTGTCTGCGAATTGAAATATTAACTCATGTGAAAGATATGTCAAAATATGCGACCATCCACAGTTCGCAGTTCGTAGTTCGTAGCTCATGTGCAAAGTCCTTAAGACGTACGAAAGTTTCCAGTCTTCCCTTTAAGCAAACGAGTCCGACCTCGGTCCGAATCCACTCCGACAGAGTCCGACCTCGACTACGAAACGGGTCCCACGGCGGTTCAAATTAGTATGGAAATTATAATCACCGCGGAGCCGATTCCATATGTATTGGTTTCTCCTTCGGCTTTCGTTGGTTAATCTAGTACTATCATCTAATCATGCTCTTCTTCCTTCTTCCCTAGTAGATACGATTTGTATTAAATTCGATGAAAGTGCGTTCCATTGAAAATGCGCTAGTAAACTACTCTAGTAGTACTTTGCAAACTCCCAAAAGAACAGGGCCATAAACAAAAAATACCAAGACTGGAAACTCGGTGGTCAACTGACGTTTGCCTACAAGCTGCGAGGTGTGAATGTCGTGAACTTATCGTTGTGTTCGTGTCCGATGTGTGGTGAATGTCGTGAATCTATAAATGTGTGCGTGTTAACGTCATTTACCAACGTGGTGGCTTTCACATATATTCACAGACAACACTGTACACAACAGGGTTTTGGGGGAAAGACGTACGAAAGTTTCCAGTCTTGGTATTTTTTGTTTATGAACAGGGCTATTTACATATGCCGCGTTTATGAGGCGATTTGAATTCGAATTGAATCAGGACAAAGGGGTATATATACCTGGATCGAATTGAAACCACTTACCGATAAGAAACTTTAATTTATTTAATTTAATTATATTTTAGATTCTTCTTCTCTCTGTAAGCTTTCCGAGTTCTCTGATGAGGAGTTATTCTTGACACTAAGTTGACGTTTACTGACCATTATAACTTTATAGTTAAAAAAGCTAATAAGATTCTTGGTTTTATCAAACGATTTTCTCATGATTTCTGTGATCCCTATGTCCTCAAGCTTCTTTATATTTCTTTTGTTAGACCTGTTCTTGAATACGGCTGCGTAATATGGGCTCCTTACTATTCTGTTCATACAAATAGACTCGAAGGTATACAGAGGCACAGTACACATAATAAGGTAATATATTCCGAACGTTGTCAAAATTTGCTTGTCAAAAATGGGCACCAATCTGTCAGGTCTGCCTTTAATTTTTTTTATTTCAATCACAGTAAACAGGAAATTTGTTTTTGTTTTAATTTATTAAATGTCATTTAAAAATATTATAAATTGAAAAATAAAAAATTTTCTTCGTGTTTCATCGCGAAAAATGGTAAATAATTGTTTAAAAATTAGTTTCGTCGGTATTTTAAACAATTAAGAACTCGGTAGCTGACATTGGTCGCCAAAGTGTCATGTTTTGACAATCTGGCGACCAATGTCAGTTCGGAATATTTTACCTTTTTATGTGTACTGTGATACAGAGGAGGTTTTTGCCTTTTTGCCTTCGTTTTCTTGCATGGTCCCAAAGATCCATACACCCACCCTATTCTCACAGACTCTTACTTATAAATCTCTCTTCACTTTTACAACATAGAAAATATATTCAGCTTTGTTTTATTGTCAAATTAATCAATGGTTCAATAATATGTCCATCAACTCTGTGTCGTCTAAATTTGAGCTATAGTCAAACTAGCATAAGAAGACAATTGCCTTTATATCCGATTTTCAGCAGAACAAACCTGCTCACCTTTCTTCATAAATGTTCAAATGCATTAGAGCAGGGAAGGGAAGTAGACTGCGTATACACAGACTTTTCAAAGGCATTTGATCAGCTTAGTCATCATTTTTAAACTTAAAGCTTTTGGGTTTCCGCCATTTTTCATAGCGTGGGTAGAATCATACCTTATTAATAGGTCCTATCAGGTAAAATTTAGAAACTGTCTATCAGATTCTTTCATTGCTCACTCAGGTGTTCCTCAAGGAAGCCACCTGGGCCCTTTTTTATTCATTCTCGCTATAAATGATGTAACATCATGCATGCGTTTGAGTGAAATTTTAATATTTGCTGACGACATGAAGATATTCAAAATAATTAAATCTAACGATGATCACGTTCTTTTATAGAACGATATTAATAGTTTTAGTGTTTGGTGTGAAAAAAATGGTCTAACACTTAACCCAGTTAAATGCCAGACAATTTCTTTTTCTAGGAAACAATTTCCGAGTGTTTTTGATTATTGCATTTTGCAACAGCAACTTTGTCGAGTTGACCGTTTCAGGGACTTGGGTGTTCACTTTAGCTCAAATTTAGAATTCACTGAACACATCAATTACATTATAAATAAAGCTAACTCTATGCTAGGTTTTATTAAACGTTGGGCAAAGGAATTTAATGACCCCTATGTTACACTTTCCTTATATAATTGTTACGTTCGACCCCATCTTGAATATGCTTCGCAAGTTTGGACTTCATTTTATGAAATTCACATAAGCCGTATTGAATCAATTCAACATAATTTCATAAGATTTGCTCTAAAGGGACTTCCTTGGTCTGATCCTTATAACCTGCCTCCATATGAACAAAGGATCCAACTTCTTCAGATTCAAACTCTATATCAAAGACGAGTTAATAATGACCTAATATTTCTCCATCAACTTCTTAATAGATACATTGATGCTCCAACCTTGTTAGCCTGTATCGGGATTAATTATCGCGGAGGGTCTCACCACCTTCGAAGATTTGAACTTTTACACGTTGACTTTCATAGAACAAACTATGGCATACATGAACCTCTTAATCGTATGTGTAAACTTTTTAACTTAAACACATCTTATATCGACTTTAATATAAGTAAGGTGGGATTGAAAACAAGTTTTCGGACCAGTGCGCCACTATCGTAATTGATTTTCAATGTCTGTATTAATTTTATAATGTAATATATGTTAATTGTTAGTTTTGTATCGTAGTACCTATATATTTTTGTGCATGTGTTATTTACTAACCACTAACACATGCACTTATGATGAGCCTCTGATTGTAGATTGCAGCTTGCTCTAAGCTCACTACATCGGAAATTTCTGAAGTGTAAAACAAACTATGGTGTGAATAGCCATTAAATCAATTGATTTCAGTCTTCAATAAATATTACTTTTTGATGTCATCTGTAAACGACAATGTCAAAAACAAAACATTTAAAGAAAACTTTTTGAACATATTGTAACGGACCTTTAGTAATTAAGAAAATATCCCACTGAACACATCTCAAAATATCCCACTGAACACATCTCAAAATATCCCACTAGACTGGAGGTATGAAGTGCCCTTCCTGGAAAGGAAGTTTCGAGAGACAGGGACGAGAGCCTTCGAGGACGTTCTCGAGTCTCGAGATTCCGGTATAAAAGGGCAGCGTAGACACCGACCGGATACAGTTTAAAGAAAGTGAAAGAGTACAGTACAAAGTAAAATAAAGTGTTGCGAATTGTTAGTAGTAAATAAAGTGATTTAAAAGTGTGTTTGTTTGAGCGAATAATAAAAGTAAATTGAGTTGAAATAAAGTTTGTTCTTATGTGAACCCGGAATAAAACAATACATTGGTGTCAGAAAAGTGGAATAAAACTTATTTATTTGTGCGAATCAGATAATTTCGCGAATAAAATAAAAAGTGCGCGTGTGTTTTAACAATAAACAAAGTGTAAAACATTTTGAAATAAGTAAAAGTGCTCGCGTTTTGAAAAGTTAAAATGGGTAAAATACTAAATCAGTTAAGTTTGACTGAGTTGAAGGCGGAATTAACTAAGCGAGGTCTTCCTACTGCTGGATCGAAAAATGATCTCATTATTCGTCTACAGGATTGTTTAACCCAGAAAAATGAAGATTTGGATACATTTCAATTCGAAGTTGAAATGATAGAAGAACAAGTAAGTACTAGTTCCGATATATCATCCATGATGGCTGTTCTCCTTGCAAAATTTGAAGAACAGAAAGAACAAATAGAAAAACAACAGAGTAGTGTTCTAAAAAAAAATGAGGCGCAACGAACAGAACAAAAGAGTGAACAACAGAATCTTCTCGAAAAATTGGAAACCCAAAAGAACCTTCTAGATGAACAGAAAAACCTCATCGAAGGTAAGCTTGATGCTATCGAGAACAAGTTCGTTGCTCTTGATTGCTTCCATCAAAGGTGTTGAAAAACAATCTCAAGAAAAGTTCGAGAAAGTTGAGGAAAAACTCGAGAAAGTAGAAATAAAATTCGTTGACAAATTGAAAGGAATGGAAGTTAAAATGCAAAGTTTTACCGAAGAACTTGACAAAGTTCGAAAAATTAAGGTGCGAGAAAGTTCTGGTGAGTATTTAAAGAAGAAAGAAATGCATCCACCAACCTTTGATGGACAAAGTTCTTGGTCGATCTACAAGAAATAGTTTGAGGCAGCTGCCACAACAAATGGCTGGGATGACGAAGACAAATGTATAGCACTGACTCTTGCTCTTAGAGGTCCTGCTGCTGAGTTGTTACAAACTTTACCACCAGAAAAGAATGGTAACTTTAACGCTCTTGTCCAAGTCATTGAAAAACGCTTTGGAGATGGCCATATGCAGGAAGTCTTCCGCGTCCAACTCAATACAAGAGTCCAGAAAAGTGGAGAAACTCTGCAACAACTTCAAGCAGATATTGAAAGGTTGGCTCATCTGGCATATCCGACAGCAGGAGACGACATTATTAATCAGTTTGCGACAGAAGCCTTTGTACGTGCTGTATCTGATATAAATCTTCATCGAGCAATTCGAACAGATGGAAAACGTTCCCTTCCTGAAGCATTAGCGTTTGCACTGACTATGGAAGCAGCAGAACAGGCTTCTCAAGGCGTTCATCGGGTAAGAGAAGTTGCAGTGGAGGAATGCTCTTGTCAAAAACTCGCATTCCAAAGAAACCAACGAGACGGAGCTGCTCGATGCTGGAACTGTAACAAGACAGGACATCTCCAGCGGCAGTGCAGATTGCCAAAAAGAAGAACTGCTTGCGAACACTGTGGAAACAGGAATATTGCCCCACAACAGGTAAGCGATACAACTAACACTCATGCTCATCTTGATTCCCATTCGGGAAACGAGTAAGAACCAACTTCGAGGGGCAGAAGCTGGTTTCTGGTATCGATGGCCCCAGAACCACAGTTCAAGTCTCACAGAGTAAACGAGACAACAAAAGTCTGACAGTGGAGGCGACCATAAACAACAAACAACACGTGGCTACAATTGACACCGGTGCCACCGCCTCTATTGTACGAAGAGACTTGGTGAAGATGACATGGCTACATAACACCAACAGCAGGAGAAGTTGTTGGGCAATGTGAATCTGTGGCCGCAATAACTAAGATCAACGAGGTGGATACACAGATGACTATGAACTCGGAGAAACTAAAGAAACAAATTCTCAATTCAGACAACCTGAGTCAACATCAGCTTAATGTTGCGGGAAGGCTTCTTCACGAATATGCTGATATCTTCTCTTCACCCAGCGGGCAATACGGCCGAACACAACTGGTGCAGCATCGAATCGATACAGGAGATGCTAGGCCGATTCGTCAACCAGCAAGACGTCTCCCCTTGGCCAAACAAGGTGAAGTTGAAGAAATGATAGCAACAATGAAGAAAGACCGGCTAATCGAAAATTCCAAAAGCCCTTGGGCATCACCGGTAGATCTCGTCAAAAAGAAGGATGGAAGCACTCGATTTTGTGTCGACTATCGCAGGCTGAATGATGTGACGAAGAAAGACAGCTACCCAATGCCAAAAATCAGTGATACTCTAGATGCAATGGAAGGAGCGCAATAGTTTTCGACTTTGGATTTGAAGAGTGGCTACTGGCAGGTAGAAACCCATCCTGAAGATCGGGAGAAGATGGCTTTTTCCACAGGAAATGGTCTGTGGCAGTTTGATGTCATGCCGTTTGGGCTATGTAATGCCCCAGCTACTTTTGAGCGCTTGATGGAGTGCGTTTTGAATGGATTAACCTGGCAATCTTGCCTAGTCTATTTGGATGATGTCATCGTTTACGGAAAAACATTTGATGACCATTGTGAAAACCTTAAGGCTGTATTCCAGAGGCTACGAGAAGCACATCTTAAGTGGAATCCAAAGAAATGTGCACTTTTCAAGACCGGGGTTAAATATTTGGGGCACATCATCTCATCCCAAGGAGTGAAGACTGATCCTGAAAAAGTTGACACTGTGAAGAACTGGCCAACCCCTCAGGACAAGCATCAACTTCGGAGTTTCCTCGGTCTGGCAACGTACTATCGACGATTTGTAAAGGATTTTGCGAGAATCGCCAAAAGCTTGCACCAACTTACGGAGAAGGGTTAGCCCTTTAAAGTTTAAATGGTCAGGTGAGTGTGAGAAAAGCTTTCAGGAACTGAAGCTGCGGTTATGTGAAGCTCCTGTGCTGGCCTATCCGACTCCAGGCAAACAATTCATCATTGACGCAGATGCAAGTAATGTTAGAGTTGGTGCTGTTTAATCGCAAGTTCATGACGGAGAAGAAAAGGTCGTTGCCTATTTCAGCAAGGTACTCTCGAAACAAGAAAGAAACTATTGCGTGACCAGAAGGGAACTTCTAGCTCTAGTATTGGCAACAAAGCACTTCCATAAGTACATCTATGGACAGAAGTTCCTTCTTCGCACAGATCATGGTGCACTAAATTGGCTTTTGAACTTCAAAAATCCAGAGGGTCAAGTAGCAAGATGGATCGAGATACTTCAGACGTATCAATATCAGATTCAACATCGAAGAGGAAAACTACATTCAAATGCAGACGCATTATCTCGACGCCCACGACTAGAAGAAAAGGAAGTTGTCGCTGTTAGAAGAACGAGAGCTGATCCCATTTGCGGCTGGAGTAATGAAGAACTCAGAATGGCCCAACAGGAAGATTCGGACATCGAACCCATCCTTGCATGGAAGGAACATCAAGAGAAACCAGAATGGGCCTACATCTCTGACCGAAGCCCCACTCTAAAAGCATATTGGGCACAATGGGGCTCACTTCATGTGCAAGAAGGGCTACTCAGGCGTAAGTGGGAATCCGCAGATGGTAAATCCTATGTAATGCAGCTAGTCGTACCTCAGTCAAAGGTAAATGATGTTCTCCGAGAGATGCACGGTGGAACTTCTGGAGGCCATTTAGGCATCAACAAGACGCTGGAAAAGCTACGACAGCAATTCTACTGGTTACGTATGAGAGAAGACGTTGAAAAGTGGTGCCGAAAATGTGATACTTGTGCCCCTAGCAAAGGACCAGCTAGAAAAATCCAAGGCAAGATGCAGCAGTACAACGTGGGTGCACCTTTTGAGAGAATTGCAATAGACGTAGCAGGTCCTTTTCCCGAAACCAACAACGGAAATCGATACATCCTTGTAGTGATGGACTACTTCAGCAATTGGCCTGAGGCATTTTCCATTCCAAACCAGGAAACCAAAACAGTTGTGGATAAGATCGTCTTTCATTGGGTGAGCAGGTTTGGAGTACCCATGGAACTTCATTCCGACCAAGGAAGGAACTTCGATTCTATAATTTTTCAAGAGGTTTGCTCACTCCTTGGCATCAAGAAGACGCGAACAACACCGCTTCATCCACAATCTGATGGGATGGTTGAGCGATTTAACAGGACACTTAAGGAACACCTGTCAAAAGTAGTCAATGATAATCAACGAGACTGGGACCGACATATTCCATTATTCTTGATAGCTTATAGAAGTGCAACACATAGTTCTACTGGACATACACCATCGGAAGTCCTATTTGGCTCAACAATACGCCTGCCAAGTGAGATAAAATTTGGAAGTGTTCCAAACGAGCCACATCAAATGGATGAGTACGTAGATAACCTGAAAGGAACACTGGCTGACATTCACCAACGGACAAGGACAAATATAAAAGCGTCTAGTGACAGGATGAAAACAAGATATGACGCACGAGCGACAGCAACAGGGTTTCAAGAAGGAGAACTTGTGTGGTTTTACAATCCCCACCGACAAAAGGGACTATCACCGAAGCTACAACAAAACTGGGAAGGCCCTTACACAGTAATAACCAGAATTAACGACGTGGTTTACCGTATACAAAGAGGGGTAAGAGGCAAACTAAAGGTAGTTCATTGTGACCGTTTACATCGTTATAATGGTGAAAGAAGCAATGGAGTTGTTCAGGACGAACAATCCTAAGAGGGGGGCAATGTAACGATGAATTACTGAAATACTTTAAGATAAAAGTCTGAACACACTACCTACTACTGCAAAGGTAGAAATGTGAACGGACCTTTAGTAATTAAGAAAATATCCCACTGAACACATCTCAAAATATCCCACTAGACTGGAAGTATAAAGTGCCCTTCCTGGAAAGGAAGTTTCGAGAGACAGGGACGAGAGCCTTCGAGGACGTTCTCGAGTCTCGAGATTCCGTTATAAAAGGGCAGCGTAGACACCGACCGGATACAGTTTAATCTTGAAAGTGAAAGAGTACAGTACAAAGTAAAATAAAGTGTTGCGAATTGTTAGTAGTAAATAAAGTGGTTTAAAAGTGTGTTTGTTTGAGCGAATAATAAAAGTAAATTGAGTTGAAATAAAGTGTGTTCTTATTTGAACGGAAATATAAGTGGAAACTAAATAAGTTTTATTGTGAACTCGGAATAAAACATTACAATATCATAGTTATTACTTATTTTTATGGTAAAATTTCATTATTAAAATTGTATGTACATAAATAGTTTTAAGTTCTAACGTTAAGCAATTAACGGATTATATAAATAAAACTTTACAGTAGTCTTACAGTGTACTTCCTCGCACACTTATAGGATCAAATACCACTTTCGGCTATTGATGATTATCCAGTTTATCCAGTTTAGTTTATTTCGTTAAATACTAACGATATAAAGTTACATTTTTCTTAAAAACTAAAATTATAATTATATATTATACATTACATTATTACAAAAGAAAAATAAAAGAAAAATTTATATCTAATGAATGGATTACTTTGAATAACGAATATTTTTCTAAAGTTTAGTGATTTAACATTGTCATAGCTACAGTTATTTATATTTGAATTTTTATTGCAAATATTTGTTAAAAGATTTAAAGGACTATTAGCACCGTAGTTTGATCTACTGTAAATGTTAGAAATTGGCAACTGCCTTCTCAAACTATACTGACTAGCAATGAAATTCAATCGACAAAGGATCGATGGAGCTGAAATCGATCCATTGATTATCCCGACAATAAAACAAAGTTGTAGAAACGCTCTGTGACTAGTTAGAGATGGAAGATTTATTAGTTTAATACGTTGAGCGTAAGGTGGCAAGTTAATTTGATTTGACCATGGTAGAAATCTTAAGCAAAATCTCATAAATCTTCTTTGAACGGACTCCAATCTATTTATATGAACCGCATAATATGGAGCCCATATAACGCAACCATATTCTAAAATGGATCTTACGAATGAGACATATAGAGTTTTCAAAACATAAGGATCACGAAATTCTCGAGCAAATCTTTTGATAAAACCAAGAGTCATGTTAGCTTTTTTAATAATGTAGTCAAAATGGTCAATAAAAGTTAATTTTGAGTCCAACACTATCCCAAGGTCAGTAAAACTAGACAGATTACACAATGATGACAAATTAATAGAGTAATTGTAGACATCACATTTTTCTTGCGTGTAACACACATTGTTTTACACTTGTAAATATTTAAAACTAGACCATTAATATTGCACCATTCCCAGAAATTTTGAAGTTCTTTTTGTAAAATATCACAGTCTTCAACAGAGTTAATTGTACGAAAAATTTTTACATCATCGGCATATATAAGAGACATAGAATTAACTAGGACTGACGGAAGATCATTAATAAATAGTACAAATAATAACGGACCAAGATGGCTACCCTGAGAAACACCGGAGTTAACTGTAAAACATTTAGAACGTTCACTCTTAAAAACAACACTATATAACCTATCTTTTAGATATGAAGATATCCATAGCACAAATCTGTCGCTAAGACCTATTTTTTTAAGTTTACTTAACAATACATGGTGGCTAAGTTTGTCGAATGCTTTGCTAAAGTCAGTAAAAATACAGTCAACTTGTTGTTTTTTTTTTCAAACGCGTCAATACAAAATGTAGTAAACTGTAACAAATTTGTTACAGTGGATTTCTTTTTAACAAAGCCATGTTGATTGTCACATAAAACGGAGGTACAATGAAAAGACAAATTATCACAAATAATAGATTCAAACATTTTAGGAATAGCAGATAGTTTAGCTATTGGTCTGTAATTTAAAACTAAGTTTTTTTTTACCTTTCTTGTGATTAGGGATAAGAAGTGCATTTTTCCAAAGGGTCGGAAATTTACAGTTTTTTAAAGATTGATTAAAGAGTATATATAACGGGTATGACATATATATTAGAGTGGAGCGTTTTTGGACTTTTCTTTCAGATCACTGCGTGCAACTCATGGTTTATGCCTTGTGCTCTTCTGAACATATTCTGAAACTTTTTTTTTATTCGACAATGGAAAAATAAAAATCGGAAAGCCTCTGAAGATTGCTCGTATTTCACGAAAATCGATATTTTATGAGGCGTTAGAACCCATCTGAATTGACTTAATCTTTTTCATTTCACTACCAACTGCGAGTGATCTCTAGTACCAGATCTGAACCCCTATTTTGAGTCGTTAATGGAAAAAACGAAATCGGGAAGGCTCCGAAAAATGCACATTTTCGCAAAAATTCAGATTTTTTAAATTGTATAAAATCCCACCCAGAACAAATTTCTTTTACAACTTGTTTGTATTTGCTATATTTGTGAGAACCTCATTGAACCTTATAAGCTATGGAGCACTCAAACTGAGAACTTTTCTGTAATATTGACGTCATTTATGGGGGTTTTCTTAAATACCATACAATCTTTTGTTTTCCACAAACTTTTGTTTCTAATATTGTTAAATTCATAAAAATAAATCGTTAAACGGTATAATTATTACGCCATTTTGACTTCGAAATAAAAATTTAGCATGGCCAAGAAAATAGTATAGGCAAGAATTATGGAAACACCTAAATGTCAAATATCTAAGGATTGAACTAAGATATCGACATAAATTAAACGCAGTTACAAAGGTTAGTGTTATATATAAAAATTAAATTTATTAACGAAGTTTTAAGTGTAGTATTAGAGTTTAAAATTCTATTGAAATGGGTCAGGGGATGTCAAAGTAGCATTTTCTTAAATCCCCCATAAATGACGTCAATATTACAGAAAAGTTCTCAGTTTGAGTGCTCCATAGCTTATAAGGTTCAATGAGGTTCTCACAAATATAGCAAATACAAACAAGTTGTAAAAGAAATTTGTTCTGGGTGGGATTTTATACAATTTAAAAAATCTGAATTTTTGCGAAAATGTGCATTTTTCGGAGCCTTCCCGATCTCGTTTTTTCCATTAACGACTCAAAATAGGGGTTCAGATCTGGTACTAGAGATCACTCAGCATAAGTTATGAGCAGTTGGTAGTGAAATGAAAAAGATTAAGTCAATTCAGATGGGTTCTAACGCCTCATAAAATATCGATTTTCGTGAAATACGAGCAATCTTCAGAGGCTTCCCGATTTTTATTTTTCCATTGTCGATTAAAAAAAAAGTATCAGAATATGTTCAGAAGAGCACAAGGCATAAACCATGAGTTGCACGCAGTGATCTGAAAGAAAAGTCCAAAAGCGCTCCACTCTAATATATATTGTCCTTTTTTTTAACATAAAAGCGCGAAAACCATCAGGACCGGGACTTAAACAATCATCTATTTTTTTTAAATGTACTCTAAGATAGTTGCCTCAGAAATAGCAAAGTCAATTGAATTAAGATGTAAAAACTCATCAACAGTAGAAGTATTACAATAAGTATCACAAGAAGAAGAAGATGCATCAAAAGCAGATTTAAAATATTCGGTAAACATATTTGCTATGTCCTCTGGGTAATGACTTTCAACATTTTGGTAGCTCATATTAGTTGGGTAACCATCAGATTTTCTCTTCATCTTCAGTTCTAAATATGAAGTCCGAATAAAGGAAATTAGAGTAATTAATTCATCTTTAAGTCTATCATATTCATTTTGAGCTTCATCACTCCAGGATCGATTTAACTTCACCCAAGCCTTGTTTCTTTTATTTTTAAGAGTTTTAATATGTTGATCAAACCACGGTGGAGTATTACTTAAATGTCTATTTTTTCGTAACGGAATGGTTTCTAAGAAACAATCAAACAAGATTTTATAAAAACGAAAGACCATTTCATCAAGACTAACATTCAAAAACAAGAAATTCCAGTTAATCTCATTCAGTAAGTCGTAGAGTACGGAAAAGTTACATTTTTTAAAGTTGAATTCATGCATATTCTTACAATTAAGACTTACATTAATAATATTTAAGTTTAACGAAATAGATAACGCAGGATGATAACGATCTTCTTCAATGAGCTTCGTATCAGCGAGTAATGTAGTTCCATCAGAATTATTGAGGTCAGAAAAGTACACAAGGTCTAAGATTCTATCGAATTGGTTTTTGACATTGCTTAATTGATGAAGTCCAAATGAAGTCATTCCATCGATAAAAAGAGCTTCGTTGTTGCTCTACGCATTAACGGCATGATAACATTCTAGTTCCGGCGATTTTGTCTATTCAAGATTTGGTAGATTAAAGTCACCAATAACAAAAAGTTCATCAGAAGGCTCAATTTTGTCGCTTATAGATTCTAAGCAATCGATAAGTTTGTTGTAGACATCACAAGTGGAGGAAGGAGGGATGTAACAAACAACAGCATATAAATATCCAGCCGGAGTTGATATTTTTACACAAATTATTTCAAGACTGGAGTCCAAAAAATCGTCGACAAGATTACAACAGTTACTATATTATTGTCGTTATGGCGATCACGTCGAAAAATTTGAAAATTGGAATCGAATAATTCTGTGTCAGCAAAAGAATTATTTAGCCAGGTTTCTGTGAGTATGAGAACATCATGAGGCATATTATTTACATTTTCCGGAGGCCATTTACGTTCTGGTAATAAATCATTAATTTTTGTAGCTGCTTTGGCTGCGCATTGTCAATCGTTTTTGAAAATGGTGAGAGTTGTGGTTTGATTTTCTATTTTGATACTCATGAATGACTATTCCATTCGGCCAGAAAGAAATTGAGTTTAGGATGTAGAAAATTTATAGGATCGAATACCACTTTCGGCTACTGATGATAAAATGTACAGGAGTATTTCATTATACTTCTCATTGCTTTAAGGGGTAGTAACACCTTGTAGACACAAAATCGTTTCAGCATATTCATCAGCGTATAATACAAAGCAGAAACATTATTTTCTTTTGAAGTTTGTTGCGGACGTCTGTTGCTGCTGAAAAGAAAAAAAATAAACACAATGTAAACAAACCTTAACTAAACACCAAGCTAAAGAAAAACTAAACAAACCTACCTCAAATAATGAATCCAGTTCTTCTGTAGGAAGTAGGTACCTGAAAGAGATATAAAAGAAAAAGAAAAAAGGGAAAATTCTCTGAAAGTAATAAATAAAAATTAATACTTACCAAATAGCCGATTTTCAGCAATGGTAAGAACCTGATTTTCACTGGAACGACAACAATTTGGGAGAATCCAAAATGGCCGAGGATTCTCATGGTTGAGTGAGTAAAAGGCAACACTGCAATAACACCGGCAGTGCCCTTGGGGTGGTGAACGTCCGTCCGCGAAAATGTTGAGTTTTGTTTTAGTTATCGGCCTGATTTATGTTTTTGGCTGCTGGTGAAGTTTACTTCCGGGAACAAGATCCCCCCCACATCCGACGAGCTGACGCTGCGCATAGCAAGCAGGCCAAGTTCTCGGGAGTAAACACTCTTTCCCTTTTTCCTGGTGTTCCTCCTTCCTTTTCCAGATGTTCCTGTCACGGTATGGTAGTTTTGCTGCATTATTGACTCTTCCTCTTCCACGCTTCTCTCTCCTCCACAAACCAGCAACAAAATGGCGCCCAACGTTTAATTTTTGTAGTATTCGTTTCTGTTTTTTTTTTATGTCGTTATAGTTCACAACCACACTTACTGAAAATTTTTAATTTTCGTAAGTCTTTACAGGGAAGGTCACTGACGAACTCGTGTAAATTGCGACGATTCATTGACAATTTTCAGTGACTGCGGTTGATATGTGTTAGGTGTTTATCTGGATTTGCAACGATCTCTTCAGGGTTCAGTATGTCTTCATCTAGGAAGTCCCAGCCATGCTAGATTTGAATTGCGACTGGCTCTGGGAAGTTGAAGTAAGTTTCAGTTACCACCTTTGTTTCGTATTCCTTTTTCCTTATCCTTAATTTTTTTTATTTTTTTATACCATCTTTATTTTCTTATCCTTTTGTACAGTTTTCTATAAAAGCATTTTTTGAAATAGTTTGTCAGGTTGTCGAACATTGCAGCATGATTTTCAATCATTTCTTTTTTCTTATTTTTTTTTAAATTCATTTCTCTTTTTGTGTGGTTATTTCTCGAACGCCATGTCTTCAACGAAAGCCCTAGAGGCAGACTTGAATTGCGGGTATGGAAAGAATAACTTCGTAATGTAACTTGTTGAATTGTTCCTTATCCTTCCATTTCACCACCCAGAGGGAAGTTCAAATTAGTCCGTCTGAAGTGTCTAAACCCTAGTAGTGGTTCCAGAAAAGTCGTTCCAGGTCTTCGGGTCAAAACATCGTTAAATAAGCTACCTGAAGCACCCCGTATGCTTATGATAGAAAACCTCCAACAAATACATACGCCTTAAGAAAATTTGATTAAAGAATTTGCAAAACTAAAATCTTTTGCAAAAATTATAGTGAATTATTGTTAGTTAAAAGTAAACTAACAGTGAAAATACTTATAAAATTTCTAAAACTAAGTTTTGTTTCTACTCGAGCTAACACTTAAAAATAAATACAAACACAAAAAACATATAATAATACAAATATACAACACATTTCTTAAATTTAAGTTCAAAAAAGAATACATATAATTTTTTTAATTTTTGATATCTGTTTTCGTTTTTTGTTTTTTTTTGGTTAAGTTTTTCTTTTCTTTGAGGATTTTCTTAAAATAGTTGAGGTTTTTTTTTGATAAAAGAAATTTTAAGCCTCATTTAAGAAGTACTTAATTTGGTTCTAATTGAAAATTATCTTTTTTTTTTGTTTGAAAAAAAAAAAGGAATTTTAAAATTTTCACTTTTGAAACTAGGATTTAAGTAATTATTTAAAAATTTTCAAAGTTAAGATTTTTCTGATATTGGAGAATTCAGAAATAATTTCTAATAAATTTTTGTAAAATTTAAGTTTTTTAAATAAAAATTACTTTAAGTTTTTCAAAAAGTCAAATAAGTTAGAAATTTGTTTTTAGTGATAGTTTTTTTTGTTACACAATTCCTTTCTGTATTATAAATTGTTTTTCAAAACTTGTTTTTGAAAAATCTACTAGGTTTAGGTAAATAGTTTTTGAAAACAATAATATATTTAATTAAACTTTTTTTGATTTTTCAATTTCTTTTTTTTTTGAAATTACATTAACTTTTTTGAAAATTTCGAAATTTAAGTTTTTGATTACAATCAAATACTTTAAAGAATCTTGAATTCTTATTTAAACATTTATTTATTTCAAACTTTCGTTCTTCGTTATTTATATTTAATTATTTTTTTTTTCGTTCATTTAAACATTTTTCGTTAATTATTTTCGTTATTTATTAATTTATTTATTTCTATTTATTCAGTTTTTTTGTTAATTACTTTTGTTTTTGATTTACATTACATTTTTTTTTTGTTTCAAGTTTCATATTTTTTTAAAATTTTGGTGAAAGGTTACAGTTTTTTTTGATTAATTAATTTACATTCTTTTTCATTACAATATTTTTTTTTGTTCATTCAGTTACTGTTAAATATTAATTTTTGTAAAAAAAAAGTTTTCGAAAAAAAGGGAAAAGAGAAAAAATTAATTAGTTCAAAACTAACCACTTTTGTATAAATGTATTTTTCAAATCCGTACACATTTTCGTTGTTTTTGTTGAATCAGCTGATTATGCTTTTGAAAAATGGCACACGAAAATAATCAAGAAGAAAATGAACGTATCCAGCGAATGATTAGAGATGCTGAAATAGAAGAGGAGAGAATGACAAGAAATGCAAACACAGGTGCTAGGCGCCGCCGAGTCGTACACTCACCACCTCCAACTGATAGACAAACCCGATCCGCATCTCGAAATATAACCAGTTCTAACGGTGTAGTCCCAACTGTCTCGACTCCTATAGTACCAAATGCAAATGGTACTAATCCAGTTGGTCAAAACACAAACGATCCGAATAATAGTATTAACACCAGTTCAATCTCAACCCCGACTTATAGTGATCTTAGTGGAGCAGTGGTCGACGAAACGTTTAGGCAAGCTCAAGGTCCAGAATTGATAGGCTAAGTGGTAACCATACCAATGAGGGATCTAGAGGTATCTTAGATACTCTTATTCGTTCATGGCATAAAACAAAAGAAAAGAAGGTTATACCTGAGAATTTAACAACATTTATACAATCCGAAATTACCCGAAATATGTCCAGTTGTCAGGAAACGTTACAACATAACGTGGAGAAAGCTATTAATGAAAGTATTCAGGATCAACTAAGTGGTTTTCTGGAAAAGTTGACTCTGGCGATGCCAGTTCCACCAGTCAGTATTCCAACACCTAGTCAACCACCTGTCGCAACAGTGCAGCCACCAATACCAAATCCAGTTCAAGTAGGTCCGCCACCAATAGCTAGTTATAACCCTGCTCCTGCAGGGCCACCACCACAGAATGCGAATGCTTTAGCTGATAAAGGTAGAAGTGCGTTTGTACCAGTGGGGCATCAAAGTAGAAGTAATCCAATTCAGTCAGCTGCGCCGGAAATACCATTCCAGCCGCAGCCCAATCCTCCAGTTTTTGGGAGTTATCAAACTCCATATACATACACTCCCTTTCCTTATCCACCACCAGTTTTAAGTCCGTATATGACATCTAGATATCGCGCTCCAACCAGGTTAGACAAGTGGGGTATAGGGAAGTTCGACGGTCTGTCAAACAACCTGACAGTCGAAGACTTTGTGTTTAGAGTTGAGAAACAGCAGAAGCAATATGCATCTCCATGGAAGGAGGTAATGAGAGACTTCCACCAACTGCTCTCAGGTCCAGCATACGAATGGTTCTGGCAGTATCAAGTAGATAATGAATTAGACTGGCCAACCGTAAAAGAAGCTTTGCTTAGCCGATATAAGAACCCGATAACTGATCTAGAAATCGTAAGCAATATTATAGATCGTAAACAACATTCTTACGAAAGTAGCGATTAATAAAATGAGGTATCAATTGCGCATGCCAATTCCAGAGGTCCAAATGGTTGAAATCATTAAACGGAACCTCAACGAAAAAGTGAGAAATTTAGTGTTTCCTCAAGCTATCTTTTCCCTTGATCAGCTGAGGTACGTCTGCAAAGAAGCAGAAGCTGCGTTTCCGAAGAGAGATCGGGATCTTCCGAAGCCATCTGATAGGCCTTCAGCTAGGTTTGGTGTGAACGAGCTGGAGTATGAGGATGAATACCAGTTTTTCGGAGGAACAACTAGCGGCTTACCAGCTCGGTCAGGGAAGATCCAAAAATCCTCCTCGGAAACAGGCCGATGCTTCCACACTCGAGTGTTGAAACAGCAAGGAGTAGGGCCACACCTGGTTCAACTGCCCTTCCGAAAGACGAGTCCATTGCTATAACTGTGGCCTAGAAGGTTTCTATACGACTAATTGTACGAGATGTCTTTCGGAAAACCGAGCAAGGGACGCGAAAGCTTCGGGGGAATCGCGTTCGACCCAAAAATAGAACCCCCGATAATAAATAGTAATGAAAAAGAAACTTGTTTAAAAATTCTTCCAACAGGGGAAGAACAAAAAATTAAAATTTTAAAACGTGAAGATAAATGTAAATGCAAAAATGTAGATTTTGAAGAAAAAGATAAAAACTTATTCCAAATAAGGCAGTTACATACACCAGAGAGAGAATTTTTAATAGTGAGATTAGTGGAAAGGAAATTTTAAAATGTAGAGAAAGGTACCGAGCGCGAAGAGCAAATAAAATAAAAATGTCTTCGATTTTAAATTTATCGTCTGATCCTCGACCCTATGCCCGAATTAAATTGGGAGAAAAAGAAGTTTTTGGTTTGCTCGACAGTGGAGCCAGCGTAAGCATATTAGGGAAAAATTGTATGCAGCTAGTCGAAGAGCTCGGTTGTCTTTAAATCCGGAGTAAAAACGGCTGACGGTAAAAGTCAGTCCATAGAGGGCAAGATTGAGATTAAAGTTCGTCATAATGACAAGGAAGAAGAGCTAACATTCTTCCTCGTTCCTAACTTGGATCAAGAGATCTACCTAGGGGTTGACTTTTGGAGAGCGTTCAAGTTAGCCCCAGGAATAGTTAGTAGTGTCTCTCGAAGAAAATTCTGAAGTTCTGAACGCTCACCAGTTGAGTATCGATCAGCAGGCCAGATTGGATACAGTCAAGCAGAAGTTTATATGTTTCGACCGGGATGGTCTTGGAAAGACGACGTTGTTGGAGCACGTCATATATACGGGTGATGCGCTCCCTGTGAAACAGCGTCACTACCCTGTCTCTCCAGCTATACAAGCCATTTTGTATGAAGAGTTAGATCGGATGTTAAGTCTCGGCGTTATTGAAGTGAGTGAAAGCCCATGGTGCTCGCCAGTGGTTCTCTTGCGGAAACCAGGCAAAAATAGACTTTGCCTGGATTCTCGTAAGGTGAACTCACTGACGAAGAAAAATGCTAATCCACTTCCACATATCGAGGGACTTCTCAGCCGACTACGGGATACACACTACATTAGTAGTACCTATTGATCTAAAGGAAGCATTTTGGCAAATACCGTTGGAGAAACAGAGTAGGGAAAAGACTGCCTATGCGGTACCGGGAAGACCCTTGTACCAATTTACTGTTATGTCCTTTGGACTGTGTAATGCAGCCCAAAGGTTATGCCAGTTGATGGACAAGGTGATTCATGCACGACTTAGGGATCGTGTATTCGTGTATCTGGACGATTTGCTTATCATGGCGCCGGATTTCGAGACGCATATCGCCCTGTTAAGCGAAGTAGCCGACTGCTTACGCAAAGCGAATCTAACCATCAACATGAAGAAATCCAAGTTTTGCTTCAAGGAGTTGAAGTACTTGGGCTTCATAGTTGGTGGGGGACGGCTTAAAACCGACCCTGGCAAGGTGGAGGCGATAGTGGATTTTCCACTTCCCAAAACCCAAAAACAGGTTCGGCCGTTACTTGGTTTAGCAGGCTGGTATTGGAAATTCATAAAGAATTTTTCTAGTCTGACTGCATCCCTGACGGATCTGCTGGGCAAGAAAAACGTAAAATTCAAAATGACGGAGGAAGCACTGAAGGCGTTTGGGGAATTGAAAAGTACTTTGACTTCGGCTCCAGTTCTTTCGCACCCGGACTTCACAAAAAGATTTTATATCCAATGTGATGCTTCGGATGCGGGGATTGGAGCCGTATTGTTCCAAAGAGATGAGGAGGACGGTGAAGTCCCTATAGCGTATATGTCGCAGAAATTTAATAAGAGCCAGAGAAACTACATTGTGACCGAGAGGGAGTGTATGGCCGCGGTGATGGCTGTGAAGAAATTCAGGCCGTATGTCGAAGGCATGGACTTCACTATCATTACTGACCACTCCAGCCTTCAATGGCTGATGAGCATGAAGGATTTGAGTGGAAAACTCGCAAGGTGGAGTTTGTCATTGCAGACCTATGTCTTCGACATACAGCACCGTAAAGGTAGCCAGAATGTAGTACCGGATACTCTTTCTCGGGTACACGTAGATTCTCTGGACTTGGAAGATGTTGCCCCGTGGATTGACTTAGAGTCCGAAGAATTTCAGTCGGAAGAATATTTGAAGCTTATTGAACCTATAAACGAGCGTAAAAATGAACTTCCCGATTTAAAAATTGAAGACGGATACGTCTATAAGAAAGCTTTTAGAAGGTTCGGTGAAGAAGAAATGGTAGAGCATTCTTGGTTGCTTTGGGTTCCAACCGAATTGACTGAAGCAATTTTGTAAAGGGCCCATGATCCACCAAAATCCGCACATGGAATTTCGAAAACTTTAAACCGTATTAGGCAGTTCTTCTACTGGCCTAATATGACTGTGCATGTGCGTGATTATGTTTCTAATTGTAGTGTGTGTAAACAATGTAAAGCGTCTAACCAAGTATCTCGTCCCCCGATCGTGACCTCGTATTGTAGTAATCATCCATTTGAAAAACTATTTATAGACTTTTTAGGACCTTATCCGAGGTCAAAATTAGGAAATGTGTATGTGTTTGTGGTTTTAGACCATTTGTCCAAATTTGTTTTATTGAAAGCGTTAAGAAAAGCAGATACTATGAGTGTTTTGAAATTTTTAAAAGAAGAAGTGATCAATATGTTTGGAGTTCTAAACATAATAGGTGTGTTTTTTATTACCACCGGGCTTAACTGGACAAAAAAAACGCCTCGGGGCTTAGCGAGAAAAATTGGCAGCACTGCATATTAAATGTTCCGAAATCAGCTGACACAAACAAAATATAAAATTGTTATATTTTTCGTTTTTGTGTGTTCTTGTGTGTTTTTGAAAAAAAAAAGTGTAACTAACTATTAAATAAATATTTAAAACAATAATTGTCATTCCAAACATTAGTTTTGATGTTTTTAAACAAATTCTAAACAATTTACGAACAATTTGATTTGGTAGCACAGATTTAAATCTGTTGAAAAAGTTAAGCCCAGAGAATTCTCTGGGCTAAAAAACTAAGCCCAAGGGGCTAAAGTGTTGTTGTAACATGTAAATTGCTTAGCCCCGACTGCGTTTTTTTTGTCCAGTTAAGACCGGTGGTAATAAAAAACACATTTAATACACTCTGATAACGGGAAACAATTTGCGGCCAAAGAGTTTCAAAATTTTGTTTCAAAATATGGTATTAGACATTTTAGAACTGCTAACTATGCACCGCAATCAAATGCGTCAGAGAGGGTTAACCGCTCATTGCTAGCAGCTATCCGAACATACCTCAAAAGTGATCAAAAAGATTGGGATTCCCACCTTGGAGATATTGCATGTGCATTAAGGAGCGCAGTTCATAGCTCTATTGGTGTATCACCTTATTATGCTTTATTTGGTACTTATATGATGAAGCACGGTAGTAGCTATGAGCTTGCAAGAAAGTTGAACGCGATAGACGACAATGAGTTGTTAACTCTTCGCCGACAAAATCGATTGCAGTGCATAAGGAATCAGATTCTAGAAAACATTATGAAGGCCAATGACAAATCCGCAAGAACATATAATGTCCGAACTAAGAATGTTCGTTATATCCCTGGACAAGAAGTGTACCGGAGGAATTTTGTACTAAGTGACTCGTCAAAATATCTTTCGGCGAAACTGTCCCCAAAATACATAAAGTGCCGAGTAGTAAAACAAGTTGGCAATCACATGTACGAACTTGAAAATCTTAATGGTAAACGAATCGGTATATTCCACGCGAAATACCTCAAACAATAGACAAATTTTATATATTTATCCGCAAATGCCGTTTAAAATACTCGAAAAAGTTTCACGATTCGTAAACAATTTTGTAATAAGAGATGAAAAAACAAAACAAAACAAAATAAACTTCATGTTGGAAACACTCTGTTTCGAAATAATTTCCCAACGATGTTGAAATAAAAGATTAAAAAAATGTTTGTTGTATTAAATTTATGTTTATTGCATACCTTTAAATTATTTTATATGTTATGTGTTATCTTTTGTTTACTGTTGAATGTTATTTATTTATTAACTTTTAATTTATTCTAAACTAACTGTGATATAAGGTTATAAATAGTAACTAGTATGAGCATCGGTGATTTCTAGATATAAGTTACTATACTCTGTCCGATAAAAATTGGCAGTACAGGCCTTATGGGAGAGCTTTTTTAAAATCAGTGGGACCTAACAGTTGCCAAACGAAAAATATGCCCCTGAAACACACAAGAAAACCACAGACGCGCCATGGCATTGTTGTTGTAATTTCTTTACCAAGCGCATACATCCCCCTATAACCAATCTGCCACACGATCTGTGGCAGAATGAAACTCAATCATCAAAGTTGTTTTTTAAAAGTTTTCACAATACATAAGAGTTACCATTGGTAAACTTCCTTCATAAACTACTCCCTTTTCTATTATTTTTCTGAAAGAGCTTTCAGGATTAATGCTTTTTTCAAGCTTTTAAAACGAAAAAAAGCTTATGTGTTGACGTGGTGTTGGGGCTGTTTGTTTTTTATTTTGTGTATGTAGGAAAACAGTTAATGTCAATATCTTAACACGTATTTCAACTTTTTAACAGGAAAAATTTATTACGTATGCGTGGGGTTGGGCTGTGTCTTAAATGAGTGAATTTTTGTTTGTTATTGTGGTGTAAAAAGAAAAATTAATTTTTTTTATTCGTTTTTGTGAAATTTTACCGCCAAGATGGTAACGCTGGTACCTTTTCGAAACATTTTTTCTGGATAGTACGGCATCGCTGTGTGAGCTTTTTGATGTGATAGACATATCTAGAAGGCGTGAAGCAGAGTGAGATGCAAATGTCCTATCTTCCCTGTACTGCCAATTTTTATCGGACAGAGTATAACCACTTGCCCTGTGATATTTTTAAATTTTTTTTATAATTGAATGATAGCTTAGGTACTAAATTACATGCTGTGATGCTCTTGATGCTTAGTATAATTTATTTTAATAGTTTTATAAAATAGTATAATCTGTGATAATTAGTTTAAGTTTAGATTAAATCTTTAGAATAATCAAAATCTGTGATATTTACTTTAAGTTAATTTGTTCATACTTTGTGATTTTTACTTATTTATTTAATTTACCTATTTGTTTTTTTTTTTTTTACTATGGTACAAGTCCACTGTATTTTTATTATTTATTTTCTTGTACTATTGTATTTAAGCAAGATTTGTGTTAATTGTTTTTAAATTTTTTTTGTTAGCTACTTTTGAACCTTAATTAATGGATCAAATACATGACCTTTAAATGTCAGGCCAGTTCTTATAATTAATCACTCACCGGTTTTTCTCTCCACGTCTGCAACGTATAAAGGGGGTAGTTTCTTGTCCTAGAATTATGATGTCTAAAGTTGAAATAAGTTGACCTTGAATTCTTGATCCCGTAATAAGTTGTCTGCAAATAGAAAAATTATTATAATTAAAGCTAATAGAAAGAAATAACAGCACTTACCTGAATAAATAAATAAATAAATAAACAGTTATGTCTGCGTCGATTGAGATTTTTTTTCTGAATGAAACTGCCAAGCCTAAATTAAGCCCGGCTTAAAATATGGGTTGCTCCCTACGGACAAAAATTTAGTTCAACCAAGTTCAAAACGGTAGCTTAACAATTTTTTTGGCACCCAAAACCATTCCGCATGGATTTGAGTTCAATTTGAGCAAAAATCATTTTTTCACCGGGCAAGAATTTTTTAACCTACGTTTCACCGGGTAAGAACCTTCACCCCGTTGATCATCCCTGTATGTAGCATTAGGAACCTCAACCTGCAAACTACAACCACGTGCTCTATGAGTCCATGAGAAACCAGTCCGTTAATGTTATTCTGTAAATACATTTAGAAAAAATATCCAATTAAAAAAATAAACATTGAACTACTTATTCCATTGTTCTTACCTTTTGTACTGTACTGAAAAATCCTATAGATATCTTATCCCCAGGCGACCTTTTTGTTTCTTCCTAGAAAATTACGGGTAATTTTCTCCGAAGAAATTTTGTTGCGGACGCCTGTTGCTGCTGAAAAGAAAAAAAATAAACACAATGTAAACAAACCTTAATTAAACACCAAGCTACAGAAAAACTAAACAAACCTATCTCAAATAATGAATCCGGTTCTTCTGTAGGAAGTACCTGAAAGAGATATAAAAGAAAAAGAAAAAAGGGAAAATTCTCTGAAAGTAATAAATAAAAATTAATACTGTAACAATGAATTACTGAACTACTTTTAAGATAAAAGTCTGAACACACTACCTACTACTGCAAAGGTAGAAATGTGAACGGACCTTTAGAAACTACCCTCTGAACACATCCTAAAATATCCCACTGAACACATCCCAACATATCCCACTAGACTTGAGGTATAAAGTGCCCCTCCTGGAAAGGAAGTTTCGAGAGGCAGGGACGAGAGCCTTCGAGGACGTTCTCGAGTCTCGAGATTCCGGTATAAAAGAGCAGCGTAGACACCGACCGGAGACAGTTTAATCTTGAAAGTGAAAGAGTACAGTACAAAGTGAAATAAAGTGTTGCGAATTGTTAGTAGTAAATAAAGTGATTTAAAAGTGTGTGTTGTTTGAGCGAATAATAAAAGTAAATTGAGTTGAAATAAAGTGTGTTCTTATTTGAATGGAAATATAAGTGGAAATTAAATAAGTTTTATTGTGAACCCGAAATAAAACATTACAATACTTACCAAATAGCCGATTTTCAGCGGTGGTAAGGACCTAATTTTCAATGGAACGACAACAATTTGGGAGAATCCAAAATGGCCGAGGATTCTCATGGTTGGGTGGGTAAAAGGCCACACTGCAATAACACCGGCTGTGCCCTTGGGGTGGTGAACGTCCATCCGCGAAAATTTTGAGTTTTGTTTTAGGTATCGGCCTGATTTATGTTTTTGGCTGCTGGTGAAGTTTACTTCCGGGAACAAGATCCCCCCCACGTCCGACGAGCTGACGCTGCGCATAGCAAGCAGGCCAAGTTCTCGGGAGTAGACACTCTTTCCCTTTTTCCTGGTGTTCCTATTTCCTTTTCCAGATGTTCTTGTCACGGTACGGTAGTCTTGCTGCATTATCGACTCTTCCTCTTCCACGCTCCTCTCCCCTCCACAAAGCAGCAACAAGTTTGTTTAGTTTGTTTAAGTATATCAATAGGTTACAGAATAGGCTAATTTGAAAATTTTAAATGACATGAAATTTTGTAAATGGCGACGTAGTTCAGGATGATCGCAATTCCTGTGCTCCCATCGGGCAAACAATTTACTCCTACATTTTTTAACCGATTGGGCTTGAGCTGGTGTGGAGCTTAACAATTCTATTCTCCAGTGAAGTACGTAGGATTTTTTTTAAATTGCCTCGATAAAATATTTTCGTATGTGCAAAATTGAGGTTTTGAGATTTGAATGCAGTTTTGCTAATTGATTTTTCGATATCTGTCTTCGTTTCTTCGTTCGGTAAATAATTGTCATATGTTTTTTTGACAAGAGGAAATCTTTAAAAGACACTTGGTAGTTTTCGACACCAAGTAGTGTGCAGTGGCGTATTGAGGGGGGGAGGCTCAGGGGGCTCAAGCCCCCCCCCCAAGCCTCCAAGACAATGTTATTATTTAGCTGATTTCTTCATAATGTACATGATTAACTGAAACTTGTTCGCAAATCTTAGAGATTTAGAGGCAGCTCAGATATTTGAGCCCCCTCCAAATTCTGAAAAGGCTGTTTGTATTTGTTTGAGTAAGGGCCTTAGCTGACGTTGAGGGTTGGGATACATTTTTTTCGGATTCTATTCCAATTCGGAATTCCTCAAATATTTTTTTTTTGTATTTTGGCGTCGAATTACATCACCGTTAAATTTTGTAAAACTTCTTATGCAAACTCTAAACACCGTATTTGATCGTCTTCAGTATATTTACTTTTTTTCAAAATAATATTTTTCTCAAAGATAATAGAAATATTTGGTAACTTAAAATCTTTGTGGTCAACATAACTAATGGTTTCTTTAAGGAAATTCCAGTTTGCGCTTCTGAAAATTAGTTTTTCAGACTTTCACGTTCTGCATTTCACTTTTTGTGCATTCACTTTACGATAGTGAATTTAAATGGTCTGCATTTTTTCACTCATTTTGGATTTTCTGATCGAAATCAGTTCACTTTGTTTCTGTAAGTGAAATTGGTGCCTTTTTCAATGAATCTACAATCTTTGGACAAAATTTGTTGTTAATTTATTTATATCATAATTCATCACTGCCTCTGTGTTTGCACGTCATTCGCTTTACACTTTACCTTATTAATTTTTACTTCAGTATTTACAAATTGCAATAATATCGCCCATGTTCTGCATTTCACTTACTTTTTTCTTTTAAATTCAGCTTTTTTTCATTATAATTGTAAATTAAATTGCATCCATGCTCAAAGCAGCAGTAATAATTTCACTTTAGAAACAAAATAAAAATTTATGATACTTCAGTTTTGACAGTTCGAAGCATTTAAGAAGTTGTCGAAATCGATCGAAGATCCATTTCACGTGAAATTGAAAAGTGATTTCAATTCACTTTCGGTCGAATTGCGGAAAATAGTAATGAGTACAGTTCAAAAACAAGACGTGCTAGGAATAAATACGTAAACAGTTTTGAACTCAGCACATGACAAAGTTCAAACGATATAAAGTGTTTTTTTTTTTTAAGATACCTTAAATACCAATACCTAGTTGTTTGTGTAAAATGATTGAGATACAAGAACTTTGAAAAAACACTACTTTGACTGTGAAAGGAAGAGACAGTAGTACGAAGCTGTCGAGAGCAGTAAAATTCAACTTTCAGTACTGCAGCACAGCGCGCTCTCTCGATCAAGGACGAATAAAAAAAAGATAAAAAATGTTCCTACATTTATGTACCCTATACAAAATTTTTGAAAAATTTTCCAGCCAACTCCAAGTTTTTTTCTGGATACGCCACTGGTAGTGTGGGACTCTTAACCACTAAAACCACCTCTTAATCAGGACCAATCTTAAAAGGTCGACATCAGATTTTTCTATCTCAACTTTGTAAATGACTTCAGGGGAAGTTTAATCTTTTAATACTGTCCCATGTTTTTTTTTGACCATAAGCTCATGAGGCTTGGTTTCTCTTAATCTCCGAACATGGTTTCTTATATTCAAGACTCCATTTCAGAATTAGTATGACTTTGCAGTCTCTGATTGTTCAATACAGCGTATTTTCTAAAAACTTCTGTAACCATTTCTATTTGTAAGTCACGATGTAGATCGCTATCTCTTATGTACCAAGGTGCATTAACTATTCCACACGGAGAAAAAAGAATTTAGTATTTTATACTCCATATGACTAGTAAGGAAATTAAAGTAAAAAGCCCTAAATTTTAAGTAAAATTTACCTTACGTATTGAACATTTCTTGGCTCCGTAAAGTAATTTTTGCAAGAAAATTATGGTGCACAAAATAAAGTAGTATTATACTATACATAATATACCTTACGAGTAGCAATAATTTCTTTACGTAGAGTAAAATAAACCTTCATCCAAAAAAGTGTATGACTCTTTTCACTTTAAGATTCTAGTACAATATATTTTATAAATTTAACTATTCTATGAATAAGTTTAACCCTACACTAAGGTAATAATATTACCGAATTCTAGCATTTTCCCCTATACATAGAAATACCATTTAAAGCCTGGTACGCTGCTCGCGCTAAATTTTAGCTGAGATAAAATTCCCATACAAGTTATCGATAATTTGTATGGGATCCATTTTAGCTCAGATAAAAATTTTCGATAATTTGTATGGGAGCTAAAATTTAGCGAGAGCAGCGTACCAGGCTTAAGCAAGAAAAATGAATTCAGAAAAGACACTCCGACCGAGAAAAACGGGGTTGCACTCACACACTTGCAACTTTTTGTGTGTGAAAACAAAGTCGAAGGAGAAATCGTGGTGAAAAAACCAATACATATAAAATCGGCTTCGCGGTGACTATAATTTCCATACTAAATTGAGCCGCCTTCGGACCGGTTTCGTAGTCGAAGTCGAACTCAGCTCCGCCTGAGACGGAGCGGATTCGGACCGAGGTCGGTTTCGTTTGCTTGTAGGGTAAACTTAGAGGATATAATATATTATATCCTCTAAAGCCTGGTACGCTGCTCGCGCTAAATTTTAGCTCCCATACAAATTATCGAAAATTTTTAGCCGAGATAAAATGGATCCCATACAAGTTATCGATAACTTGTATGGGAATTTTATCTCAGCTAAAATTTAGCGCGAGCAGCGTACCAGACTTCAGGGCCAATTTATTGAGCCTCCATTAAATTTTGAAATTTATCGTTTTAGTTAACAGCGTTGTTAACTATTGACGCCTTTAAGTATACATCATTAAAAAATTCATTTAATGCTTTAAGACTTTAGTTAAAGTCTTAACTTTTAATGGAAACTTTAAATTTAAAACTCCATTAAAAATATCCTAGTTATTTTTTAGTTTTTGAAAAATAAAACTGTCAAAAGCAGAAATTTGTCAAATCAAATTTTTTTAAATTTGAAAAAAAAAAGAATACAAAAAACATAAAAGCTATGGCCCGTAAGTATTTTGGAGCCGTAAAACGCCAGGCGAAAGCACACAGACGAGAGTAACGATAAATGTACCATCAGTGGTAACCAAAGACAAAGTTACAATTGCAATGTTTTGGGATGATTACATTATGTAGCATCTCATTAGTTTTACCTCGTGATTCTTTTGAAGTGGAGAAGATCTAGTTTCTGGTAGATCTATTACTATAAATATATGCTTCTTCTGGGCTCGGCGAAGTAGATGAGAAAAATCATAAATGAAGTGTTGTCTATTTAACCCTCATGCCCAAAAAAAAAAGTTCTGGCGAGCCGTAGTCATTTTGAATTGTTACTTTTTTATGGAATAAATATCTATGAATAAATACCTACATGTGTCCCTACAAAAATATTCTATTCTGGACTGTTAATGTATATACATAATTTTTGTTTTTGTTTACATGATTTCTTAGCTTATTTAACGAACAATTTTTTTTTTTCAAATAAAAAAAATAATGAAATAATAACTGAAATGACATTTGACGCAAACGGAGAGTGAATAAATAAAAATCCTTTTTTAAACCTCCATTTGCTCTAAAAATCCCTCTTAAAAGGTCGAATTTGGCTTTTAACTAAAAGAACTTTTAAATTTAATGCTCAATTAGTTAATGATGTCAAACTTCAAAAAAATTCTTAACAGAGACTGAATTAAACGAATTTTGTTTTTAATTTTAAAATTCCCTTTTTTAATGGCGATTTAAGTTTAATGGAGAGTCAATAAATTGGGCCTAAGAGGGTAACTCTTAATTGCTGTCATTGAAAAGTGTGCCATTTAGTTTTCCATTTGTTTTGGATATTTTTTTTTTTTGGCAAAGCTTTAAGGTGTCTGGGTGCATAATAATTCATAAAGAAATAATATGTAAAAATGTGTTTTCTCATTTGTGTTTTTCTTTTGGAAGTGAAATGTTTTTATTACTTTTTTTGTTCTCATATGCGTTGTTACTGGCTCCGTAATTGAATAATTTATTTTCAAAACATGATAAGTCCATGATTTTAAATTTTTCAGGAGAAGAAAAAAACGTTCTATTTTCTTTTGATGTGTGTAGCAAAATTTATAAAAAATATATTTTGTAGAACTTTTGCCTAACTACAGAATACCGTTCCGTTTTTAATTTTTGGAGTGATAGTTCAAAAGACAAAAAATAAACACGCTTTTGGACTTATCATACTGTGAAAATAAATGGATGTGAAAATAGTTTTAAAAAGGATTTACGATTTTGCATTCAGCCCCAGTCTATCAAACAATTATATTTGAGATTAAAATACATCCCTACTAACAATTTTGCTTCTGTAATGCTTTACAGAAGCAATAATTGCATCTGTAAAGCTTTATAGAACCAAAATTGTTTGTCAGGATTGCCAGAGTGCTTATTTAACTTTTTCAGCCAGTAATCTAATATAAACCCCCCCTGTTTTACGTTTGGCACTCCAGCAACCCAGCTGTAGGACCAAACAAACTAAGAAAACCAAAAAACAGAGATGTTATCTAAAATAATGAACAATTATGGATAAAGTTGTAGAAGAAGATAAAAATCTAGTGGGGATATTCACTCAAGTGTCGGCAGAGGTCACGGCTGCCGGCGAGGGCTTGGTTTTGAATAAAACTAAGTCGCCAGTGACAACAAACAAAAATATAAAACAATCAGGAACTAATGGCGCTCCATCCTGTAGCAGGCCTACTGCCGGTGGGGTTGATGAGATATTCTCTGCGTATCTCATGAACCTCACAAACACTGAGGACGAAATTGTGGGAACTGGGGAGAGAGAGTTGTCTTCGGATGAAGAGAATCGTATTCTCAATGACGACGACTTTCAATCCCTACCCAGTTCAGACAGCTCGGACGCAGATGTCACAGTGGCAGAAAACCCTGCGATGGGCATGGACATTGACAACCCACTAGACAAAACTTTGGCTAAAACCCTGTCCTTGACAGGAGCCAAAGTTACGTCGACTCCGGACAAAAAGAATAGTGAACCTACCAAAGTCTGTAAGGATGGCTCAGACCCCACAAAGGTGCTGAGAAACACCGGAACCGAAAAGCGATGCCCAAAAGGGCCTATATCGACTATAAGGAAAGGTGCATCCAAGCAAGTAGAATAAGGTAGGGGAGCCAACTCCAGATCTCAAAAAGATCGATAATGCGAGGAGAGCCGTACGAAGATATGGCAGTGGTGACCAGAAGAAATTGTGTCTACGAGACTGGAAACGATTGAGTTGGGCTCGCAAACTTCTTGCGAAGTTCGAAGCTAAAAACGAAGCCCCAAGCGACACAAAAGAAAAGAAAAATGAACAACATCGCGCCTCCACCTCAAAAGCAGCTGCAGCCAGCAACCCAAGGGTGATACCGGAAAACGGTCCCAAACACTTTTGAGTCCAAGATGCTGGTGAAAGCAATCGCCAAAAGAGAGGTAGGCAAAACGACACGTCGTCCCCGAAAGCAACTGACCCCAAGAAATATAAGTCGGCAAATAGTGCTCAAACACCCATGAACATTCAGGCGGCAGTTATTAATGCAGGGAGCCCAGAAGGGAAACTAACCAATGAACAGTGGTCACAAGTGGAGGTTAAGCTTCTCGAATTCGTCAACGAAGAGATACTTGCCTCCACAGGTTTCGTTCCAACCTTCGGGCCACTATCGACAGTAAAAGGCTTCAAGGTTCTTGCCTGTTGCGGTGAACCTACCCTGAACTGGCTCAGAGATAAAGTGGGCTGCATGAAGGGGTTATTGGACGGAGTTACGCTTAGCGTTGCTCTTAAAGATGACCTCCCCACCAGACCCAAAGTCCGTATTAACGTACCGGGCCCCAATATCGACGAGACCACCCTTGAAAGGTACCTAAGAGCACAAAACCCAAGCCTCCCCAGTGCAGACTGGAAGGTCATGCAAATGGAGGCACCTACGAAATCAGGTCGGGAAGCAATCATCATGCTCAACCATGAAACCATGGCTATGCTACCATCTTTAGACTTCCTTTTGAGATTTGGCATAAATGCGGTAAAGGTGAGACCGGTAACGGTTAAAAACAAAAATATGAAAGTGTTGCAACTCAATCTGCAACACAGCAAGTTGGCATCTGTCACCCTAACCTCATTTATGTCAAAAAATAATATAGACATCGCCCTGGTGCAAGAGCCGTGGATCAACAGCGGTAACATCTGCGGACTTAAATCCAAAGATTTCATTATTTATTGCAAAAAAGGGCCTACTGAAGGTAACTATCGTACATGTATAGTAGCGAAAAAAATTTTAAATCTTTTTCTTCTATCCCCCCATTGTAGCGCAGATATGACGACGGTCAAATGTGAAAGAGACGGGGCCCAGCCCCTGATCATAACATCCGTCTACATGCCAGGTGATTCACCGGGGCCTCCACCATCAGCAGCGTTCACCGAGTTGGTAAGAAAGGTTGGGATCTTCTGGCAGGCTGTGATGCAAATGCCCACCATCTGCAATGGGGCAGTACAGATACAAACACAAGAGGTGAGTCACTTTTTGAATTTATTATTAAAAATAATATGGTGATACACAACAGAGGTAATGAACCCACCTTCATTACAAAAATCAGAAAAGAAGTACTAGACGTGACACTTTCCACGAACTCTAACTCTATTGAGATAAGTAAGTGGAATGTGTCAAGTAATGTTACATTCTCAGACCATAGAATGTTAACATTCCAAATAAGGCATGATGCTGTAAGCCCCAAACCCCTTAGAAATCCTAGGAAAACTAACTGAGAAGCCTATAATAATAAAATTAAGGCCTCATCGTTGGGCCAATATATTAGTCAACCTCTGTTAGACAGCTCAGCTATAGAAAAACTTGTAATTGAATTTACATCAGATATAATTAAAGCGTACGAAAGCTCTTGCCCCTTGCCCAAAGCTAAAAGAAAGCTCAACCCCGTATGGTGGTCAAACGAGCTTTCCCACAACACTAATTCCAACACCTAATTCCCTAAACCCTTCCCTTACCCATCCTCACTCTTGCCCACCCTAACCCTGGGGATCACAATGGATCCATCGAGATCCGAGTGGGATAACTCGACTTGTCGGATTATCACCCCGTTCAACCTAACCTAACCTAATCTAATATAAAATTTTTACATAAAGAAGCTGTTGTTTATTTTCAAAAGATGATAAGTCCGAGACTTAAGGCTTAACTACATACACCACTTTTTGAAAAAGTACAAAAGTGAAAATATTTTTTTTCTGGCTAGCGCAATTGCTTTGTGAAAAAGAGTATACAAATTGTTTTTTAGACCAAAAAATAAGCTTTCTGCATCATTAGTTTTAATTTTCCAGCCCGAAAAACAACACAAAAATGCATTTAAAAATTTTCACTTTTGTACTTTTTCACTTTTTGAGCCAATGTAGTTATACCTTTATCCTGTTTTTGGCACTAAAAATATATTTCGCGTAACTGTAAAATCGGATATAGATGGATTAGATACTTCATATTTTGAAGAAAGACGTGGTTATCCCTAGAGTACAAATTTAGTCAAAAAAACGAATTTTGAAAAAAAATGGACTTATTATGTTTTGAAAATAAATGATTCAATAACGGATAGCAAATTTTTTTCGTGTGTTAGAATAGTATGCATATGCATTAACATCATTCAATCTAATTAATTCATGGAGAATTAGAAATTGGATCAAATAAAGTCAATTCCATTTTTATTGATGATATTTTCCTAAATAAAATTGTTTGTTTGCAAGTTACAAAAATTATAATAAACTAGGTAATTTATGTAATTATTGAAAAATATAACAGGGTCTTACGTACTTACTTCTAAATAGCTTTGAGGATTAAGTACATGTTACCTAGTTATGGTTTTCAATAATTACAAAAATTACCTTTTTTATTTTAATTTTTGTAAAATAAATGCATACAATTGTATTTAGAAAAATACCATCAATAAAAATGAAATTGACTTTATTTGATCCAATCTGTAACTAAATTATAGACCTTACATAGAGAAGTTCAATTTACTTTAAAAATCAGTATTTTCAACCTTATAGTAAGGTAAAATATGTACCTAATTTCTAGTCATTTCTATTAGAAACTCATACAAAATAGGCTCTACTGTAAAGTTAATCCCAATCTATGTATAAATTAACTAGAAAAGTAAGGTAAATTTCATTTTATTGGGGAGTCATCCCTATTTCAACTTTACATTAAAGTCAAATATACTAGAAATAAGGTTGTTCAGACATTATTTTTTCTCCGTGCACGAAGGACTTTGTTTTGGATGATATTTGTATTTGTTTTCTCTGTACAGCCCCATAATTGGATTCCATAGGTCCAAATAGGCTTTAGTACTTGATTATACAGCATTATTTTGTTTTGGGTTGATAAATCAGAGTTGTTACCAAGTAACTAGTACATTTTTCTATATTTCAAGTTTAGTTCTTCTCTTTTCTTTTTGGTGTGCTCTTTCCACTTTAGCTTTGCATCCAAAGTCATTCCAAGGTATTTGGCCGTATTACAGCTTGATTAATAATGAATATTTTAATATTGTTCATCTTTTTATTTGTAAAGTTTGTATGTGAAGATTTTGTTTCGTTGAGTTTGATACGCCATTTTTCGGTCCAAGCTCTCACTGTGTCGACGGCATTTTTTTAGTTTTACTGCTGCCTTAGAGACACATTTTTCGGATACCAATTGCGGTATCATCTGCAAAAGTAGTCATTATGGTGTGATTACCAACTGGGATATCCCTAGTGTATAGTAAATACAGCCCAAGGGGCACACGTTTTAAGGAGAAGAATAAAACGTTCTATTTTCTTTTGTAGCAAAATTAAAAAAATAAATAAATATATTTTGTTGAACCTTTGAATAACTACAGAATACCTTTTCGTTTTTAATTTTTGGAGTGATAGTTCAAAAGATAAAAAATAAAAACGCTTTTGGACTTATCATACTTTGAAAATAAATGGATGTGAAAATAGTTTTAAAACGGATTTACGATTTTGCATTCAGCCCCAGTGTAAAACATTGTATTTGAGATTAAAATACATTGCCGGAGTGCTTATTTAACTTTTTCAGCCAGTAGTCTAATAATAAGATTTACACATAAAGAAGCTGTTGTTTATTTTCAAAAGATGATAAGTCCGGGACTTATCTTTTGATACTAAAAAAAAATATTTCGCGTAACTGTAAAATCGGATATAGATGGATTAGATACTTCATATTTTTAAGACAGACGTGCAGGGTTGCAAAAAGCTCACATTTTGAGCTAGCTCACTTTTGAGCTGGGTACCATAGCTCAGCTCATTTGAGCTGAGCTGAAAGTGAGCTGAGCTAAAAGTGAGCTGAGCTGAAAGTGAGCTGAGCTGAAAGTGAGCTGAGCTGAAATTGAGCTGAGCTGATGGTTGAGCTGAGATGTCGGTGAGCTGAGGTGTTGGGTGAGCTGGGCTGTCGGTGAGCTGAGCTGAGCTGTTGGGTGAGCTAAGGTAAAGTGAGCTGAGCTGTGATGGGTTAGAGGTTACATTGATTTTTATTTGGAAAGTATAATGAAATATGATGATATTTTAAACTTTTATAAAACACCATAGCTTAAGATGTTTGGTTCTTGTTATTTATAGAATTATATTAACACATGCATATTTTTAGAAATAAAACAGATCATTTTTCTTGATCTTTTCTCTTGGTTTTTTATTTGGTAAAAATATTTTTTTTTTAACATAAAATGAAACGGAATGGATATTTAAACAAATTTATTTATGGTGTTGGGTCATTTGTTTAAATAGGGTTGAAATATTAACACAATTATTATGGTGCATCTTACATCTATGAATAGGTTTTGGTAAAACGGTGTGTGATATAGATTTGTTCTGGGGACTTATTAATGATGAGGAAGTTATGCAAACTGCTATTCGCGAACTAAATTGAACTAAGTTCACTAATTCACCAAGACGAACTAGTTCATTGAACTAGTTCGTTTGCGAACTATACAAGCCTAACAGGAAGTATATAACTGAGTTTTTTTTTCCCGAGCTCCTATCTTTTTTCAGTGGAAAAGTAGTATTTCTTTTACGTACATAATTCACCGGTTTTTTCTGTAGTTCTACGTTTGCTGGGTGGTCCGAAGCAATGGCAACAAAAACACGGTTAGGATGGTCCGTACATGGGCCTGAAAGAGAAAACAACAATGAAAATGATTTTGCTTTAAACATTTATCAAACCCAAAGTGACACAGATCTTCACCAACTTGTGGAAAAATATTTTTCAATTGAAAACATGGGCGTGCGTATTTTAACACAACAATTGACATCTGCAGAAGAAAAGAAAGCCCTTGACATTCTTGAAGAAACTTTTGTTCGCGTCGGAAAACAATTTGAAACTGGTCTTCTTTGGAAGTATGATGAATTTATTTTGCCTGACAGTTACCGTATGGCATTTCATCGATTTCAAATACTTGATCGAAAAATTCTAAAAGATGTCGAGCTGAGTTAAAATTTAAATGAACAAATTTCTAATTTTGTGGAGAAGGGATATGCTAAAAAGTTATCGCCAGACGAGTTAAATGTCCATGGCCATGTCTGGTACCTGCCAATTTTTATTGTCAGGAATCCAAATAAGCCTGCAAAAGTAAGACTCGTGTGGGACGCAGCTGCCAAGTGTGATGGTGTGTCTCTCAACGGCTTCTTATTGAAGGGACCGGACCAGTTAGTTCCAATCACAACAGTTCTATACGGATTTCGTTGCGGAAGATTTGCTGAAATGTTTTCCAAGTGCGGGTGCGTAGGTCAGACAGGTCTGTGCAGCGATTTTTGTGGAGATCTGAAAATCATCAAGACAAACCTAGTGTTTACGAGATGCAGGCCCTGGCATTCGGCGCAACATGCTGGCCGTGTATTGCTCACTATGTAAAAAATCAAAATGCTATGAGTTTCAGCAGCAGCAAGCCTAGAGCAGTCGAGGCAATACTGCAACATCATTATGTGGATGATTTCATTGATAGCACCGACACCATTGATGAAGCTATACAACTTGCAAAAGACGAAAAGTATATTCATGCAAATGCTGGGTTTCATGTAAGAAACTGGATGTCCAACTCATCAGCTGTTCTTAATGCATTACAAGAAAAATGTGAAAGGTTAAGTTCGAGCAAAGCCTTTGGGATGAATGACTCTGACATGGCGATAACGGAAAAGGTATTGGGCATGCATTGGAATACTTCCTGTGGTTCCTTTACATTCGTTTTAAATTTTAATACATTAAATAGAAAAGTCCTTACAGAGAAAAAAGGACATACATACGTGAGGTTCTTAAAATTTTAATGTCTATTTTCGATCCGATGGGATTTCTCTCCCACTTTCTAGTGTTTGTAAAAATTCTTTTACAAGACATTTGGAGAATTGAGTTAGACTGGGATGAAGAACTGCCTATACAGTTATACGAAAGGTGGGTAAGATGGCAAAATCTATTACCAAGAGTTACAGAACTACAGATTCCAAGATGCTATTCCTCGAACTTAAATCAAAAGGGAACTTCCATTCAATTACATACATTTGTAGACGAGAGCGAAAATGCTTACGCTGTGGTGTCTTATTTTCGAATTGAGCACGGAAACAAAGTTGAAACGGTTTTAGTTAGTGCGAAAACAAAAGTAGCTCCCAGGCACCCATTGTCTATTCTTAGGCTTGAACTGCAAGCAACTGTACTCGGAGTACGCCTTATGAATTCTATTTGTAATGCACATAGCTTTCCTATAAGTCAAAAGTTTCTGTGGTCCGACTCAAAGACTGTGCTTTCTTGGTTCTGCACTGAACCCTGCAACTTCCAGCAATTTGTGATGTATCGAGTTGGAGAGATTTTGGAATCTACCAACATTTTGGACTGGAAATGGATTCCCTCAAAATTAAATGTGGCAGATAAAGCAACAAAATGGAACTCCGATCCCGAGTGGGATGTAACAAATGAATGGTTAAGAGGCCCAGTTTTTCTTCAAAAAAGTCCAATTGAATGGCCAGAAATGCCAACAATCCAAAACACTGACAAGAACGATTTCCGACCACATCTCCCTACTAACAATTTTGCTTCTATAATGCTTTACAGAAGCAACAATTGCATCTGTTAAGCTTTATAGTACCAAAATTGTTTGTCGGGCTGTTACAAATTAACCAAATGAAAGCAGCAATCAATAAGTTGATTGATGAGAACCGCTTTAGAACCTGGAGAAAGTTGATGCGATCCGCTGCGTACGTCTTCATGTATATGGAGAAACTGAAGTTAAATGCGGAGCGACGTAAACTTAAGGATGTCGGGCCTCTTAATCTAATCAAGGCTACATACCAACTAAATATTACAAAGACAGATTTAAAAGTAAAAAATGTTGTTTTATCATCTTCTGCAATAAGAAAATCTCAAACGCTAATTTATCGACAATGCCAAGCAAATGTTAATTTGGAAGAAATAATTATTTAAAAAAAAATGTACTGAAGAAAAACACCAGATTCCAAAAAGTAGTGCTCTTTATAAACTATCTCCTTTTTTGGATATAAATGGAGTTTTGAGAATGCAGGCGGGCTACTTTTGCCGATTTTGTTTCAATGGATTGCAGGAACCCAATCATTCTGCCAAAGTCGGATTATATTACTCACTTGTTAGTTGATGATTATCATCTCAAATACCATCATTTGAACCATGAGCCTGTTCTGAATGAAATACGGCAAATGAAATACGGCAAAAATATTACATCCCAAAGCTGAGAATTGTGCTTAAAGCTGTAAGAAAAGACTGTCAATATTGCAAGATTCATAGAGGTCGTCCTTGAAATCCTGAAATGGCTAATTTGCCTAAAGCAAGGTTAGGAGCGTTTTGTAAACCTTTTTCAATTGTTGGAGTGGATTTCTTCGGTTCGATTAATGTCACAATGGGGAGACTGAATGAGAAGTGATGGGGTGCACTTTTCACTTGTCTTACTGTCAGGGCGATGCATATAGAGGTAGCTCATAATTTAACTACAGATTCTATCATCATGTGTTTAAGAAATTTTATCGCACGCCGTGGGTCACCTTTGGAGATATACAGTGACAATGGAACAAATTTCCGAGGAGCGGAAAAGGTGCTTCGGGAAGAATGGAAGAATGTTGACTTGAGTCAGGTCGCCAATGAGTTTACGACGGCAGATTTAAAATGGAGGTTTAATCCACCGTCAGCTCCCCACATGGGTGGCGCGTGGGAAAGGCTGGTACGATCAATTAAGACCGTACTTTACCAAATACTTCCTTCAAGAAAAGTTGGTGACGGGACTTGGCGTAGTGCCCTTATTGAGGTTGAGCACGTTACTAATTCAAGGCCTTTAACATTTGTATCCATGGAGTCAGCGGATGATGAAGCGTTAACGCCTAACCACTTCCTCCTTGCTAAGTCAGACGGGTCAAAACCACTTCAGAAAGAGTTGGAAGCAATCACAACTGTTGGCTGAACTTTTTTGGGAAATGTGGGTAAAAGCCTATCTTCCAACATTAAATCGAAGATCAAAATGGCACAGTTAAATTAAACCACTCGCTAAAGGAGACTTAGTCGTCATAGTGGACAATGATCTTCCAAGGAACTGTTGGCCAAAAGGGAGTGTTGTGGACGTGCACGGAGAAAAATGAATCTAGTATTTTATACTCCATATGACTAGTAAGGAAATTAAAGTAAAAAGCCCTAGATTTTAAGTAAAATCTACCTTACGTATTGAACATTTCTTGGTTCCGTAAAGTAATTTGTACAAGAAAATTATGGTGAACAAAATAAAGTAGTATATACCTTACGAGTAGCAATATTTTCTTTACGTAGAGTAAAATAAACCTTCATCCGAAAAAGTGTATGACTCTTTTCACTTTAAGATTCTAGTAAAACATATTTTACAAATTTAACTATTCTGTGAATAAGTTTTACCTTACACTTAGGTAATAATATTACCTAATTCTAGGAATTTTCCCCTATACATAGTAATAACTCTCAATTGCTGTCATTGAAAAGTCTGCCATTTTGTCTTCCATGTGTTTTGGAAATTTTTTTTGTCAAAGCTTTTAGGTGTCCGGGTGCGGAATAATTAATAAAGAAATAAAATCTGTGCTTTTCTTTTGGAAGTGAAATGGTTTCATTACTTTTTGTGTTCCTTTATGCGTTGTTATTGGCTCCGTATTTACGGATAACATATTTTTTTCTTGTGTTAGAATAATATATAGGTATCCATATGAATTAACATCATTCAATCTAATTAATTCATGAAGAATTAGATAAAAATTGGATCAAATAAAGTCAATTCCATTTTTATTGATGATGATGATATTTTCCTAAATAAAATTGTTTGTTTGCACCTTACAAAATTATAATAAACTAGGTAATTTATTTAATTATTGAAAAACATAACAGGGTCATACGTTACTTACTTCTAAATAGCTTTGAGGATTAAGTACGTGTTACCTAGTTATGCTTTTCAATAATTACAAAATTCAACATTTTTATTTTAATTTTTGTAAGATAAATGCATACAATTTTATTTAGAAAAATGTCTTCAATAAAAATGAAATTGACTTTATTTGATCCAATCTGGAACTAAATTATATACCTTCCATAGAGAAGTTCAATTTACTTTAAAAATCAGTATTTTCAACCTTATAGTAAGGTAAAATATGTACGTAACTTTCTAGTAATTTCTATTAGAAAGTCATACAAAAAAAGGCTTTACTGTAAAGTTAATCCTAAGCTATAAATTTACTAGAAAAGTAAGGTAAATTCCATTTTATTGGGGAGTCATCCCTATTTAAACTTTACATTAAAGTTAAATATACCAGAAATAAGGTAGTTCATACCTTATTTTTTCTCCGTGTGACCTTGGGGAAAGATGGGCAGGTTCGCCGAGCAAAAGTGCAAACAAAATCAGGTCTGTATGAGCGACCTGCTGTTAATTTGGCTGTCTTGGATGTAACTGGACCAGAGAAAGGGAGTAAGGCAGATGCGGATAGCAGTCAGCTTACTGTGGGCGGTATGTTAACGCCACCTGCCCCCCTGTATTATATAACCTCATATAACCTTAAATTTGAATATTAATTTGGCTAGTTGCACTTATCAACGTGCTTTTAATTTTTATGCTACTGAATTTTAATACCAAGGTAAGAATTTTGCATCTATAATATAATAATGAACACAAATATTAATGAAGATACTAATAAAAAAATATGTTTTAAGCCTTAACAAAGGAAACGTCAAGAGTTTTATTTAAGGCTCAAGGAACTTTGCCACCACAGTGCTTATAGATATTTTTCTCATCCCACCTATAACCCCACTATAAGGTACTCCTAAGAAGATTCTTAGAAGTATAAATGTCAGCGTTTACTGATAATTTTTTACCGTGGGTAGTATACCAGCTCAGAAACGGGGATTTTTTTCGTAAGATTTATGTTCGAGCAAATGCGGAGTACAAAAAACTATGTCACGTTAAGCGTAATGAAAACTTTTTAGGAATAGCAAAGAGTTTAAATGAAATAAAGGATTCCTCTGAATTTTGGAAAGTAGTGAGAGAATTGAATGGGAACAAATTTAAAATTGGTAACAATCTAGATGCACATATTCTATCATAATTTCAAAAATTTACTAAATCCGTCAGATATTGTAGAAAGTATCCAATATGCCGAAAATTTGATGGTTGTGAGCTACTTAGGTCAAGATATATCCTTAGGAGAGATACAATTTGTTTTACATAAAGCAAAAGATAACAAAGCCCCACAAGTATTTTTGGAAAATTTAGCAAGGACCTTCTCAAACATACTGCACACAGCTGAAGTACCTGAATCTTTCAGAAAGTCAATTGTATTTCCAATACACAAAAAAGGGGACTTAAATAATGTCGAAAACTACAGGGGTATATCCTCCTTAAATGTGATTGCGAAGATATTCAAAGCGATTATATTAAGAAGACTTGAATTTTGGGTCAACGACAACAAATTGCTCAATGAATTCCAAGCAGGATTCAGAAAGTTTTATTCAACGACAGATCACATTTTTTCAATCTATAATATTGTTCACTGTTACTCAGAAAATGGGAAGAAATTGTATGCGATATTTATTGAGTTTAAAGCAGCGTTTTATAGTTTTGATCGAAGAGCTCTGTTTTATAAATTAAACGTGATGGGTTTATCATCTAAGATTTCGAATCTATTAAAGAAACTTTATGAGAATACTATATTCTTTTTATTTGTTCGATAGCTCGATTAAATAAAAAGAATATAAGTTTTAAGGTTCTTAATATAAATTTATTAAATAAAAAAGAAAGAAATAGAAATGTCGAACTTAACCCGATGCGGTATGCTGCAAAAGTGAATGAGAAAAGAGTAAGACATTGACAATTAGCTAGCAGAAACAAATTGGAAAGGGATTAAGAGAGTTGCCAATAATCAGAAGTTAGTGTAGAAATAGGAATATTAGTTTCGGATAAAAATTGTAATAGATTGCACACATACCGCCGGGGAAGATTTACTGTTCTTAATAAAAAGATACAATTAAAGATACAAAATAAAAAAAAGATTGGTATATAAGCATTTCCTCTTATATATGTACAATAGAAATTAAATGAATGTTGAATATTGGACCAGGTTTTGTAGCGCCAGATACTCGCTGCCGTTGATGATTATTTTGAATACTGTTGAAGTTGATGTTGCTGGTTTTTAAATAAAGTTGAATTTTGTTGTATGTTGATAAAATATCGTTTAGTGATAGGTTTGGTTTGTTTACTTCAGGGAGAAAATATAGCTTTGTGATTGTGCGTTGGAATTGTTTTCCGTGTCCATATACAGATACAACTCTGCACATGCCGTGTGGACCAGAATGCGTCTCCACTACTCTGGCCAATGGCCACTTCGCTGGAGGATATCTCTCATCTTTTATGATGACTATGTCGTTTATTTGGATATTTCTTTTGGATTTGGTCCACTTCGGACGTTGTTGCAGTCGGGAAAGATACTCCTTTTGTCATCTATCCCAGAAGTGCTGCCATCTATTGAGTCGATTGGTTTTTTTGAGATCAAGTAGGGACGGTTCTGGAACGATGTTCGTAGGCTCTCCAATCAGAAAATGGGCAGGAGTGAGTACACTTAGGTCTGTAGGATCATCAGTGAGTGGACACAGAGGTCTGGAATTAAGAGAGGATTCAATTTGAACTAAAAGTGTATACATTTCTTCATAAGAATGAACTTTAATTCATAAAACACGTTTAAGATGGTACTTAACTGGTTTTACTTCTGCCTCCCATAATCCACCGAAGTGTGGCGAGGCAGGCGGAATAAAACACCAGGAGGTACCCTCATTTTCCATTTGGGCACGGACGTCAGGCGAAAGTAGTTGAAGAAATTGACGATTCATCCTAATTAGCTCCTTGTTTGCTCCCACAAAGTTGGTTCCATTGTCACTGTACAAGTGACTACAGCTTGCTCTTCGTGCGGTGAACCTTCTGAATGCAGCCAAAAATCCTTCGGAAGTCATATCTGAGACAAGCTCGATATGAATAGCTTTTGTGACCAAACAAATGAAAATACAGATGAAACCCTTGTAGGTTTTCGGCGATCTACCTTTGGAAAGTTTAAGGTCAAAAGGACCAGCATAATCCACATCGCTATGTCGAAATGCTCTGCTTTCATTTACTCTTACCTTGGGCAGTGAACCCATTAATTGCGTCGTGCGTATTTTCTGGAAACGAGTGCAAGTAACACAAGAACGATATGCTGCGTTTGCAACATTTCCCAAATTTGTAATCCAATACTTGTTTCGATTAATTGAGGTCCACCGTGTAGGGTTTGTAAGTGTGCATCAGCGACTAGAAGTTTTGATAACTTACAAGAACCTGATAGAATTAAAGGATATTTTGAATCATCGTCTAAGTTAGCAAAACGAAGTCGACCTCCAACGCGAAGTTGGTGATTTTTATCAATGAAAGGATGTAAATTAAGTATTTCACTTTTGGAAGAAATGTCATTTTTAGATTAAAGGCTTCTTATTTCGTTGGGAAATGACAAGGATTATGAAAGTGTGATGCTTTAATGCAGCTTGAATTTCTATAGCCTTTAAGACACCACTATAAATTCTCATTCTTTTAAGGCGAATTCTTAGAATATGAGATGTTACTCGTAATTAGCGGTTTAGTGAACTGAATCTGCTTAAGAGATTAGTGGAAAATCGAGTAATGATTACATTAGTAAATGCAAACGTTTTCCAACGAATAGGTAAAGCACGAATCCAGCCAAGAACTATGGTTGAATCAGTCCAAAAGTACGTTTTGAAGTTAGTATTTTCAAATTCAGAAGCAGATATGAGTTTTTTAAAGAGTTTAGAAAAGAGACCTGCACCGCACAACTCTTGTCGTGGTAATGAAATATGTTTAATTGGAGCAACTATAGTTTTTTCAGTGATAATATTGACAAAAATCTGACCGTCAGGTCTCTGAGTTCTAAAATATAAGACTGCAGAGTAGGCATGGTTTGAGGCATCAGAAAAGCCATGAAATTCTACTGATAAGGAACTTGTAGTGCCTAACCATCTAGGTATTTTTATAGTTTGTAAGGATGGTAAATTATTTCTATAATGTTCCCAATCGGAACGTAATTTAAGTGGTAGAGGATCATCCCATTCAATACCTTCCAACCAAAGTTGTTGGAAATATATTTTAGCCAGAATTATAGTTGGTGCCAGCAACCCAAATGGGTCAAAAAGCTTCGATACATCGGATAGAAAAGTTCGTTTTGTGAAAACATTGCATATAGGAAGCGATATTTTGAAAATAAACCCAATGTTTTAACTGATGAATTTGATACATCGTCGTTGAATGAAAACTCACAATCTTTTGGTTGTAAATCAGAGAGGAGTTCTGGACAATTTGTAGTCCACTTTCTTAGGTTAAACCCTCCGGAACTTAAAAGCTCCTTTAGTTGCTTTTGAATTGTTTTTGCTGAACTAATGTCATCACCACCAGAAATAATATCGTCAACATAAATGTCATTTTCAATACTTAGCTCCTTGAGGATAATTGTCTGCTTCGTCATGCGCTAGTTGTTGCAGAACTTTGATTGAAAGATACGGAGCAACAAGTTGTACCATAGGTAACTGTTTGCAATTCATACAATTGCAGTGAACTGAATGTATTAGGACGCCATAAGATTCTTTGAAATTTTGTTTCATCCGGGTGAACAATGTTTTGTCGGAACATTTTCTCAATGTCCGATGTAAAAACGAAAAGAAATTTACGCCATTTTAAAATTACTGATGATAGATCATTTTGTACCGAAAGACTGGCAAGAAACTCTTCATTGAGAGAAGTGGATTTGAGTGGTTTTGATGATCCATCAAAAACAACCCTTAATTTTGTTGTAGAGCTACTTTCCTTCCATACTCCATGATGTGGTAGTATGAAACCATTTTCATAAGAAGGAAGATCTTGAAGATTACATTTAAATTTCATATGGCTGAGGTGTATGTACTCGTTCATGAATTTCGAATATCCTTCTTTGAGAGTGGGATTTTTAGAAAATACTCTTTGTTCGAGATGAGTGAACCGTTTTTGAGCGTTAGCAAAGAATTTTGAAAGATCGGGAAGTCTTCATTGAGGACTTTGGATTTGAAAGGAAGTTTTACTATATATCTTCCAGTTGAAGAACGAGAAAATGTATTTTGAAAGTAATCGTCACAAGCTATTTCTTCGGGAGTGAAAATTCTAGAAGAGATAACTTCTTTTTGTTCCCAGAGTTTTCAAAGTGAACTATCGAATTTTTGCAGACTTTTGAATTTGATGATCCGATGCCACTGACAACGCATTTATACGGATACTTTTTAAGTTTTAGTCGCTGAACACATCTTTCAGTGACGAATGAACATTGAGACCCTTGATCAATAAGAGCTTTCAGAAAATGGTCACCAGAAGGTGTGGAAATTTTTTACTTTTGCAGTAGCAAGAAGAATTTGAGGAACTGTCATGACAGTAGTATCAGTACAAACAAGAGACTGTGTTTTGGAGGAACCACTACTTGAAGCACCTTGTAGATTTGAGGAGTTATTGTTGTCAATATACATTAAAGTATGATGACGTTTGTTACATATACGACAATTGTATTTAGTTTAACACTGCGGAACAGTATGTCCTTGGACAAGACAATTAAGACACAGATTATTGTTTTTCGCAAAATCAATTTTTTTTTTGTCAGAAGTGAAAGCTTTGAACTGCGGTCAAAGATATAGGTAATGTGTATCTTGACAGCAAATGCACGATGAAGTTTTGAAATTGTTGCGCTTTGAAGTGTGAAGTTTTTTTTCCGTGGGTAGGTGTTGAAATCTTCAAAAGATTCTATGAGGACCGGAAAACGCGTGCTTATAGATATGTGGGACTCTTAACCACTAAAACCACCTCCTCCTCCCGATTGCAACTAAGTTCAGATGGAACTTATCTAGCAATTTATCTTTCTCGAAGTTAAGTTACGTGTGTTATAACCTAAATAAGTTATACCTTGGGATAACGCAGTGATTAAATTAACACAACTCTACTTGTTCACGTTTTAAGTTAGACTCACCTTGTCTTGTCATTATGATCGTCGCGAGCCCAACTTCCTCAGTGGATAATCGTCGGCACGTTTAAAGAGTCAGCACAATTCAATTATTGTCTTATTGCACTTTGATTGACCCAAAACAATATCCGAATGGACAATCAAAGTGAACATTACAATTGAAGTGTGCTGAGTTCAACGCACGACGATTTCCTCTGGTAGGTATGGAAGAGGGCAAAACATCCCTCCCCACCCGGAGGAAGAACTCCACGATCAACTGGATGACGATCGACAAGATTAAATAACACATATTTATTAAGCATTTTCTTATAATAATATAACAATTGATTTCTTATTTTCTATAAATTATCTTTTTTGACATATGTATCTATGATAGAATTAGAAGTACGAAGATCCGGGGAAGCCTTCATGTTAAAAACACCATCTCCCAGAAAATTGAACACGACCGACTCAGTTGGTATTGCCATGTTCAAAGGAGAGATCCTGAGAACCCCGTCAAAAAAGCATTATCATACAACGTTCCAACACGAAATAAAAAGAAAGGTAGGCCTAAAAACTCCTGGTACAAGCAAATGCAAAAACACCAGCATTCAGTTGGCCTTAGAAATGGAACAATACAAAACCGGGAGGCTTGCCGCCGATTTCTGAGGTCAACCTGGCGAACTCCACAGGCGGATCACTAGTGTGAAGCAGATACGTGGGATAGTTATGATCCCCTCGACATCGAGATCATAACAGCGCCGAGAAAAAGGAAGAAGAAGTATCTATGGTTTATTTATTTTTTAATTTAATTTCTTTGTAGTTAAATATGAATTTTGAATACATTTAATATTTTAAATATCTTTAAACCATTTTTATCAAATTATGTTATGGAACTTACAAATTTAAAGTAATCATTATGTTTAAATAGAATGTTTAATTTTCAATGCATTATATAATATTATGTTTTATTAAATATTTTAATTTCAATCTATTTTATTATTTTGAATACAACTAACATTTTCTTATTTCTTTTTTATAGTCTTTTTTTTTAATGATATTAATTAGTCACATATTTGGATAAAATGCATTTAATACTTTTTTCTTACTATTTTGAATGTTTTGCACATGAATCTTGTATTTTTTTTTAGATGACAGTTTCAACGTTTAGGAGTAATATAAAATATTATAGTTCTCGGTCAGTATGTTTAGTTTGAGTTTGGTGTTGTTTGACGGCTTGCTGCGGATGCGGTGATTGTCGTTTCCATGTATTGGGGCGTCAAGTTAATCTTCAATTATTAGCCTTGACTTCAGTCTGCTCCAATTCGGCAGAGCCAATTGCCATTTCAATATCTCATCTTGCACAAGATGCGATTGCTTAATTTTCATTTTTACTTATTCTGGGTATGATATGATGCTGTAGTATACCCATCTTCGAAGGGTATTGAATTATTTATCGAAGTTGAATGTTTCCAGCAAGTATATTTAAGCAGGAACGGGATCGTCGACGTCAGCACTGTTACCCATTAGGTGGCTGTTGTGCAGTACGACATGTAGTCTCAGCTTTGAGTTACACTACATATCAACTATTACACGGAGAAAAAATAAGGTATGAGCTACCTTATTTCTGGTATATTTAACTTCAATGTACAGTTTAAATAGGGATGACTCCCCAATAAAATGGAATTCACCTTACTTTTCTAGTAAATTTATAGCTTAGGATTAACTTTACAGTAAGGCCTTTTTTTGTATGACTTTCTAATAGAAATTACTAGAAAGTTAGGTACATATTTTACCTTACTATAAGGCTGAAAATACTGATTTTTAAAGTAAATTGAACTTCTCTATGGAAGGTATATAATTTAGTTCCAGATTGGATCAAATAAAGTCAATTTCATTTTTATTGATGACATTTTTCTAAATAAAATTGTGTGCATTTATCTTACAAAAATTAAAATAAAAAAGTTGAATTTTGTAATTATTGAAAAGCATAACTAGGTAACACGTACTTAATCCTCAAAGCTATTTAAAAGTAAGTAACGTATGACCCTGTTATGTTTTTCAATAATTACATAAATTACCTAGTTTATTATAATTTTGTAAGGTGCAAACAAACAATTTTATTTAGGAAAATATCATCATCATCAATAAAAATGGAATTGACTTTATTTGATCCAATTTTTATCTAATTCTTCATGAATTAATTAGATTGAATGATGTTAATCCATATGGATACCTATATATTTTTCTAACACAAGAAAAAAATATGCTATCCGTAATTACGGAGCCAATAACAACGCCTAAAAGAACACAAAAAGTAATGAAAACATTACACTTCCAAAAGAAAAACACAAATGAGAAAATAATTTTTTTAGATTTTATTTCTTTATTAATTATTCCGCACCCGCTTGACAAAAAAAAAATTTCCAAAACACATGGAAGACAAAATGGCAGACTTTTCAATGACAGCAATTAAGAGTTATTACTATGTATAGGGGAAAATTCCTAGAATTAGGTAAAATTATTACCTTAGTGTAAGGTAAAACTTATTCACAGAATAGTTAAATTTGTAAAATATGTTTTACTAGAATCTTAAAGTGAAAAGAGTCATACACTTTTTTGGATGAAGGTTTATTTTACTCTACGTAAAGAAAATATTGCTACTCGTAAGGTATATACTACTTTATTTTGTTCACCATAATTTTCTTGTAAAAATTACTTTACGGAACCAAGAAATGTTAATACGTAAGGTAAATTTTACTTAAAATCTAGGGCTTTTTACTTTAATTTCCTTACTAGTCATATGGAGTATAAAATACTAGATTCATTTTTCTCCGTGTACTTATGAGTTTGACATCTAGTATGTTGATGCTTGTAACAACTTCAATTCGAGTAAAATATCCCTTAGATCTTACAGCTTTCTGGCATGGATGAAACATCTTTGTGGTTAAATGTGGTAGTTTTTATGTGAGCAATAGTGTGTGTTTAATACAGAGATAAAGATAGGCGGTTTCCCCCCAACCTGGGACTCGAGTTTTTACCTCTGGTACTGGCAGAACATTTTATTTAAGCCAGAACTATAATTGGCGGATGGAGTCGGAAGCTAATGTCAATTGTTGTTGTTTTCCAAAAGTTTTCATCCGACGAGTGCGCTCGCAACCGCACTCGACGGATGAAAACTTATGGAAAACAACAACAATTGACATTAGCATCCGACTCCATCCGCCAATTATAGTTCTGGCTTTACATTTCACAGCATCTTTCCCAAATTATTGGCGACTCCATCCGCCAATTATAGTTCTGGCTTTACATTTCACAGCATCTTTCCCAAACATAACTTCGTGACCATTCATTTTAAAGTTTTAAATTAATAATTATATAACAATTTTAATTTTAACTAAGAGCTCCTTTACGTAATAGTTTTTAATTAATATGTTTGTATTTTTTTTTTTTAATAAAGTTTAATACTTAATTTTTATAATTTTTTTTTCATATTAAGACTATTTTTTTATTTCATAACATTTTTTCTTATTGTTCAAATAATTTTTTTTAGTATTTATTAAGTTATAGTTTCATAAAAATTTAATATTTGAATTTGTTTTTTTTTTATTTTGTACTCTTATTTAACTTAAAGTTAAGTTAATTGATTTATTTAAGTTATCAATTAATCAATTATATTTGTTTTATTTCATATACCTATATATATTTTTTTTTAATATAGGTATTTATTTATGTATTTTTGTAGTTTTTATAAAATATTTTTTTTTTTTAATAGTTAATTTTTTAAGCAAAGTTTTAAATAATTGATCTTCGATTAATTTTAATACTTTTATAAGTTGTCAATCAATCAATTTATATGTGTAGTTTTTTCAATACATATTTTTTATTTTATTACTACAACTTCTATTTGTTTCAAATCAATTGAGGTATTAAGGAAAAGAAAATATTTGAAAAGATTTTGGTTAAGGAGTTAATGTTATCTGAAAATAGAAAAAAAATTTAGATTAAATGCTCAAAAAACAAAGATAATAAATTTTGAATATAATTAGTTTGTAGTATCTAGTTTAAAACTCAAGACCTAACAGGATGTAGCTTAAGTGGTTATGCTTGTCGTACTTATGGACATGAGCTTCTTGCCTGATTGACTGATCTCAGATTTTGATTGTAGTTGTTCACAGAACTTCTTAGGTTTTTCACTAAGAGGATGTGTCTTCGATCAAAAGAATCTTCTTTATTTCGTTTACATTTTTTAGAAAAAATGTTAGAAATTAAGCTAAGGTCATTATCCACAGTAAGCATGTTTTTAGGGAGAGAAACCTGTGATTCACTTTATTTGTGATTCCTGTTTATTATTATTTGCCTTGAAGAGGTTCTTGGAAATTCGGTACCTTTTTTATTTGAAGTTAATGGATATGTAAGGGGAAATTGTTATACCAGCTTTCTGTGTCTATCCAAAAATTTTAATGTGTTGGTAACAGAGTCAATTATAGCATGGTTCCCAATAATATCCCTGCCTATTATACCATCGGCGGGTACGTTATTTAGGCCATCTATTATATTCCATTTTAATTTCATTTTTCCCAATTCCAAAATTTTACCACTCTTAGCATTTGGAAATGGCAGTTCTATATACATTTTTTTCTTTGCTTCTTTATTGTTAATTTGATTTTTCACTTCGATGATGATTTTATGAATTTTTGAATAAAATTCATAAATCATATCTAAACATTTAGTGAATACTAACAATTGTGAAATGAAAAAAATGTAGTTAAAAACTGAAGGTATTTAAAAATCTGAAATTTTGTTTGTTTTAACAACGGGGATTGGCGTTTTGGCAGATTTAGTAATTTGAGTGGATGGGTAAGGGACGACTTGTTTGTTTTTTGGTAAAGTTGGGCTTTTGAGAATATCCCAATCATATTTGACAAAATATCGCCTTTTACATCTACACTCATTCTCAGAGTGGCCAACCCTAGAACACCAATCGCATCGTACCCTAGTCTTTTGCGGGTTTGTCGCTTCTAATTGACTTTTGGGTATCGAAAGTGTTCTTTGAGGTTGTCCATGTGCTTTACAGGTATTGAGGAAAAAAGTATTTCTCTTAAACCTGCAATAATCCCTTTTGTGGTTTGTTTTCTTGCAGAATCCACAAACCACTTTCTCTAAGGTACCTACTTCTCAGTTTCAAACAGACATTCAAAGCAGATAGACGTGCAGCGGATAGTTTTAAACACTTAACAAAAACAACCACCAAATCTACCAGCGAAGGGTTTTACCTGCGACGATTTTCAAAAGTTTTATTACCCTGTGGTAATAAAACCCGAAATCATTAGCAGAGTTAAGCTACCTAAGCCAACCCTTAATTAATGTGCGCATGAAAGTTTTTCTTAAAATATCGTGCGAGGATTAAACTAAGTGGTGCCATATAATAATTAAAGTAAAAACAATTAGCAGCAATTAAAAATGGGTGAGCCTTTTAATCTTGAAAGTGCGTTTATTGCCCTGGAAGAACTAATTAAGAGGATCATCAACGACCTGGGTCCTGAACATGGATCGCGAATCAATAAAACCCTAGGAAGTTTTATCACAAGGGATGATCAATTGCAGAAGAACAAAGAAGACAAAGCCGAAGATGAAATGGAAACCGAAAGTGAAGAAAGCTCATCGACACACGCCAACGATGAGGTGCAACCCAGCCAAGATGAACCAGCCAGCGAAGAAGAGGATACTTGTGATTCTGCTTCCAGTTCGGAAATTGATGGTGAATCTCCCCAGCCAGGGCAGAAGAGGCCTAGGAAATCCGGAAAAGGAGCAACTGCAGCCAAAAAACTAATAATCACGGATTTCTACAAGCCATCAACAGCAACAGCCCAGCATTCTCCGAATAAGCAGCCAACATCAGCCAGTCCAAACAAGCCGCCAACAGCACAACAGTCACAAGCTGCAACACAGCCACCAACAGTTAAACAACCAGCAACAGCAAGTAGAACTGCCGCCCAGCCACCGCCTCCAATCACCACCACCAAGACAACAGGAATGCCACCAATCTTCTGTTTTTCCGCTAACATCGCGGAAATCAGCAGATTCTGCAAAAATAAAAACCTGAAGGTGACATTTAAAAACAGGAGCACAAAGACAACCATCATTTCAACTGGGAACCGCCAATCTTTTGAGGACATTAAAAACTTCCTAAAGGCGAGGAAGATCCAATTTAATACCTTTACACCCCGAGAAGATAGGTAGAACCTACTAATGCTGAAAGGACTTCACTTCACACTCGCAGCCATTGAAATAGAAGATGAACTTAGGATCGAGGGTCTCCCAGTCATTAAAGTCACTGAATTCAAGTCCAAAAAGGCACAGGGCAAAGAATTCAACAACTTCGTCGTAGAACTAAGTAAGAGCTGTGACATCGCCGAGGTCTACTCAAAGACATTGATATTGAACCACCGGGTTCATTGGGAGCGTCTTAGGACCAACGACATCGTGCAATGCCGAAACTGCCAACGTTTTGGTCACGTTGCCACAAACTGCGGCCGCCAATATGTTTGCGTTAAGTGCAAAGAAGACCATGAACCAGGACAATGTAGAAGGAAGGAAAACACCGGATCGGATGTATGGTGCGCCAACTGTAAGAAGGAAGGACATCCAGCTAGCTTCAAAGGATGCCCGACACTGAAAGCTAAGCTTACCGAAAGGAATAAGGTGCTGGCGCAGAAAAAGTCTCACCAGGAGTTTGCTGCTAAGTCAGCATGTACCATTACCCGCCCAGCAGTGAGCTATGCAGCAATGGCCCTAAAAGCACAACCACCAAAGGCAGCAACACCCAAGCCAATAGCACCAATGAAGAACCAAACACAACGACAACAAACCAGGACTCCAGCAAAGAGCATCCCAGTTAAGACAGGGCCAACTAAGCCGACCAGACCAGCATCTACATCAGCACCACCACCGATGAATCTCAACAACGAAGTTGAGCGCCTCTTCGGAAGTGACCTCTTGTCAGTGATGCAGAAAGCCCGGAGTGCCGTTCCGCCTAACTATGGGCTTCTGAGTGATAAAGATAAGTCCGCGGCCTTAGCCACCTTCATCTACACACTATGTCATTAAAGAAGCTCCGCATACTGACGTACAATGTCAATTCATTGTACAGCCTGGAGAAGAGGACATCATTCAACTTGTTCTTGAAGAACAACAGCCCAGACATCGCCCTCATCAGCGAGACCAACGTGACACGGAAAAATAACATTGACATCGTTGGATTTAACACCTTCCGACAGGACAAAGCCGAGAACCGCAGAGGGACTGCAATTTTTGTAAAGAAAAATATAAGCACCAGTGAAACCATCATCAAAGGACTCTCGACCAGTGAAGCTACTGCCGTAATCTTAAACCTAGGAAGAGATGAGACACTCACCATAATAAGCGTGTACTTCAAATGCAATTCCACGGCCAAAAACATCCAGAGCGACTTACAGACCCTCAACGGCACACTCTCGAGAAGCACTTATGGACTCATCGGCGGTGATTTCAATGCTAGACATCACCTTTGGATGGATACAACAATCAACACTGAAGGGAACGCAATATCCGACTGGTTGGATTTCAACAGTGCCCAACACTCGTTAGTTGTAATTTCTCAACCGAAACCAACCTACCCAAGAACACCTTCAACATTGGACTTCTTCTTAGTAACATCAAATTTTGTGCATATTCATCCTGATTTCTGCAACTTAATCTGTTCAACAGTATCCAGCGACTCGGACCATGAAGCAGTTCAGCTCAGTATTAAGCTTCATCAGCCGATCAACTTAGTGACACAACCAGCGGAACACTTCATCAACTATAGGAGATTGGATATAGACAGGCTGCAGAGAGAGGTTGAACAATCCATCACTTTCCCACCACACAACAGAAATCTCCAGAATGTTGAAATTGATGCTGCTATTGATTCTCTGGAAACGGCAATCACAAGTGCACTGGACAATCAAAAACAGCCGAAGACATCAAAGGACCGCTACCAACATCTTCCAGTACACGTGCAAAATTTATACGCACACAGACAGCGGTTAAGAAAACGCCTCCAAAGGATCCACAAGCGGGACTTAAACACATCAAATGCCAACTACCGGACAGTGTGGAGTGAGCTGCAGTGCACCAACATCATGCTCCGTAACGCCATTCAACACTTCAACAACACACAGTTCCAGAAGAGACTGCAGTCAATAAAGCCCGGACTTGATGCCTTCAAGAATATCAACCGAATTCTTGGACAGAAGTCACCAATGCCGGAAGTTATTAACACCAACAATGGAGAAGCAACAACATCTCAGGAAAAAGCAGAAGCATTTGCAGCCCACTTCGAAGGTAACTTCACACCGAACCCTTCCGCAGACCCAGTCTTCTTACAGGAAATGGAAGCATCCATCCGAAGGACCTTAGTACCTAACATCGATGTAGCAACATTCAGCAACACCAATCCCGCAAATGATCCAGTTGACAGCCCAAACCTGAGCACCCCAGAAGAGATTGCCGAAATAATTAGCCTATCCAAACCTAAGAAATCAGCCGGACCGGATGGCATTTCCAACTTCGTCATTAAGAGGCTCCCGCAGACAATATTAATCTTCTTAACCATTATCCTCAACAACTGCATCAACAACAGCTACTTCCCGCAGAAATGGAAAACTGCAAGAATCGTGGCAATTCCTAAGAAAGGTGCGAGGAACATTATATCTAATTACAGGCCAATTTCTCTTCTCAACAACCTAAGTAAGCTCTTGGAAGAGCTGACACTGAGGAAGCTCAAGAAGTTTTGCAGCGATTTCAACATTATCCCAGACATGCAGTTCGGCTTTCGGGAGAAGCACTCCACACTGCATCCGCTCATGAAGTTCCACCAAGACATCACCTCAGCTTTGAACAACCATCAAGTTACCGTCGCATGCTTTCTGGATGTCGAGAAAGCATTTGACAGCGTATGGATAGAAGCCCTTATCCATAAACTTCATTTACTAGGCTTCCCTGTAGCACTAATAAAAATCATTTTTTCTTTTCTTTCTTCTAGGAACTTCTTCGTACAAGTGGAGGATAGAAAATCAGCAATGAAGTGCGTTAGAGCTGGAGTTGCCCAAGGATCAAAACTTGGTCCCTTCCTCTATAGTATCCTGACGTCAGACCAGCCGCTTGCAAGTGAGTGCGAGAACCTGCTTTACGCTGACGATTCGCTCACATACCACAAGTCCGTCTCGCCAACGATAGCTGCCAGGAAAGTTGAAGCTCACATTCGAAAACTGTATGAGTTCTACAGTAAATGGGGTATCCGGATCAACTCATCCAAATCGGAATTACTGTGCTTTAGACGAACAGGAGGACGAAGCATTCGGTCAGCTGCAAACTGTAGGAGCATCACACTTACACTACCTGATGGTACTAAATTGGCAGCCAAACGCAACGCGAAGTATTTAGGGATCAACTTTAACGAGCTCCTGAGGTTCAACCTTCACTCTAGGTCTGTCCTGAAAAAAGCCAACTACGCCTTCCATCGCCTTCACCCCCTGATGAAGAGAAGAAACGGATTAAGCCAACCAACGAAACTCCTGATCTACAAGCAGCTTCTACGACCTGTCATCGCCTATAGCTTTCCGGTATGGTATACCATTTCCAAGACAGCCATGAAGGAACTTCAAATTTTTGAGAGGAAAATTTTGAGGATCCGCACCGGACTTTACTTCGATCGACAGCGACAAAAATACTACAGCAACGAGCGACTTTACGAGGAAGCAAACATCATGACGTTGGAAAAGTATCTGCTGCAATCTGCAAAGAAACTTGTCGGAAGCATCGCCAACCACCCCAATCAGCTGATGAGAAGCATGAGAACCCAACAACGACATCCCGAACCCAGATACCTTAGTGCTTTGGATATTCTGGATGAGCACATAATCCCAACCGACAACGAGGAAGTAGTTTACTTTTACGCCGATACGCAATCGGCCTACTACCGCGGCTAAATGCCATACCACCCAACCCACCATTATCAATACCACAACTGGACAACCGGGACGGAACACCCCGAGGATAACCTAGTCAGCAGACTTGTAAAATTAAGCCTATTCATGTACTATATTTATATATATTTTATCTTTTATCCATTGTATAAGGTTAGGCCCCATATGTGCCAACAAATTTTATATCAATCAATGTATCTTATTAGAAATAAGTTAAGCTTAAGTCAATTGTATATACATAGTATGTTCAATAAAACAAAATTGAAATTGAATTGAAAGGTACCTACTTCTTACATTAATTTCCTTTAGAGGAAATCTTTGCCAATCTTTGGTTACAGATGCTGTAACCTTTCCTTTTTTTGATGTGTGACACATGATTATTTTAATAATAAAAAAAATAATAGTCACTTGGAAGCAAAAACGTATGGAAGTAGCTTTATTATTTAAGGGTATGTTTCAGGGCCAAAAAATGATTAGGACTTTGCGCCAAGCTCTGCAGAATCCACATTTTTGAGAATATTTAATTGAAATAAACGATTTTGGATTAAGAATATATGTGGTGACATATATTGCTGGCTTGAAAAAAAAAACAAAAATTTTGTAGTTGTCAAAATCAGTAAAAACTATGAAAAATCGTCAAATTTAGATATGTGTTCTTAAGGACCTCTGGGAAATTCATCAAATGTTATTTTTTTATTTGGGCATATTTTTTTTTTACATAACAATAAACCCCTACATTTCAGGACATCTTCGTTTTTTTGAAATTTAGTATCATTTGTATGAAAAAAAATATTACCAAACCCCGAAAAAAAGGGCAAATTTGCAAAAAACATCAATGCTAGATTTCGTATAACTTTAAAAGTTCAAAAGCTATAGAAACAAAATAAACTGTTTTTCAAAGCCTGAAAATGCATTAACATAACTCTATTTTTTTTTATAATAAAAAAAAAATTAGGAGTTTTTGAAACAAAAAATCTGGAAAAATTATAGGTTTTTGGTGTCTTTTTTTTATCGCCTGGCGGGAAATCCATAAATAATTTTTTTTAAATTTTTTTATTATTTTAATATGATAAAATATATTTCAGAGCTTCTCACGACATATTTTTTTTTTTGATTTTTTGGACCTAACATACTTATAAACGCAATTGAATATGTGAATATGTATAATGTCGTTGTGAATGAAGGGAAACCTTGACAATATCAATTTATTTTTTGTATTTTTTTTTTGTTATTTTGTTTATAGGTTCCAATAAAAAAAAAATATTTTTTCATGGGTGGTATATTTAATTTTAATTTTTACAATTGTGTCTATTTTGCGTTTTTCACCTAGAAAAATTCTTTTTTTCACGCACACAAATATATTTAGTTCAACAAAATTCCACTGCTAAATCAGCGCTAAAACATTCTCTTTTCGCTGCATTTTCTTTTTTTTTAATAAATCCGCTCTCATTTTTTCTCACTTTTTTGTTTGACTCTCGTGTCTCGTCTCGTCTGATTTGTTTGTCTTATTTTGTTGTCTCATTTTTTTCAATGCTAGACTATGTGGAAGGTCAGATTATGTTTATTGCAAGATATTTGCTTGAATTTTTTGTCTGTAATTGTATATTTTTCTTTTTTTTTTTTTGAGAAGTAAGTAATGTATTGTTTTTTTGTGCATGGTCATGACTCATGATTGAAATATTTTTTATCGTTGAGGAACGATTATTACTTTTTGGTACATATAGTGCATAGGAACATAGCTTGCATACATAGGTTTGTTTTGGTAAAGTAGGCAAAATTAATTTCGACATCATTTTTTTTTCAATATTGGTCTATTCTATTATGAAGTCATAAAACACAAATAAATTACATTTTACAGACATCATCCTGGACGTGTGCCACTTCCAGCGTCCTTGTCCTCGTGACCGACAGACATCGTGTCGTCGGTCGGCGGCGGCGCGGCGGCCATTGGCATACCTACATAGATGTTGTTAAAAAATTGTAAACACTTTTGGGTACCTACTTTTATTTCTTTCAGAATCAAGATACTTGTAAATAAAATCTGTAGGTAAACATTGGTTGGGTTCAAAAAAAATTATAGCTGTATGTAGGTAGGTAAATTCTTTACTTTTTTTTTGAAGAGTAGGTATATTTTAAATTTGCGAAATTCTGCAACAGATAATGAATGTGTCAATATAATCAATGTTATATAATGTTTTTACCTAATATATGTATGTACATCAGAAAGGAGCAAATCTATCATTTTTTGTTTTCTTTGGTTACACATGAACATTGTGAGGGAAAAGGGTTGAGTGGGAGATACCTACGGCGGAGAAAAGATATTGTAGATATTTTGTATACCATTTCTTTCTGTATCTTTGATTTGCATACAGTAAAATATTTTCTGAACTCCCGTTTGTAAAGATGATTTCTTACTTGTGGGTACACATACACATGAGCATTGTGAAAAAAAGGGTTGAATGTGAAATAAGTCTGAGGCGCAGAAAAGAAAGTAAGTAAACGCGCTTCCTTGCCATGTTCATGTGCACTTGTCATGGTATAGATCCTTAGAAGAAATATTGTTTTGTGTGTATTAATTAGGTAGGCAATTCTCCTCTTATTTTGTTTTGTTTTCTTTTGTGACATAATAGCGATTTTTGCTTGGAAATAGGAAGGATATATAAAAGTATTTTCGCACTTGAAAAGAGAATGACGAATTGACTGTTAAATTCCCGTTATTTTACGGAGGAGAAAATTATCAGCTTTTGTTATCTACTATTACTGTAGAAGTTAAAAATAAAAAATAAAAAAATCGTATTTTTGTATTTTTTTCAATATATTTGAGGTTTTATAAAAAAAATGGTTTTTGTAAAAGTTGTAGACATTTATACCTACTGTCTACAATTTTTGCGTTTAACTTTTTTCGATAGGAGGTCTACTTTTGACAGAAATCGTAAAAAAAACGATTTTTGACACCCACCCCACTTTTTCGCCCACCCACCCCCTTTTTCACAATTTGTTTGTGGGCAATTTGTTTTTCCCCTTTCATATACATACCTACCTATCATTTATCCTAAATTTTCCCACCACCCATATGCTGCTAATAGTTTTTTTTATTTTCAAAAACTATTGGCACTGGTCTAACACAACTGACCGGTGCGACTTTTTTCCTTGCTCTGTCCTCATACCCACAGTAATTCAAAACAACAACTGATAGATACCTAAATATATACCTACCATATGTTTATTTAGCGCTTTTACAACCCTTTCAAAGAAATTATTTCTTTTAGTAGGTAGCTGTTGTAGGTATGCGGGTGCCCGGCGCAGCGCGGCGCCATGTTCCGCGAATTAATTGAGATGATAGGTAAATCTATTTTTCCATTGTTCATCATCACCTAAATGATCAAAAAACATTTATTATTTTGCTGCCGCACGACGTAGCCCACTGATAGAAAGCACCAACAAATATTTTTCAATATGTAGGTAGGTATACTACCAGCCTACTTATTGCTTTATAACACTACTGCGAAAAAAAGAATTGCCTAAATTGAAAAAGTGAAGAGTTGGGATTTGCGAATCCTGGATAGCCGATATATGTACCTACATAATATGTACCTACATATAGGTACTATAATATTTTTGAAGTGTGTGGTTTCGCCTGCCGTTTTTTTTATACATATATATTTTTCTAGGAATCTATACAAATATCACTAGAAAACAAAAGATAATAAAACACATGACATAATTAGATCCAGCAAACAAAAAAAAAAGAACTTGTTATTCATGCGTAATACCTACATATTATTTATGTTCATAAGTAAAGGATAATATAAAAAAAAATCACTGTTCTGCGTCTGCTTGCCTAGCATTCTTTTTTTCACACATCCCATGAATGAAACAACAAAAATGTATTCCTTTACCGTCTGGTTTTTTGCGTCGTATTCTTGTGCATAGAGGTATTTCTTTTCTCTATCTTCTTGTGTGGCTTTCCACTTTGTTTTTGTTTTTTTGCTTCACTTTGAGAGAAAAAAGAGTCATATGTCCAGACAGGCTTAAGTATTTGCTTGTAAACTAATAATTTGTTTTCAATACTAAGTCTAGAACATAGAGGAAGGAATACCTAGAGAACCGACTCCGGGGTGTTGTTCTCTTCGACCCTACAAGCTGCAATGAGAGAAAAAACTCCACAGTGGCTATATGTGTTAGTTTCCCCGTGCATTTTAAATGGCACTAACACATTCAACTGTGGAGTTTTGCTCAATGCGCTCAGTGCGCAACTGAGTTGAACAAAAAAAATTCGTTTAATTCAAAAATTGAAAAATAAAATTAAATTTTCAGAAAAAAATCCTTTTTTGTCACTTAATCAATAAGAAATATATATAATATTACTTTTTATTGCTTTTAGCATAAAAATTCAACAATATATATGAATTTTATTGTTAAAAACTGTAAAAATAAAAAAAAAGAAGTACAAGTGCACCCTAATCTCACCACGAAAAATATGAACAGCGCCTTATTTCCAATACACAAAAATAGCTCAAAGGTGAGTATTTTGACAGATGAAAATAAAAAAAAAATCGCGTGAAGTACAGATGTAAAAGTTTATTTTTCATTAATTTATTTTTCAGACAAATTGCTGTTTGCTGATATTACCCGGACATGTTTCGAAGACGAATGAAAATAAAAAGCAGTAAAACAAGGAACCTGTGACAAGGAACAATAATAGTGTCTTTACAATGTCTTTACAATGTCCTCGGTAATCCTCGTCGCGACGGAAGCCTCAACCTCATCAGTTTCACAGTCGCTGTCACCCCTCCAATCGTTTTCTATTTCATCGACGTTATCCTCCATATGGACAGATAGTGAAAATGCGGCCCTACCCATAGAGGGTGATGAATGATGATATAATCACATTGTGTACTGTGGGTAAACCAGGCAGTGGAAAACGTTCACATCGCCACCATGATCATTACCACCACCATCACATTCAGCGACAGCAGCATCAGTAGCACCAGTGAAGGCGATCATAACCATTCCAAGAAACGTTTCAAAAACCCAAAGCCTGACTACTCCAGTGGAGACAAAATATCCTCATTGTCAGATGGTGATCGGTATGAAGTTAATTTGGTCCTTAGAGCTGCGGGAAGAATGAAGTTCATGTAATAAGAATCCAGTATTCACTCAGCCACTCAAGCCTACAGTCAATTTTTTTATTTTTCTTGCAGAACCACAGAGTACCTCTTGCATCGAAGCATATCCAGTTTCGCAGATCAACTCCAGACAAACTTCACCTCTGATCTAAGACAAATCTTGCACATTGTGTTCCTTATGGACATATCCCCCTCGTGGGTACACTATCGAGTTGGTTCCCTCATAAAATCCACCCCCAATTCCAGTTCGAAACAATACCGGACGCACTCGCAACTGTGGAGGAGGCTTCAGCGGAATATGCTCTTCAACTTCAACACCCTTTTCCGAATTTGGCCTGACCAAATCTGTTGGTGTGTTTCGCGATTGTTTTGTCCATCAACTGAGAGATTAGAAAGAAAATAACAAAAAAGCACATGGAAAGAATAGCCACTCAACAGATAGCAACTCCAAAATATATAGAAAACTACATTTAATTTAAAGTGCAAGTGCAATGTATATAAATTTAATAAAATAGGTACATTATTTTTTTGATTTTAAAAATATAAATTTAAATAAAAAAAAAGAACTGAACAAAATGCATTAACAAAAAATAAAATGAAATAGGTATATAAAGTAAATTGTTTTGACGCTTATTTATGCGTTTTATACAAAAATGAAAAGAAAAGTTGGGAAGTGATTATTTACATTCACTAAAGAAACAGGTGGCGTTGAGAAAAGAAACGATCTAAGATGTTTTGGTCATTTATCAATTTTAAGATAAGAAAATCAGCTCCAGAAAAATTAAATTCCATGACAACTCATATTGGGTACCCTGACAGAGTTTTAATATTTGCAACATAGGGTCTATTTCCCATCGAACAACATTAGCTACAACAAGTAAATCATCTCCTCAGGGATTAAATGTTAGCATATCTGAAATCTGAAACACAAACAATATTTCCAAAGATTCAAAGCAGCTTAAATATTGGTTTTAGATGTGTTACTTTGGGCTCAAGTATCTACTACTAAGCACTTCTGATTGCATTCAACTTCTTTTCTTCTATAGAAAAAATAACTTTGAATGCATTCTTAAGTACTAAAAAGTACTTTGCAGCAGATACTGAAACCCAAAAGAACTCGGCTTTTAAAGGTTTTCGATGTAGTGAATGTACGTGATGTAGCTTGAGGAGAAAAACTCCCTGTGGTATCCAGGTATTTGTACTGTTGGTACATGAGTGCTCTGCAGCTACTTCTGGTGTTTCGTCTTACTCAAAACTTAGGGCAAAAACTAAAAAATAATGGCATTGTTTTTTTGCTAGCCACCGCCAAAAGCAGTCGGTCGAAATTCGCAAAAATAAACGAGTATTTTTGAAAAAAAAAATAATAAGAATGTATTCGCTCTTGGAATCCAATATTAATTTGGTTTATATCAATTTTCAGGAATTTGCCACACATGTGGTGATAAAGTCAAAGGTGCTGGACAAGCCTGTCAGGCAATGGGCAATCTATATCATACAAATTATTTTATTTGTTGCTCTTTTGGTCGTGCATTGCGGGGAAAAGCATTTTACAATGTTCACGGAAGAGTCTATTGCGAAGAAGATTATATGGTAATTTCAATGCAAGCAATTATTAAAGACATATAACATTTAATTGAAAGAACTTACTTGATTTTCAGTACTCGGGATTTCAACAAACTGCAGAAAAATGTGCAATATGCTGACATCTTATCATGGAAATGGTAAGTCTGAATTAAATTATAAATATTTGTTGTAGTTTAATTTTCTTTTTCGTTACAAGATACTGCAAGCAATGGGAAAATCCTATCATCCCGGTTGTTTCCGTTGTTGTATTTGCAATGAGTGCTTGGATGGTGTTCCATTTACTGTTGATGTAGACCACAAGATCTATTGTGTCAACGATTATCATAGAATGTTTTTTCTCCAAGTGTGCTAGCTGTGGAAAGGGTATTTTTCTTTTCTTTAAAAGAAAAACTCATTTGATAATTTGTTTTGTTATTATTTAGGTATTACACCTGTTGAGGGAACTGATGAAACTGTTCGCGTTGTTTCCATGGACAAAGACTTCCATGTAGATTGCTACATATGTGAGGAATGTGGAATGCAGTTGACTGATGAACCAGATAAGCGGTGCTATCCGCTGGACGGAAGATTACTTTGTCGAGCATGTCACCTTCAAAGATTGGCCTTGCAAGCATCGCCACATGCCAGGCCCACAGAACCAGTGTGTGCTTCGTATCAGTATATGGGTTAGATATAAACAAAAAGACAAACAAAAAATACGAAATGCGAAAGAGCCAATGCGACAAAAACTAAACGGCTTAAAGAAGTTCGATATGTTTTTATTTATTTAAATTAATTTTAAGTTTTTACTTTATTGTAATTATGAAAGACAGATAATTATTAGGGATTTATGTGTAATTTTTTTGTTTAAGCTTTAACTGGTGTGGTTTAAAGACCTGCTGCATTATACACAAAAGAAACATGCATTTACTTTTATGTAGACTCAATTCGATATTTGAAAAAAAAAACAATACGCACATATATCATTGCATTTAAAATGAAACATAAGATTAAAGATATTTATCAAGTGCAACGTAACTACATTTTAAATACACATTTATACATAAATTATTTATATTTAAACAAAAATTTAGATAAAAGTAGAAATTTGTACATTTTCATCATTTTCACTGTGACGTGGACAAAACCAACGAATTGGTAGATTTGCAAAATGAATTGTCTCGGGTCTTTCGCCAGCTTTCATTTCATCCATGTAATGAGCATCACGAAAGAATATATCCCAATCGTGTCGATTGGGAAAATCATCTTTTGATTCTTTTGTACGAACTTTAAATGCTTCACTAAAATAGGATACTTTAAAGGACACCCCATCAAGACGCCCCAAGGCATTTGGCAACCGACTACTTCTTCTAATTCTAATTCAGCTTCTAGTCTTATTACTTCGAGGGTGCTTTTTGTCACCTAAAAAGAAAATATATAATTTATTTAGTTTATTAACTCTAACAACAACCGCAGCACTGAAATTAAACGAAAGATTATTCTTGCTTTGGTTTTAGAATGCAACTGACCACCAAAAAATTGTCGCTGGAACAAGTAATGTGTCCACATACAAAACTATTATCCTCCCAGTCCTGCTATATGGGGGTTATTCCTGAATATTATTTTTTTTTGCGTTGTTGAATTCGATCGACCGCTGCTGTTGTTTTTGTATGTTGTTATGGTTTGTAGGTTTTGGAATTTGTAAGAATTTTGAGGGCTGCAAAATTAAAAAAAGGAAATTATTGAGAGAAAACCATGACAATATTTTGGTACTCACCTTGCTATGATTATTTTCTTATTGGGACAAGCGACCAATATTTTGGGTTGTGGCATTAGCTGGATGGGGTAACACATTTCCAGAATTGGACCGATTATTAATTAATTATCATTGTTCTCATCTAACTTTTGCACATTTTTTATAAACTAACTTGAAAAAAACTTTTATTTCGCAACCAAATCAAAATAATTATCAGAAATTGACAGCTGTCAGCTGTCACTTAAGAATTTTTTTTTTGAGCTACAACCGCCATCTTTTTTCTGAATCCACCACTCACACGTATTCACGGATAAGAAAAAAAGAGAAAAATAAGAGAGTTCTCTTCTATTCACCTCAAATGAAATTTGCGGGTGTTTTAGGCAAGGGGGGTACGAGTCGGTTCTCTAGGTACTCCTTCCTCTATGGTCTAGAATGTTGTCCGAGCAACCAGTACATTTCTCTTGTCGTATTCTTGTGCATAGAGGTATTTCTTTTCTCTATCTTCTTGTGTGGCTTTCCACTTTGTTTTTGTTTTTTTGCTTCACTTTGAGAGAAAAAAGAGTCAAAGAGCAAAAATGTCATTCAAAGCTGTGAAATCATGGTAAAGAGAAGTGCACTAATACATTCAAATTCATTTACATGAGATTTAAGTTGGCTGCTTGGGTAGACCTGCGCTTAAGCCTGTCTGGACATATGACTCTTTTTTCTCTCAAAGTGAAGCAAAAAAACAAAAACAAAGTGGAAAGCCACACAAGAAGATAGAGAAAAGAAATACCTCTATGCACAAGAATACGACGCAAAAAACCAGACGGTAAAGGAATACATTTTTGTTGTTTCATTCATGGGATGTGTGAAAAAAAGAATGCTAGGCAAGCAGACGCAGAACAGTGATTTTTTTTTATATTATCCTTTACTTATGAACATAAATAATATGTAGGTATTACGCATGAATAACAAGTTCTTTTTTTTTTGTTTGCTGGATCTAATTATGTCATGTGTTTTATTATCTTTTGTTTTCTAGTGATATTTGTATAGATTCCTAGAAAAATATATATGTATAAAAAAAACGGCAGGCGAAACCACACACTTCAAAAATATTATAGTACCTATATGTAGGTACATATTATGTAGGTACATATATCGGCTATCCAGGATTCGCAAATCCCAACTCTTCACTTTTTCAATTTAGGCAATTCTTTTTTTCGCAGTAGTGTTATAAAGCAATAAGTAGGCTGGTAGTATACCTACCTACATATTGAAAAATATTTGTTGGTGCTTTCTATCAGTGGGCTACGTCGTGCGGCAGCAAAATAATAAATGTTTTTTGATCATTTAGGTGATGATGAACAATGGAAAAATAGATTTACCTATCATCTCAATTAATTCGCGGAACATGGCGCCGCGCTGCGCCGGGCACCCGCATACCTACAACAGCTACCTACTAAAAGAAATAATTTCTTTGAAAGGGTTGTAAAAGCGCTAAATAAACATATGGTAGGTATATATTTAGGTATCTATCAGTTGTTGTTTTGAATTACTGTGGGTATGAGGACAGAGCAAGGAAAAAAGTCGCACCGGTCAGTTGTGTTAGACCAGTGCCAATAGTTTTTGAAAATAAAAAAAACTATTAGCAGCATATGGGTGGTGGGAAAATTTAGGATAAATGATAGGTAGGTATGTATATGAAAGGGGAAAAACAAATTGCCCACAAACAAATTGTGAAAAAGGGGGTGGGTGGGCGAAAAAGTGGGGTGGGTGTCAAAAATCGTTTTTTTTACGATTTCTGTCAAAAGTAGACCTCCTATCGAAAAAAGTTAAACGCAAAAATTGTAGACAGTAGGTATAAATGTCTACAACTTTTACAAAAACCATTTTTTTTATAAAACCTCAAATATATTGAAAAAAATACAAAAATACGATTTTTTTATTTTTTATTTTTAACTTCTACAGTAATAGTAGATAACAAAAGCTGATAATTTTCTCCTCCGTAAAATAACGGGAATTTAACAGTCAATTCGTCATTCTCTTTTCAAGTGCGAAAATACTTTTATATATCCTTCCTATTTCCAAGCAAAAATCGCTATTATGTCACAAAAGAAAACAAAACAAAATAAGAGGAGAATTGCCTACCTAATTAATACACACAAAACAATATTTCTTCTAAGGATCTATACCATGACAAGTGCACATGAACATGGCAAGGAAGCGCGTTTACTTACTTTCTTTTCTGCGCCTCAGACTTATTTCACATTCAACCCTTTTTTTCACAATGCTCATGTGTATGTGTACCCACAATAAAGAAATCATCTTTACAAACGGGAGTTCAGAAAATATTTTACTGTATGCAAATCAAAGATACAGAAAGAAATGGTATACAAAATATCTACAATATCTTTTCTCCGCCGGCGCCGTAGGTATCTCCCACTCAACCCTTTTCCCTCACAATGTTCATGTGTAACCAAAGAAAACAAAAAATGATAGATTTGCTCCTTTCTGATGTACATACATATATTAGGTAAAAACATTATATAACATTGATTATATTGACACATTCATTATCTGTTGCAGAATTTCGCAAATTTAAAATATACCTACTCTTCAAAAAAAAAGTAAAGAATTTACCTACCTACATACAGCTATAATTTTTTTTGAACCCAACCAATGTTTACCTACAGATTTTATTAACAAGTATCTTGATTCTGAAAGAAATAAAAGTAGGTACCCAAAAGTGTTTACAATTTTTTAACAACATCTATGTAGGTATGCCAATGGCCGCCGCGCCGCGCCGCCGCCGACCGACGACACGATGTCTGTCGGTCACGAGGACAAGGACGCTGGAAGTGGCACACGTCCAGGATGATGTCTGTAAAATGTAATTTATTTGTGTTTTATGACTTCATAATAGAATAGACCAATATTGAAAAAAAAATGATGTCGAAATTAATTTTGCCTACTTTACCAAAACAAACCTATGTATGCAAGCTATGTTCCTATGCACTATATGTACCAAAAAGTAATAATCGTTCCTCAACGATAAAAAATATTTCAATCATGAGTCATGACCATGCACAAAAAAACAATACATTACTTACTTCTCAAAAAAAAAAAAACGAAAAATATACAATTACAGACAAAAAATTCAAGCAAATATCTTGCAATAAACAAAATCTGACCTTCCACATAGTCTAGCATTGAAAAAAATGAGACAACAAAATAAGACAAACAAATCAGACGAGACGAGACACGAGAGTCAAACAAAAAAGTGAGAAAAAATGAGAGCGGATTTATTAAAAAAAAAGAAAATGCAGCGAAAAGAGAATGTTTTAGCGCTGATTTAGCAGTGGAATTTTGTTGAACTAAATATATTTGTGTGCGTGAAAAAAAGAATTTTTCTAGGTGAAAAACGCAAAATAGACACAATTGTAAAAATTAAAATTAAATATACCACCCATGAAAAAATATTTTTTTTTTATTGGAACCTATAAACAAAATAACAAAAAAAAATACAAAAAATAAATTGATATTGTCAAGGTTTCCCTTCATTCACAACGACATTATACATATTCACATATTCAATTGCGTTTATAAGTATGTTAGGTCCAAAAAATCAAAAAAAAAATATGTCGTGAGAAGCTCTGAAATATATTTTATCATATTAAAATAATAAAAAAATTTTAAAAAAATTATTTATGGATTTCCCGCCAGGCGATAAAAAAAAGACACCAAAAACCTATAATTTTTCCAGATTTTTTGTTTCAAAAACTCATAATTTTTTTTTTTTTATTATAAAAAAAAATAGAGTTATGTTAATGCATTTTCAGGCTTTGAAAAACAGTTTATTTTGTTTCTATAGCTTTTGAACTTTTAAAGTTATACGAAATCTAGCATTGATGTTTTTTGCAAATTTGCCCTTTTTTTCGGGGTTTGGTAATATTTTTTTTCATACAAATGATACTAAATTTCAAAAAAACGAAGATGTCCTGAAATGTAGGGGTTTATTGTTATGTAAAAAAAAAATATGCCCAAATAAAAAAATAACATTTGATGAATTTCCCAGAGGTCCTTAAGAACACATATCTAAATTTGACGATTTTTCATAGTTTTTACTGATTTTGACAACTACAAAATTTTTGTTTTTTTTTCAAGCCAGCAATATATGTCACCACATATATTCTTAATCCAAAATCGTTTATTTCAATTAAATATTCTCAAAAATGTGGATTCTGCAGAGCTTGGCGCAAAGCCCTAATCATTTGTTGGCCCTGAAACATACCCTTAAGTATTTGCTTGTAAACTAATAATTTGTTTTCAATACTAAGTCTAGAATGTTGTCCGAGCAACCAGTACATTTCTCTTGTCGTATTCTTGTGCATAGAGGTATTTCTTTTCTCTATCTTCTTGTGTGGCTTTCCACTTTGTTTTTGTTTTTTTGCTTCACTTTGAGAGAAAAAAGAGTCAAAGAGCAAAAATGTTATTCAAAGCTGTGAAATCATGGTAAAGAGAAGTGCACTAATACATTCAAATTCATTTACATGAGATTTAAGTTGGCTGCTTGGGTAGACCTGCCCTTAAGGGCAGGTATTTTGTTTCTATAACTTTTGAACTTTAAAAGTTATGCGAAATCTAGCATTGATGTTTTTTTGAAATTTGCCCTTTTTTTCGGGGTTTGGCAATATTTTTTTTCAGACAAATTATAACAAATTTCAAAAAAACGATTCAGTCGAGACTTGGAGGTATTTGTTGTTATGTAAAAAAAAAAATATTCACAAATATAAAAATAACATTTGACGAATTTCCCAGCGGTTCTTAACAACACACATCTAAATTTGACGATTTTTCATAGTTTTTACTGATTTTGACACCTACAAAATTTTTATTTTTTTTTTAAGCCACTAATATATGTCACCAAATATATTCTTAATCCAAAATCGTTTATTTCAATAAAATCTTCTCAAAAATGTGGATTCTACAGAGCTTCGCGCAAAGTCTTAATCATTTTTTGGCCCTGACACATACCCTTAATTTGCTTATCCCGAACTTGAAGCTTTAAACTGACCTACGTTAACTAAAATTAACGTATACTGGCCGTAGTAATAAAACAATTCAAGCAAATAAAAAAAAACAAGTAGATCGTTTTTCAAAAAGTGAAAAAAAGAAAACGATTCAAAATAAAAACGAAATATAGTGTAGTCGTTGTCAAGTGTGGTTTCGTATTCCAATTGATGTCTGTTGCACTTTGAATCTAATTAATTTTTTTTTTTTTTTTTTTGTTCGAAAAATCAAAAACAATGATTCAACTTAAAATTTAAAAAAATCGACACAACACAAACTTATTGGTTATTTTTATTTTTTATATTGTTTTATTTACTTTTTTTTTTTATTACGATTTCTTTTCCGGTGAAAGTTCCTACTGATGATATTTCGAAATAGCTAAACAACATTTTTTTAAATTAAATCATTAAAATAATGGTTCAAATTTTGTTATCAAAAAATAAGTATTTTGTAGGAGATTAAACAAATAAAATCTATAAACATTTAAATTTATATTAATCAATGCCGATATTTTGAAATAAAGGAATTAAATTGAAAAATTTCACTGTACCAAATCGGAAGGTTTAGTCCTTCGCAAACGTCGTACTAAGTTTGTCTCGTCGAGAATTTCTAGTATTGTTCTATTAGTATGTTTGACTAACCGTTTTCTATGCTTTTTGGCAAAAGTTTTTATTTCTTCGCGAACCGTGGGGATTCCAAGATCCCTGTGAAGATCTACGTTTCTTATATACCACGGCGCATTTACAAATGATCTTAATATTTTATTTTCAAAAGTTTGTAATGTATTTAAATTTGTATGGCGGGTACAACCCCAGAGTTGAATACCATATGTCCAGACAGGCTTAAGTATTTGCTTGTAAACTAATAATTTGTTTTCAATACTAAGTCTAGAATGTTGTCCGAGCAACCAGTACATTTCTCTTAATTTCATATTTAACTGATCACAATAATTTTTAACATGCGGTTTCCATTTTAATTTCGCGTCGAGAATCATCCCGAGATATTATGCCTCATTTGCAAATGGGACCTGAGCAGTATTAATAAAAACAGGTAGTCTATTTATTTTCTTATACGTAAAGTCCACGTGGACTGACTTAAATTCGTTAAGCGCTATTCGCCATGTTTGTGTCCATTCATTGACATTATTAAGAGCATTTTGCAAATTTCTTGTCGATTCGTTAATTGTTTTGCCTACTGCAAGTATTGCGATATCGTCAGAAAAAGTTGCTACAATTGTGTTTTCAGTTTGAGGTATATCGCGTGTGAATAGAAAGTACAGAATGGGACCTAAAACACTACCTTGTGGTACCCCAGCCATTATTTTCCTAAAGTCTGAGTAATCATTTCCGTGTCTAACGCGGAAAATTCTGTTCTCTAGATATTCTCTAAGAATGGTAAAGAGTCCTTCAGGTAGGACTTGTCTTAATTTAAATTTAAGACCCTCGTGCCATACTTTGTCAAAAGCTTGAGACACATCTAAAAAGACCGCTGAACAAATTTTCTTTTCTTCAAGAGCTTTCTTAATGACATCGGTTATCCTATGCACTTGATCAATCGTCTGAAAGGCTTATGCAGTGTCTTGGAACGCAACGTCTGCAATCCTATACTACCTTATCTTGTGCCAATAACATTGTAACAATGGTTAAACACAAAGCAATTCTTAACATCAGTTCTCGTATCAATGGTTTTACAGCTACAATAGAGGCACTTGTGATACCACAAATAACAGGACTGCTACCTGATAAAAAAATTGATATCAAAGAATGGAACATTCCAAATAATATTAATTTATCTGATCCACAATTTAATGTTCCTCAGCGTGTGGACCTGCTTCTTGGCGTCGATTTATTTTACACAATACTATGCGTAGGACAGATTAAATTAGGACCGAACTTACCTGCGTTGCAAAACACCTTATTTGGGTGGGTAGTAGCCGGTCAACTTCCAAAATCCAATAATCAGAGCACTTCTAACCGACTTAGTTTTACTATTACGGCCATATTATTCACTAGTTTAAAAAATACATCTGGATGTAAACAATGTCAAATGTCAAAAATAAATCCAATTCCATAATATTCACTACTTAAATCCAATCTTAAATCCAATTTTTTACATCCAATCTCGATAAATCCAAAGAAATTTAAACTGCTCTCTGGAGGTCCGTTTAACTTCATAAATCCAGATATAAAATTCATTTTCACAGTGTTCTGTTGTTTTATGAAGTATTTTGTGAAGGAAAAATAAAGATAAATGCAAATTATACAAAATTTATTGAATAATGACATAATATTATTTGAGTGAATAATATGAACAAAAAATTAAATCCTTGGATTTATGAAATTCAGATTTAATGGATTGGATTTAAAATTAACTTTAATCCAAACTAAATCCATAGTGAATAATATGGCCGTTAGAGACACTCCGCAGGAATCCGAAACCGATGAAGCACTAAGCTACTCGGTAAAAATATTTTGGGAAATTGAAAGCTTCAACTGTCAAACAGATGTTTTGTCAACAGAAGAAAGGGAATGCGAAAATCATTTTGTGAGCAACTATTCGCGCTTAGAGTCTGGTCGTTTCAGTGTGAGACTTCCCTTCAAGCAGAATCCAAACTTATTAGGGAATTCCTATGATATAGCCAAAAGGAGGCTTCTGTCCCTCGAAAGAAGATTCCGTAAAAACTCGGACCTGTTTCAATAAAACTCTGCCATTATGAACGAAATGCTGCTGAATTCTAAACAATGTAGACCTCACCTCCTCACATTATTTTCTCCCCCATCACTGCGTCATGAAGCCATCAAGCTCATCCATAAAATTGCGTGTGGTGTGCGATGCTACTGCCAAAACGAGTTCTGGGAAATCATTTAATGATATTCTAATGGTAGGTCCTGTTATTCAGCCAGATTTGTTCTCCATCGCTCTGAGATTTCGGAGACACAAATTTCTGATGAAGGCTGATATAACAAAAATGTATCATCAAGTGCAGTTAGATGAGTCTGATAGACGATTTCATTATATTTTATGGAGAAATTGGGAACGGGAGATTGCCATTTATCGTTTGGGCACAGTCACTTTTGGCACTGCTTGTGCTTCATTTTTAACAACTCGTGCATTAAAAAAACTGTCTATCGATGGAGGGGAACAATTTCCTGCTGCGGCTAAAGCTATAAGCTCTGAGTTTTATGTTGACGATTTGATCACTGGCTGTGATTCTCTCAATGAATTAAAGGTTTTAAAGTCAGAATTAATATCGTTGCTGGGCAAAGGTGGATTCATGCTTAAAAAATGGTGTGCAAACTCTGTCGAAATTTTGGAAGGAATTTCAAAAACTGATCGTGAGCAATGTTTCAAAATAAAGGGTAAAGAGGTAATCAAAACATAAGGTACCTTTTGGAACCCAGTCGAAGACAATTTTCACTAACTCCCCTGCTTTCAGAGTGCATAACAAAAAGAACAGTTCTCTCCGATATTGCACATCTATTTGACCCTTTAGGTCTTATAAACCCTGTCATTGTTCTTGCTAAGATGTTTATGCAATAGCTGTGGTGTCTGAAGCTTGCGTGGGATGAAGCTCGGTCCCAAGATGGCCACCACTTATGGTTAAAGTTTAAAAAAGGTCTACATGAACTCAACAATATGCACATTCATCGTCGTGTATTTTTTGGTCATACAGATAATTATCAGCTTCATGCCTTTTCAGACAGTTCAGAAGGTGCATTTGGTACATGTGTATATATACGTTCTGTAGATGATGATGTGTTGGAAGAAACAACTTAAAACACTTTAATTTTCATTACTTGTATATTTCAACTTTACAATCAATCTAATATTCATTGCTTTTCAATTTTTCATTTTATTATTTTTTCATAATCATTTTAAAATAAATCTTTCTTCGAGTTGTGTAACCGTTTCTGTTTTAATTAACTAAAGATTTAATTCTGCTTTTATTGAAGAATCTTATCAGGTTATGGGCCCAGAACCCAAAGTTTAAAAATTACAACAGAACGCAGAATAATAAAATCGACCAACCATGAGTGAAGAAGCAGAAAAATACAAAATTCCTCTTTTCGATGGAAATGGTTTCGATAACTGGAAATTTCGTATCGAAACATTGTTGGATGAATTGGATCTGCTAGAATACATTGAAGAACCATACCGGAACAAAGTTAAGTTCGAGGACAGTGATACAGAACAAATACTCATACAAAAGAATAGAGAACTGGTCCAATATAAGAAGAAAGACAGAAAATGCAAATCTCAAATAATTCAAAAAATTGCAGACAGCCATTTAGAATATGCAAAGGATAAGGAAACTGCTTACGAAGTATGGAAAACCCTTTGCGATACATTTCAGCGCAAAGGAATTGCTAGCGGACTGCTGATTCGTAAATCGATCTTGAGTATGAAGTTTGATACGAAAAATGAAACTCTTGCTAATCACTTTTTGAATTTTGACAAGCTAATTCGTGACTTGAGGTCCACGGGAGCAATGCTCGAAGAATTAGACATTGTATCTCACTGCAATTGAAACTCTGTCTGCTGAAAATCTTAGTATTTCTTTCGTTAAAAACAGACTGCAAGATGAAGAGTTAAAACAAATAGATGCAAAAAAATTGAGCGGGGAAGAATCAGTTCCTTCCACAGCGTTTGTCTCGCAACCAGGAAAACCAATGAAGGAAACACAGGGCCGCTTTCCATTTAAATGTAACTACTGTGGAAAAGTTGGTCACAAAATGGCTGTATGCAGAAAGAGAGCATATGATTTGAAGAATAAAAACAAAAATTATGCAAACACAGCAACAGAAGACAATGAAGAAAACATCTCAGATGGTTATTGTTTTTCAGCTTTAATTGGAGAGAGATCAGATTCCAAGATAAAATGTTTCCTCGACTCCGGTATATAAATAAAAGTTGCCAAATCTGGAACTTATATACTTGCAGAAAAAGTTGGTGACATTCAACTATCGAGCTTTGTTGATAAAAAAGAAAATCTTATCACTGTTAAGAATGTCCTTTCGGTTCCGAACCTTGAATATAATCTGCTTTCAGTTCGAAAGCTGGAAATGAATGGCTTCTGCGTAAAATTTGAGAAAGGATGTGGGCAGATCTCCAAAAACAATTGTACGATTGCAATCGCAGAAAGAAGTCCGACAGGATTGTACCAAATATCATTCAGCAAGACTTCTTCAGCTTTTCTTTGTACAAAAGATGACAGTTATGAAAAATGGCATAAGAGAATGGGTCATCTCAATGCTGAAGACATCAAGAAACTTCAAAAACACACGAGCGAAATTAAAATCGATGCTTCAAGCTTTCCTAGAGGACCATGCGAAGTATGTCTAGAAGGAAAACAAAGTAGTTTGCCCCACAATCAAGAAAGAACAAAGACATCACGACCACTACAACTGGTGCATAGCGATATTGTTGGTCCCGTAAGTCCCATATCTCACGATTTGAAGAAATATTTTCTTACCTTTATTGACGACTACACGCACTTTACCGCAATCTATACATTACAATAAAAAACTGAAGTATTGAAATATTTTAAAATTTTCGAGGCTATGGCCACAGCTCATTTTAATACAAAGTTGAGTCGCTTTCGATGCGATAATGGAAGAGAATATATTTCCAAGGAAATAAAAGAATTCTTCGAAGAAAAAGGAATCCAATTTGAGTTTACAATAAGATACACACATCAGCAGAACGGAGTAGCCGAGAGGATGAATCGCACCATTCTCGATAAAGCGAGATGTATGATGCTCAACTGCAAACTAAGCAAAACATTATGGTCGGAAGCTGTCCAAACAGCCGTGTACTTAATTAATAGAAGCCCAACATCATCGCTAGAAGGGAAGATTCCAGCTGAGCTTTGGTATGAAGAAAAGATTAAGTTCTCTAAACTGAAGATCTTCGGCTGCATTGCATATTTAAAGATTCCCAGACAGCTGCTTGAAGGTAAGTTTGATTCCCGAACTATGAAATGTTTCTTTACAGGATATTGTCCTAATGGCTACAAGCTTTGGGATCCAAAAACTAGAAAAATTGTTTTCGGACATGATGTAGTATTTGATGAAGCAAAATTCACGTTTGAAAACTCTAACAATTATGGTTGGACTGAAATTGAAGAAACCAAAGAACAAGAAGTTGACGAAAAGCAAAACGAACCTACAGTAGAACAAAACCATCAAGAATCTGAAGCTGAATCAACAAAATCCGTAGACGTCTTTAAAGAAATTGAAGAGACTCCAGATGAGCTACGACGATCCAACCGAAGAACAAACTTACCTCGATACCTTGAAGACTATGCTATTCTAGCACTTCAAGCAGAGACTTGCATAGAAGACGTTCTCAAAACCTATGAAGAAATTGCTTCCCGAAATGATAAAGAAGAATGGATTAAAGCTGTAAATGAAGAAATGTCAGCTTTGTTGAAGAACAAAACATGGGAGCTTTGTAGTCTTCCTGAAAACAAACGCTCTATAAACAACAAATGGGTTTTCAGTTTAAAAAGAGACGCACTTGTTAACATAAAATGCCTTTACATGATACAATCAGAACAAACTCGTATTTTTCTTATTCTATATGTTGACGATATGTTGATTGCAGGAAACAATGAAAGAAAAATTAATGACGTCAAGAATGCTCTGAAAGAAAAATTTGCCATGAAAGACTTGGGAGAACCAAAAACATTCCTCGGGATTAATATTGAACGGTTTAAAATGCAAGATTCCAATCCTACTGATACACCTATGGACACTTCTCCCATTCTTAGTGATGAAAGCGACAAAATTCAAGACACCAGACCTTATCGAGAACTTGTGGGGTGTTTGATGTTTGGAATGCTGGCCACCAGACCAGATTTAAGCCTGGCTGTAAATTACTTCAGTAGATATCAGCACAAACAGAACGAAGCCCGTTGGAGAGGTCTTAAAAGAATACTGCGTTACATTAAAGGTACTATCGACTTTGGTTTTCAGTATACAGAAGGGGGAGAACAAGAACCTTTAAGTTGTTATGTCGATGCAGATTTCGGAAGTGAAGAGGATCGCAAATCCACATCTGGATTTCTTGTTAAAATCTTTGGGAATGTTATATCCTGCACGGAGAAAAATGAATCTAGTATTTTTCACTCCAAATGACTAGTAAGATAATTAAAGTAAAAAGCCTAAGATTTTTAATAAAATTTATCTTACGTATTGAATTTTTACTGGCTCCGTAAAGTAATTTTTACAAGTAAATTATAGTGAGCAAAATATAGTAGTACAAACTTTACCTGTAGCAATATTTTCTTTATGTAAAGTAAAATTTATTTTCAACTAAGAAATTGTATCACTTTTTTTACTTTAAAATTCTAGTTAAAAGTATTTAAGTGATTTCTGGGTAGATTTTGCAAGTTTTACCTTACAGTACAGTGCCCTAGATAAAAAAAACTCATACTGTTTTTGTATGGAATAATCCTTGAATAATCCTTGATCAAAAGATAATCGAGTGTGAACAAACCGGCCCTTAATCTTTGATTTTCTGGACACGAAGTCTTACACCAGAATTTTAAATCATGATGCGTTTTTTTTTTTCTTTTGGAAATATAGTTTTTTTTTTTTCAGGACTTACTTTATGTCTTATTTTGAGCATCGTTTTTTCCGCAATTGCAGCTGGCATATTCTTAACAAATTAAGGTAATTTCATATTATTAATGATAGTTTCCTAAAGAAAATTGTAATGCATGAATCTACCAATATTATAATAAAATAAAAGTAATAATAATTATTGAAAAACATAACTGGGTCACACATACTTCCTCCTAAATCACTTTGAGGAGGAATTGCGCGCAATTTTACCTAAGTTAGATATGTTTTTCAATAATATTTATTATTTGTATTTTATTATAATATTGGTAGATTCATGCATTACAATTTTCTTTAGGAAACTATTATTAATAATACGAAATTGGCTTTATTTACTCATGAATTATTTACCTTCCACACCAGTTAAAGTTACTTTAAAAAGTAGTTGTTTTCAGCCTTACTGTAAGGTAAAATATGTACCTTATTTCTAGTAATTTTTGTTTGAAATTCATACTAAAAAATGCTTTACTGTAAAGTAAATCAGAAGCTACGAATTTACTAGAACAGTAAGGTAAAATTGATCTTATTGGGGAGTCATCCCTATATTAACTTTACATTATAGTTAAATGTACCAGAAATAAGGTGGTACATACCTTATTTTTTCTCCGTGTGGACTACCAAACGTCAGACCTCGGTTGCTCTCTCTTCGACTGAAGCCGAATATGTTGCGTTAGCTTCAGCAACAGCCGATTTGCTATGGACTAAAAAACTTTTTGATGAAGTCAAAGGTATATGCAATATTCCACCAACAATTTACGAAGATAATCAATCGGTCATTCATCTACTATCCAAGTGGGAACATAAAAGGCTCAAACATATTGATATCAAGTATAACTTCGTACGGGATACATACGAGAAACGTCTGTTCGAGATAAAATATGTCAACACAAAAAATCAAATTGCTGATTTACTAACGAAGGCTCTTCCAAAGTTCCAGATTACCAAACTTCGTGATGAACTTAAATGTTTTGGTAAAACAAACTAGCTCCACTACAAGACCAAGCTTTTAAGTTGAGGAGGAGTGTTGGAAGAAACAACTTAAAACACTTTACTTTTCATTACTTGTATATTTCAACTTTACAATCAATCTAATATTCATTACTTTTCAATTTTTCATTTTATTATTTTTTCATAATCATTTTAAAATAAATCTTTGTTCGAGTTGTGTAACCGTTCCTGTTTTAATTAACTAAAGGTTTAATTCTGCTTTTATTGAAGAATCTTATCATGATGGTACAGCAAGAACTAACCTGTTATGTGCCAAATCTAAAGTTGCACCGGTGCGTAAGGTTACGTTACCACGCCTGGAGTTGTGTGCCCTAGCGATGATGGTTCAGCTTGTGGAACGACTAAAAGAGATTTTTGGTTCCATCTTACAGCACATAACTTATTGGACGGACTCGTCAATTGTGCTGAATTGGATTGCTGAGGAATCATGTAACTGGCAGACCTTCGTGGCGAATCGCGTTTCAATTATTCATCAACACTCTTCAACTTCTCAATGGCGACACATTCCTTCGGAATTGAATACTGCGGATGTAATATCGAGAGGATCATATCCGTCAGCATTAATTCAAAGCGACCTGTGGTTCAGTGGACCTTCTTTTCTGAAGCTGGATGAAAGCGATTGGATTTCCTCAAATGCAATTTTGCACGCTGAAAACCTTCAGCTTGAACGGAAGAGAACCAAAACGATTTTAAAGATTGTTATAGAACCTGATTTTATGGAAAACATAAAATACCACAACAACTACGAATCTCTTCTCAGAGTAGTTGCATACTTGTTCAGATACAGAAACAATCGCTTCAAGAAAAATATAAAGCTATTTGGGCCGCTTAGTGTCGCAGAACTCAACAAAGCTCTGAAAGGTTTGGTAAAATACACTCAGCTCATAAGTTTTCAAAGAGAAATCGAAACATTATCTAATCGTGATCAGAATATCTAATTCGAATCTGAGCTGCTATACAAAGTATCCTATGTTATTGCCAAAAGATCATGCATTCACAACAGTTTTAGTTCGTCATCTGCACGAGAAGAATTTTCATGCTGGTCCGCAAGCGCTTCTCAACATTGTTCGTGAAAGGTTTTGGTCCATACATGGTAGGATGGTGACTCGTAAGATTGTTCACAAATGTGTTCGATGCGCACGAGCAAAACCATCTCGTAATCTTCAAATTATGGGTGATTTGCCTCATCATCGATTACAACAGTCGAGGCCATTTAATATCATTGGTGTTGACTTTTGCGGTCCATTTAGCATTTAGCTCTAAAACGATTCATTGGCAGACGGGGATTGTTCAGTAATCTACAGTGACAATGCAACTAATTTCATTGGGGCGCGAAACCAATTGCATGAGCTCTATGAAATGTTCATGAAGAGTGAAAATAGGGGAGAAATAATTAAGGCGTGTGCAGCAGATGGGATAGAGTGGAAAACCATTCCTCTTCGATCTCCTCACTTCGGGGTTTGTGGGAGGCTGCCGTTAAAAGCTGCAAGTTTCATATGAAACGAACCTTACAAAATTCTTCTTTAACATATCCCGAACTTAATACTATTTTAATTCAAATTGAATCTATTCTCAATTCTAGGCCAATTACACCTTTATCTGAGAATCCAAACGATATGCAAGCGCTTACTCCAGGCCACTTCTTGGTTGGCACACCTCTCACTGCAGCAGTCGAGCCACAGTTACACCACTCTAACGTTATCAGCAATTACAATGATATTTCCAACAGTTTTGGTCAAGATGGTCCCGAGAATATCTGCAAAATTTACAAATTCGCGCCAAGTGGGCTAAGTCTAGGTATCCAATTGCTATCACTCTCGAAAGATTCATAAGGGGCCCAATAGATTTATACTGACTAAAAAGGCCAGAAACCGATTTGAAGCATGACGTGAGTGAATTTAAAAATTGAATTTCAAGTGCTTTTAAGAAATGTTTTCTTGCCCAAGGGCCTACCGGGAAAAATCCAGAATGCCCGGTGGGCCAGTCCGCCCCTGGCTATCAATGATCTGGTTACCATCGAAGATGAAAACCTTCCACCACTGAAATGGAGGCAGAGTCGTCCAAATTCATCCTGGAAAGGACAATGTCGTGAGAGTCATGACTCTCAAAACATCTACTGGCGAATTTCAACGAGCTGTTACGAGAATTCGACGACTTCCTATTGAAGATTCTATGTCCCTTCAAGGGCGGGAGGATGTTGAGTCTTAAATACATTTTTTATTAAATATTCATTTCAAAGATATTTTTAATTTTAAGTTTCTTAAATTAATTAACGTAACTTTATTTTAACATTTGCTATAAAAATAAATTATTAACCTAATTAATTGAACTTAAACACCCTGTAAACAATTCTATGTTTTTCGCTAATTTGTTAACGAAGTTAATTTATGAAATGTCAGACCCTTCCGGTTGTCAAAAACCTCTTTTATATTCGATTCTTAATAAAGCTGTGAACTAATAAAGACCGTGTCTTCTATTAATCCTCGTTTATTAAAGGAATCCATCAAGATCGTATCTTGAATCGGACTTAATTAACAGGGAAACAAAAACGCTTACTTTCTCTCAACACTTTCCCTTTGTCGCTTCGTGCCCATTCATTTTGGTCTTTCATTATCGGAGGTGCTGGAAGCTTTGTTTTTTTTTGTGGCTTTTATCGCTTTCCATAGAGAGTAGTTAGATTCTGGGAGCGGTACGATTGATCGCAAACTAAAATCTCTTATAACAAAATCTCGCATTTTTGCAAAGCAAAATTTCGCATTTTTAACATCTCACATAACAAAATCTCGCATTTTAGAAAAATTCTCGCAAGTTCATTAAATTCTTACTATATCAAAATCTCGCATTAAGGCTTGGCCACACCGGAAGGTATGTGGAAGCGGTACGGGTAGCGATAACGATATTTGTATTTAAAAAATTCCACATCTGAGCGTTGAAGTGTCAGTTTGGAATTTTTTTCATACAAGTACCCGTACCGCTACCGTATGTACCCTCTGGTGTGGCCAAGCCTTAAGAAGAATTAGTTTAGAGAGTAAAGTATCTTAAATTTAAATTGCTTTTTTGGCAGCAAAATGTATAAGCAACAGATTAAATGAAAAGAGAAGGTCGAATAGAATACAACAAATTCACATGCATTAATTCCTTTTGACTCCAACATTTTTTAGTTGACCCTAAACACTATAAAAAACTGGCATAGGCGCCTGACAGTTAACAAACCTTTTCCTTTTCTATTTATCTCTTCATTAATTCGCACGCGCGAATTAATAAATATTTTATTTCAATGCGAGATTATAAATTTCGGGATTTTAGTTTGCGAGATTTTGGTAAACGAGATTTTAAAATTGCGAGATTTCGATAAAAAAGATTTCATAATGCGAGATTTTAAGATGCGAGGTTTTAAGAACAAGATTTTAAAATGCGGTCAATCGTACCCAACCCGTTAGATTCTTTACCTGCCGTCAAATTTTCTAGGTAATTTTTATCTTCGTGGTTCTTAAAATCTGATATCATCTTTTTAAGCAAATTACTTAGATGATTAAGATTAGCTTTGTGTTGAGGAGCACGAGTTTTGTTGCCATTTCTTGCGTGCTTTTCGCTTTTCTTTAAGTATGTCTTTTATCTCTTGGGGATATTTAGCGTCTTTGTACCCTGAAATTTCTCTTTGGTAAGGGGTATTGTTCCATGCGGCTTTTTGAACAACATGCACAAAATTATCTACCGCTTTCTCAAGCTCAAGAGGTGTCATTAGTGATACCCTTAATTCAACATTATCCTCAATATCTTTCTTAAAGCCTTCCCAGTTAGTTTTACCGTTTGTTAGCTAAGGTGGTATTTCAACTTTAACAAGACTTTCGCTCATAGTGAGAATAACGGGAGAGTGGTCAGAGAAAAGATCAAAGCATTCCGTTGTTTTAATTCGATTTGACGGTATTCCTCTGACTATAAAGAAATCAATCAGGTCAGGTATTTTCGAGGTAGCTGCCGGCCAATAAGTTGGTTTTCCAGTAGAATGGAAGTCGCAATTATTCTCCGTACCGGCTTCGTATAACGCTCGGCCTTTTTGAGATATGCATCTAGAACCCCAAAACGTATGCTTTGCATTTAAGTCGCCGCCGATAATAAAAGTTGGTCTAAGTAGTTTTAGCAAGTTTGAAAATTCATTTTTATCAATTTTGTACCGCGGAGGGTAGTATGTAGATGAGATATTAAGTACATCATGCTTAGTTTCAACTTGCACACTAATAAGTTGCATCGATTCAAGCTCAAGCTTAAGACCTATCGAGTGTTTAATACAATCTTTTATATATAATGATGCTCCGCCTCTTGCTTTGTTCGACGGATGAATTGCGTGGTAATCTAGAAAACCGTTTATATTGAAATTTGATTCTTTTTTAACATGGGTTTCTGATATCAAACAAATGTCAATATCTTGTTCCCGTATAACCATTTCTAGTTCTCCAAGTCTCTGCCATAATCCATTGGCATTCCACGTAATAATTTTAAGGTTTTCCATCATGTTTTCTTGTATACCGTTGGGGTCGAATAAAATCTTCAATTTTAGCTAGCCTATCACATATTCTATTATTAAGTTTGACCTGATCCTCAAATTTTGACAAGATTAAAGCCAGACATTGAGAAAATGCGTCAGGTTCAGGATGATTTATTACGGGTGAAGCTGCCGCTTTGGCGTATGAGTTTGCACTACTTTTTTCTGGAGACGTCTTTGATGTTGATGGCGTTGTATTTTCTTTGCCGATATTGGGTCTTACTGTATTTGCCCTTTTAGGTGTCTTAGAAACAACGGCGTATACAAGGGGGGGGTCACGGGGTCATGACCCCCCCCAAGAAGTCAAATCTTAAACAATAATTTGGTAAGTTATACTTAATTAAGATGATTTTTAAAATGCTTAAGTTTTAGAATATGAACGAAAATGAAAAGTGAAAAAATTTTTTGGTGTCAACGAACTATTTTACCATATTATTTTGAAGATGCGGTCATGTTTTTAGTGAGCAGCTCTTAACCAACAAACAAAATAACGGTCGTTTCTATAAAGCAATCTTAAAAGTTGTTCAATTTTAAACGTATCCTTAACACGTTGACCACCATGTGACCCACCGGTGCCGGTGGGTCACGCAAAATTTTCCCAGGAGGTCACAGTCAGTTCATTTTTAAATGGATGTTTTTTCATGTGGCGATTAATGTTTTTCTTCTTTGGCACCTAGAAAAAAATACGTTCTTGATAGTGCAAAAGAAAAAATATTATATGTCGAATTCTCAATAACCAAAAATTCGATCTGCAGTCGACTTGCAGTCGCTACTTTTTCCTTAAATGAATTCCAATGAAAAAAAAATTCGCTACTTTTTCCCGAAGAATCGATCCTTTTAAATCGAGACGTATTTACACACATTTTCACAAACACTACAATTTTGTCAAATACAAAACATCAAACCAAAATAAAATTTTGTAAAGAAATGAAGAACCAGAGCCAATTTTTGTTTATTTGTGAAATATAAATCATTTTTAGTGAACAAAATAAACAAAAGTTACGTTGTCTTGTTCCTACTATGAAGTTTTGTATAGTTTTTTGTTTTTCATCGGTCACTTAGACACAAATACAGTCACAAAAAGAAATCGCTCCATTATTTAATTACACAGCCACACAAAAAAATATAAAAGTTCTGGTCTGGGGTTGCGACCAGGTTTTTCATATAGTTTTGGGGTCGCTGAAACCGAATCCGAAGTCCGTTTTGCCCCATCACGTCAGGTTTTTGAGATAACCTCAAAAAATGTCACGAAAACAAAATTTTTTTTCTCTGATCTGGATGTGCGAATATGTTATTCATATAGTTTTTGGATCGCTGAATCCAGATTCGAAGTCAATTTTGCCCTATCACGTCAGGTTTCTGAGATATCTTCAAAAAAATGTCAAAACCAAAAAAACAAAATTTCTTATCTGGAGTTGCGACTAGATTTTTCATATAGTTTTTGGGTTGCTTAAACCGAATCCGAAGTCTATTTTGCCGTATCACGTCAGGTTTTTGAAATATCCTCAAAAAATGTCTAAACTCAAAAAAAAAAGTTCTTATCTGACATTTTTTGAAGATATTTCAAAAACCTGACGTGATACGGCAAAATAGACTTCGGATTCGGTTTAAGCAACCCAAAAACTATATGAAAAATCTAGTCGCAACTCCAGATAAGAAATTTTGTTTTTTTGGTTTTGACATTTTTTTGAAGATATCTCAGAAACCTGACGTGATAGGGCAAGGATGGGTTCGATGTCCGAAACTTCCTGTTGGGCCATTCTGAGTTCTTCATTACTCCAGCCGCAAATGGGATCAGCTCTCGTTCTTCTAACAGCGACAACTTCCTTTTCTTCTAGTCGTGTGCAATGCTTGAAGTCTTGCTTGCACGGGCGCCGAGATAATGCGTCTGCATTTGAATGCAGCTTTCCTCTTCGATGTTGAATCTGACATTGATACGTCTGAAGTATCTCGATCCATCTTGCTACTTGACCCTCTGGATTTTTGAAGTTCAAAAGCCAATTTAGTGCACCATGATCTGTGCAAAGAAGGAACTTCTGTCCATAGATGTACTTATTGAAGTGCTTTGTTGCCAATACTAGAGCTAGAAGTTCCCTTCTGGTCACGCAATAGTTTCTTTCTTGTTTCGAGAGTACCTTGCTGAAATAGGCAACGACCTTTTCTTCTCCTTCATGAACTTGCGATAAAACAGCACCAACTCCAACATTACTTGCATCTGCGTCAATGATGAATTATTTGCCTGGGGTCGTATAGGCCAGCACAGGAGCTTCACATAACCGCAGCTTCAGTTCCTGAAAGCTGTTGTCACACTCACCTGACCATTTAAAGGGTTTACCCTTCTCCGTAAGTTTGTGCAAGCTTTTGGCGATTCTGGCAAAATCCTTCACAAATCGTCGATAGTACGTTGCCAGACCGAGGAAACTCCGAAGTTGATGCTTGTCCTGAGGGGTTGGCCAGTTCTTCACAGTGTCAACTTTTTCAGGATCAGTCTTCACTCCTTGGGATGAGATGATATGCCCTAAATTATTATTATTATTTCAAGCTTTATTCACTCAATTAAATTTTTAAATTGTAAGCATATAAATTAAAAATATTTAGATATAAAAATATTTAGATACATGTTTTTTTTTTTTTTTTTTTTTTTTTATTTGAATTTGAAATGTAAATATTTAGGTAATTTGAGTAGAAGTCTCCCCCAGGCTTCTCCATCTGCTTCTGTCAAGCGCCTCTCGCCAGTATAATGGACATATTGCACGGATGTCGTCTCTCCATCGTTCGAATTGGCCGCCCACTCTTCTCTTCATATCTATTGGAACCCAATCTCTTGTTAGTTTTGTCCAACGGTTATCATTTATTCGCATTATATGCCCGGCCCAGTCCCATTTCAGTTTCTTTACCCTATGCCTTACATCTTCAAAATTAGTTTGGTTTCTTAGGATGTTGTGGTTTGTTCGTTGAACGATACGAACGTTCAAGATAGCTCTTTCCATTGCTCTTTGGCACGTTCGAAGTTTGGTTTCAGTATGTTTTGTAATTTGCCACGTTTGGCACCCATACGTCAGAACTGGAAGTACTGTTGCGTCGAACACATATTTTCTTGTTTTGTTTGAAATATTAAGGTCGAGGAGATGTTTCATATTCCAGAACTGTTTCCATGCATTTGTTATTCGATGCTCTACTTCCTTGATTTCTTTATTTTTGAAGGAGACAATTTGACCAAGATATGTATAGTCCTAAACATATTCCAGTATTTTATTATCAATGTATATTGTATTCATATCGCCATTTGTCATAACCTTGGTTTTCTGCTGATTTGTCGATAAGCCAATAGTTGCACATTTAGAGCATAGTTCGTTAAGCATTATTTGGAGTTCTTCACTGCTGTTTGAGACAAGTATTATGTCGTCTGCGAATCGAAGATTTGAAAGATATTTTCCGTTTACTTTTAAGCCTTTACTCTCCCAGTTTAAGTTTCTAAAGACTTCTTCGAGAGCTGCTGAAAAAAGTGCTGGTGAAAGAGGATCTCCCTGTCTTACACCTCGCGAAACTTTAAGTTCCGGTCCTACACATTCTGTTTTTATTCGTGCAGTGCTCCTTTCATACATTTTCTTTAAGATTCGGACTATTTTGTCATCAACGCCTTGGTTAAGAAGAGCCTTCCAGATGAAGCTCTGGTCGACTGTATCGAAAGCTTTTGCAAAGTCGATGAATGCAAAGTAAATGGTTATATTATATTCTTTGCATTTTTCTATTATCTGACATATGGTTTGTAAGTGATCAATTGTAGAGAAGCTGGACCTAAAACCAGCTTGTTCGAAAGGTTGATTAAAATCGAGAGTTGTTTTCATCCTTTCAAACAAACATTTAGCAAAAACTTTATAGATAGACGATATTATGCTTATAGGTCGATAATTGTTAATATCGTCTTTATTGCCCTTTTTGTATATGAGTATTATCTCAGATTTCGTCCATTGGTCTGGGACTACTTCTGTGACCAAAACCTGATTGAAAATATTTTTCAAGCACTTGGCCAATGAAAATTTTCCTAATTTGAGGTATTCTGCTACTATCCCATCGTTACCTTTACATTTGTCGTTCTTTAAGCTAAGTATTGCTTTCTCTATTTCACTTTCAAGAAAAGGTGAGAATTCTTCTTCGCGATTTACTTCTTGCAGAATCAATTGATGTTCGGTTGTTGTTGTTTGCTTTGAGTATAGTTGAATATAAAAGTTTGTTGCTAATTGATTGATACTTTTTCTGTCGTGATTTCTTTTACCGCTTTCTGATAGTGTAGTTATCCACTCTTTATACTCTTGAATTGCATTTTTAGCTTTTTTAACAGATTTTGTTTCTTCGATTACTGTTTTTAAAAGGTTTTCGTTGAATGTTTTGATATCGTCTTGAGATTTTTTCTTTATGTTCTTCCTTATGTTTCGAAGCTCTTGTTTTAGTTGTTCATTAGGGTTTGGTATCTTTCGTAGACGTTCTCGAAGCGCTATTAAATCCAAAGTTTCACTTGATAGTTTTTGTGGTTTTTGGGACATGGCTGTAAGGATGTATCTGTCAGCTGATTCTTTGATAGTCCTTTCCATTTTATTATATGCTACTTGAAACGGTTCATTCATTTGTGATATAATTCTATATCGTTGGTGTAGGTCTGCATTATAACTATTGATTGATTCAGTGTTTACTGATTTCAGTAACACATTTGATGTGGTCTTATGCAGTTTTCTAGTTCTATGGTTAACTATCAGCTCCGCGCGAAATATTTAACCTCGGTCTTGAAAAGTGCACATTTCTTTGGATTCAACTCAAGATGTGCTTCTCGTAGCCTCTGGAATACAGCCTTAAGGTTTTCACAATGGTCATCAAATGTTTTTCCGTAAACGATGACATCATCCAAATAGACTAGGCAAGATTTCCAGGTTAATCCATTCAAAACGCACTCCATCAAGCGCTCAAAAGTAGCTGGGGCATTACATAGCCCAAACGGCATGACATTAAACTGCCACAGACCATTTCCTGTGGAGAAAGCCGTCTTTTCCCGATCTTCTGGATGGATTTCTATTGCCAGTAGCCACTCTTCAAGTCCAAAGTCAAAAACCATTGTGCTCCTTCCATTGCATCTAGAGTATCGCTGATTCTTGGCAGTGGGTAGCTGTCTTTCTTCGTCACATCATTCAGCCTGCGGTAGTCGACACAAAATCGAGTGCTTCCATCTTTCTTTTTGACGAGAACTACCGGTGATACCCAAGGGCTTTTGGAATTTTCGATCAGCCCATCTTTCTTCATTGTCGATATCATTTCTTCAACTTCACCTTGTTTGGCCAAGGAGAGACGTCTTGCTGGTTGACGAATAAGCCTAGCATCTCCTGTATCGATTCGATGCTGCACGAGTTGTGTTCGGCCGTACTGCCCGCTGGGTGAAGAGAAGATATCAGCATATTCGTGAAGAAGCCTTCCCGCAACATTAAGCTGATGTTTACTCAAGTTGTCTGATTTAAGAATTTGAGTCTTTAGTTTCTCCGAGTTCATAGTCATCTGTGTGTCCACCTCGTTGATCTTAGTTATTGCGGCCACAGATTCACATTGGCCAACAACTTCTCCTTTCTTAAGCTTGATTGGGTACGGTTTGATGTTAAGTATCCGTACAGGTACCATGTTGTTCTTTGGTGCCACAAGAGTCTTTCCGATGATGACGTTTTGGGAACTTTGCTCAACTTCTGGCTCAACCATGAGGTATCGATGGCTTCCAAAGTTCCCCTTTAAATTGGTCCACACAAAAACTTCTGAAGAAGGAGGCAGGCACATGTCTTCTTTGATGACAGTTCTAATTGTTGTCGAGTTTTCGTTGCCATAGACCATTGGGATCTCCACATTTCTGTATTTCAGGACTTGATTACCTATATCCAAAATTATTCCATGCTCCTTCATGAAGTCGATTCCAATGATGCACTCGTCACATATATCTGCCACCAAAAACACATGTGAAAACTCTAGTTCTGCCATACGGATCGTAAGACGAACTTCTCCGTACACTCTTGCTGCTTCTCCTGTGGCGGTCTTCAGACGGTAGTGTGTTCAGACTTTTATCTTAAAAGTAGTTCAGTAATTCATCGTTACATTGCCCCCCTCTTCGGATTGTTCGTCCCGAACAACTCCATTGCTTCTTTCACCATTATAACGATGTAAACGGTCACAATGAACTACCTTTAGTTTGCCTCTTACCCCTCTTTGAATACGGTAAACCACGTCGTTAATTCTGGTTATTACTGTGTAAGGGCCTTCCCAGTTTTGTCGGTGGGGATTGTAAAACCACACAAGTTCTCTTTCTTGAAACCCTGTTGCTGTCGCTCGTGCGTCATATCTTGTTTTCATCCTGTCACTAGACGCTTTTATATTTGTCCTTGTCCGTTGGTGAATGTTAGCCAGTGTTCCTTTCAGGTTATCTACGTACTCATCCATTTGATGTGGCTCGTTTGGAACACTTCCAAATTTTTTCTCACTTGGCAGGCGTATTGTTGAGCCAAATAGGACTTCCGATGGTGTATGTCCAGTAGAACTATGTGTTGCACTTCTATAAGCCATCAAGAATAATGGAATATGTCGGTCCCAGTCTCGTTGATTATCATTGACTACTTTTGACAGGTGTTCCTTAAGTGTCCTGTTAAATCGCTCAACCATCCCATCAGATTGTGGATGAAGCGGTGTTGTTCGCGTCTTCTTGATGCCAAGGAGTGAGCAAACCTCTTGAAAGATCTTAGATTCGAAGTTCCTTCCTTGGTCGGAATGAAGTTCCATGGGTACTCCGAACCTGCTCACCCAATGAAAGACAATCTTCTCCACAACCGTTTTGGTTTCCTGGTTTGGAATGGCAAATGCCTCAGGCTATTTGCTGAAATAGTCCATCACTACGAGGATGTATCGATTTCCGTTGTTGGTTTCGGGAAAAGAACCTGCTACGTCTATTGCAATTCTCTCAAAAGGTGCACCCACATTGTACTGCTGCATCTTGGTTTGGATTTTTCTAGCTGGTCCTTTGCTAGCGGCACAAGTATCACATTTTCGGCACCACTTTTCAACGTCTTCTCTCATACGTAACCAGTAGAATTGCTGTCGTAGCTTTTCCAGCGTCTTGTTGATGCCTAAATGGCCTCCAGAAATTCCACCGTGCATCTCTCGGAGAACATCATTTACCTTTGACTGAGGTACGACTAGCTGCATTACATAGGATTTACCATCTGCGGATTCCCACTTACGCCTGAGTAGCCCTTCTTGCACATGAAGTGAGTCCCATTGTGCCCAATATGCTTTTAGAGTGGGGCTTCGGTCGGAGATGTCGGCCCATTCTGGTTTCTCTTGATGTTCCTTCCATGCAAGGATGGGTTCGATGTCCGAATCTTCCTGTTGGGCCATTCTGAGTTCTTCATTACTCCAGCCGCAAATGGGATCAGCTCTCGTTCTTCTAACAGCGACAAATTCCTTTTCTTCTAGTCGTGTGCAATGCTTGCAGTCTTGCTTGCACGGGCGCCGAGATAATGCGTCTGCATTTGAATGCAGCTTTCCTCTTCGATGTTGAATCTGACATTGATACGTCTGAAGTATCTCGATCCATCTTGCTACTTGACCCTCTGGATTTTTGAAGTTCAAAAGCCAATTTAGTGCACCATGATCTGTGCAAAGAAGGAACTTCTGTCCATAGATGTACTTATGGAAGTGCTTTGTTGCCAATACTAGAGCTAGAAGTTCCCTTCTGGTCACGCAATAGTTTCTTTCTTGTTTCGAGAGTACCTTGCTGAAATAGGCAACGACCTTTTCTTCTCCTTCATGAACTTGCGATAAAACAGCACCAACTCCAACATTACTTGCATCTGCGTCAATGATGAGTTATTTGCCTGGGGTCGGATAGGCCAGCACAGGAGCTTCACATAACCGCAGCTTCAGTTCCTGAAAGCTGTTGTCACACTCACCTGACCATTTAAAGGGTTTACCCTTCTCCGTAAGTTGGTGCAAGCTTTTGGCGATTCTGGCAAAATCCTTCACAAATCGTCGATAGTACGTTGCCAGACCGAGGAAACTCCAAAGTTGATGCTTGTCCTGAGGGGTTGGCCAGTGTCACAGTGTCAACTTTTTCAGGATCAGTCTTCACTCCTTGGGATGAGATGATATGCCCCAAATATTTAACCTCGGTCTTGAAAAGTGCACATTTCTTTGGATTCAACTTAAGATGTGCTTCTCGTAGCCTCTGGAATACACCCTTAAGGTTTTCACAATGGTCATCAAATGTTTTTCCGTAAACGATGACATCATCCAAATAGACTAGGCAAGATTTCCAGGTTAATCCATTCAAAACGCACTCCATCAAGCGCTCAAAAGTAGCTGGGGCATTACATAGCCCAAACGGCATGACATTAAACTGCCACAGACCATTTCCTGTGGAGAAAGCCGTCTTTTACCGATCTTCTGGATGGATTTCTACCTGCCAGTAGCCACTCTTCAAGTCCAAAGTCGAAAACCATTGTGCTCCTTCCATTGCATCTAGAGTATCGCTGATTCTTGGCAGTGGGTAACTGTCTTTCTTCGTCACATCATTCAGCCTGCGGTAGTCGACACAAAATCGAGTGCTTCCATCTTTCTTTTTGACGAGAACTACCGGTGATACCCAAGGGCTTTTGGAATTTTCGATCAGCCCATCTTTCTTCATTGTCGATATCATTTCTTCAAATTCACCTTGTTTGGCCAAGGGGAGACGTCTTGCTGGTTGACGAATAAGCCTAGCATCTCCTGTATCGATTCGATGCTGCACGAGTTGTGTTCGGCCGTACTGCCCGCTGGGTGAAGAGAAGATATCAGCATATTCGTGAAGAAGCCTTCCCGCAACATTAAGCTGATGTTTACTCAAGTTGTCTGATTTAAGAATTTGAGTCTTTAGTTTCTCCGAGTTCATAGTCATCTGTGTGTCCACCTCGTTGATCTTAGTTATTGCGGCCACAGATTCACGTTGGCCAACAACTTCTCCTTTCTTAAGCTTGATTGGGTACGGTTTGATGTTAAGTATCCGTACAGGTACCATGTTGTTCTTTGGTGCCACAAGAGTCTTTCCGATGATGACGTTTTGGGAACTTTGCTCAACTTCTGGCTCAACCATGAGGTATCGATGGCTTCCAAAGTTCCCCTTTAAATTGGTCCACACAAAAACTTCTGAAGAAGGAGGCAGGCACATGTCTTCTTTGATGACAGTTCTAATTGTTGTCGAGTTTTCGTTGCCATAGACCATTGGGATCTCCACATTTCTGTATTTCAGGACTTGATTACCTATATCCAAAATTATTCCATGCTCCTTCATGAAGTCGATTCCAATGATGCACTCGTCACATATATCTGCCACCAAAAACACATGTGAAAACTCTAGTTCTGCCATACGGATCGTAAGACGAACTTCTCCGTACACTCTTGCTGCTTCTCCTGTGGCGGTCTTCAGACGGTAGTGTGTTCAGACTTTTATCTTAAAAGTAGTTCAGTAATTCATCGTTACATTGCCCCCCTCTTCGGATTGTTCGTCCCGAACAACTCCATTGCTTCTTTCACCATTATAACGATGTAAACGGTCACAATGAACTACCTTTAGTTTGCCTCTTACCCCTCTTTGAATACGGTAAACCACGTCGTTAATTCTGGTTATTACTGTGTAAGGGCCTTCCCAGTTTTGTCGGTGGGGATTGTAAAACCACACAAGTTCTCTTTCTTGAAACCCTGTTGCTGTCGCTCGTGCGTCATATCTTGTTTTCATCCTGTCACTAGACGCTTTTATATTTGTCCTTGTCCGTTGGTGAATGTTAGCCAGTGTTCCTTTCAGGTTATCTACGTACTCATCCATTTGATGTGGCTCGTTTGGAACACTTCCAAATTTTTTCTCACTTGGCAGGCGTATTGTTGAGCCAAATAGGACTTCCGATGGTGTATGTCCAGTAGAACTATGTGTTGCACTTCTATAAGCCATCAAGAATAATGGAATATGTCGGTCCCAGTCTCGTTGATTATCATTGACTACTTTTGACAGGTGTTCCTTAAGTGTCCTGTTAAATCGCTCAACCATCCCATCAGATTGTGGATGAAGCGGTGTTGTTCGCGTCTTCTTGATGCCAAGGAGTGAGCAAACCTCTTGAAAGATCTTAGATTCGAAGTTCCTTCCTTGGTCGGAATGAAGTTCCATGGGTACTCCGAACCTGCTCACCCAATGAAAGACAATCTTCTCCACAACCGTTTTGGTTTCCTGGTTTGGAATGGCAAATGCCTCAGGCTATTTGCTGAAATAGTCCATCACTACGAGGATGTATCGATTTCCGTTGTTGGTTTCGGGAAAAGAACCTGCTACGTCTATTGCAATTCTCTCAAAAGGTGCACCCACATTGTACTGCTGCATCTTGGTTTGGATTTTTCTAGCTGGTCCTTTGCTAGCGGCACAAGTATCACATTTTCGGCACCACTTTTCAACGTCTTCTCTCATACGTAACCAGTAGAATTGCTGTCGTAGCTTTTCCAGCGTCTTGTTGATGCCTAAATGGCCTCCAGAAATTCCACCGTGCATCTCTCGGAGAACATCATTTACCTTTGACTGAGGTACGACTAGCTGCATTACATAGGATTTACCATCTGCGGATTCCCACTTACGCCTGAGTAGCCCTTCTTGCACATGAAGTGAGTCCCATTGTGCCCAATATGCTTTTAGAGTGGGGCTTCGGTCGGAGATGTCGGCCCATTCTGGTTTCTCTTGATGTTCCTTCCATGCAAGGATGGGTTCGATGTCCGAATCTTCCTGTTGGGCCATTCTGAGTTCTTCATTACTCCAGCCGCAAATGGGATCAGCTCTCGTTCTTCTAACAGCGACAAATTCCTTTTCTTCTAGTCGTGTGCAATGCTTGCAGTCTTGCTTGCACGGGCGCCGAGATAATGCGTCTGCATTTGAATGCAGCTTTCCTCTTCGATGTTGAATCTGACATTGATACGTCTGAAGTATCTCGATCCATCTTGCTACTTGACCCTCTGGATTTTTGAAGTTCAAAAGCCAATTTAGTGCACCATGATCTGTGCAAAGAAGGAACTTCTATCCATAGATGTACTTATGGAAGTGCTTTGTTGCCAATACTAGAGCTAGAAGTTCCCTTCTGGTCACGCAATAGTTTCTTTCTTGTTTCGAGAGTACCTTGCTGAAATAGGCAACGACCTTTTCTTCTCCTTCATGAACTTGCGATAAAACAGCACCAACTCCAACATTACTTGCATCTGCGTCAATGATGAGTTATTTGCCTGGGGTCGGATAGGCCAGCACAGGAGCTTCACATAACCGCAGCTTCAGTTCCTGAAAGCTGTTGTCACACTCACCTGACCATTTAAAGGGTTTACCCTTCTCCGTAAGTTGGTGCAAGCTTTTGGCGATTCTGGCAAAATCCTTCACAAATCGTCGATAGTACGTTGCCAGACCGAGGAAACTCCAAAGTTGATGCTTGTCCTGAGGGGTTGGCCAGTGTCACAGTGTCAACTTTTTCAGGATCAGTCTTCACTCCTTGGGATGAGATGATATGCCCCAAATATTTAACCTCGGTCTTGAAAAGTGCACATTTCTTTGGATTCAACTTAAGATGTGCTTCTCGTAGCCTCTGGAATACACCCTTAAGGTTTTCACAATGGTCATCAAATGTTTTTCCGTAAACGATGACATCATCCAAATAGACTAGGCAAGATTTCCAGGTTAATCCATTCAAAACGCACTCCATCAAGCGCTCAAAAGTAGCTGGGGCATTACATAGCCCAAACGGCATGACATTAAACTGCCACAGACCATTTCCTGTGGAGAAAGCCGTCTTTTACCGATCTTCTGGATGGATTTCTACCTGCCAGTAGCCACTCTTCAAGTCCAAAGTCGAAAACCATTGTGCTCCTTCCATTGCATCTAGAGTATCGCTGATTCTTGGCAGTGGGTAACTGTCTTTCTTCGTCACATCATTCAGCCTGCGGTAGTCGACACAAAATCGAGTGCTTCCATCTTTCTTTTTGACGAGAACTACTGGTGATACCCAAGGGCTTTTGGAATTTTCGATCAGCCCATCTTTCTTCATTGTCGATATCATTTCTTCAAATTCACCTTGTTTGGCCAAGGGGAGACGTCTTGCTGGTTGACGAATAAGCCTAGCATCTCCTGTATCGATTCGATGCTGCACGAGTTGTGTTCGGCCGTACTGCCCGCTGGGTGAAGAGAAGATATCAGCATATTCGTGAAGAAGCCTTCCCGCAACATTAAGCTGATGTTTACTCAAGTTGTCTGATTTAAGAATTTGAGTCTTTAGTTTCTCCGAGTTCATAGTCATCTGTGTGTCCACCTCGTTGATCTTAGTTATTGCGGCCACAGATTCACATTGGCCAACAACTTCTCCTTTCTTAAGCTTGATTGGGTACGGTTTGATGTTAAGTATCCGTACAGGTACCATGTTGTTCTTTGGTGCCACAAGAGTCTTTCCGATGATGACGTTTTGGGAACTTTGCTCAACTTCTGGCTCAACCATGAGGTATCGATGGCTTCCAAAGTTCCCCTTTAAATTGGTCCACACAAAAACTTCTGAAGAAGGAGGCAGGCACATGTCTTCTTTGATGACAGTTCTAATTGTTGTCGAGTTTTCGTTGCCATAGACCATTGGGATCTCCACATTTCTGTATTTCAGGACTTGATTACCTATATCCAAAATTATTCCATGCTCCTTCATGAAGTCGATTCCAATGATGCATTCGTCACATATATCTGCCACCAAAAACACATGTGAAAACTCTAGTTCTGCCATACGGATCGTAAGACGAACTTCTCCGTACACTCTTGCTGCTTCTCCTGTGGCGGTCTTCAGACGGTAGCTGTCTGGTCGTGAGTCCGAGATTCTTTTTTGACGTATCTTTTTCCACTTTTTCTTTTTTCAACATTCCCTCTCATCACAGTACACATAATAAGGTAATAAATATTCCGAACGTTGTCAAAATTTGTTTGTCAAAAATGGGCACCAATCTGTCAGGTCGGCCTTTAATTTTTATATTTCAATCGCAGTAAACAGGAAATTTGTTTTTGTTTTAATTTATAAAATGTCATTTAAAAATATTATAAATTGAAAAATAACAAATTTTCTTCGTCTTTCATCGCGGAAAATGGTAAATAATTGTTTAAAAATTAGTTGTGTGCGTGGTTTATCGGTTTTTGTGCGTTTTTCGTCGGTATTTTAAACAATTAAGAACTCGGTAGCTGACATTGGTCGCCAAAGTGTCATTTTTTGACAATCTGGCGGCCAAAGTCAGTTCGGAATATATTACCTTTTTATGTGTACTGTGCCCTCTCATTTCTTTTTGCTTCTTGGTGCAATACAACAACAACAAATTTTAAATTAAAAGAGAAATGTCAAATTTGAGTCCTTGACTCAAGAGGCATCGTGTAAGACTACGCGCCTCACAGAATGATAATCAAAAGAAAATTCGAAAAAAGAGTCAAGCCTCTTGAGGCTTCGTGTAATAGCTGACTATGCAATCGGCTTCGCGGTGATTATAATTTCCATACTAAAGCCTTAACTACATTAGCTCAAAAAGTGAAAAAGTACAAAAGTGAAAATTTTCAAACGGATTTTTGTACAGTTTTTCGGCCTGAAAATTTAAAAAAAATGATGCAGAAAGCATATTTTTTGGTCTAATAAACAATTTTTTTACTCTTTTTCACAAAAAAATGGCGCTAGCCAGAAAAAAAATATTTTCACTTTTGTACTTTTTCAAAAAGTGGTGTATGTAGTTAAGCCTTAATTTGAGCCGCCGCACACTGGGGCCTACTTTATGGGAGGGATGCCCAAAAGTCTATTTCTTAAATTATAACTTTTACGTTTTTTTTGTTTTATTTCGTGAGTATATGTTCTTCCCTATCTATTTCTAAGCTTTATATCATGAATTAAGCACAACAGCTAAAAAAGTGAAGCATCAAAGTGCAAAGTTTGATACCATTGATTTCATGCAGTTTTAGTGGTTAATCATAGATATAATTAAGCTGTTATGCTTAATTCATGATATAAAGCTTAGAAATAGATAGGGAAGAACATATACTCATGAAATAAAACAAAAAAAACGTAAAAGTTATAATTTAAGAAATGGACTTTTGGGCATCCCTCCCATATAGTAGGCCCCAGTGTGCGCCGTGGGACCCGTTTCGTAGTCGAGGTCGGACTCACTTCGGAGCCAATTCGGACCGAGGTATGACTCGTTTACTTGAAGTAAACGGGAACATCCACCGAATGTCAGTTCTGGGCTGGTGAAGATGTAAACAAAAGTTGCATTTTTGTTGTAATTAGCATTGGAAAAAATGTTTGTTTACCTCTTTACCAGTGGAGATTGACCAATGAGAAAGAAGTGGAAAAGCCCCATTGGGATTTTAAGCAATCTGTCTTTGTCTTTTTCCTTTCTATCATAACTGTCTATTGTGACCACAGTGCACATAAGCTGCGTTCCTTTCGAAATATTTATCTACTTTTTAGTACTTAAAACTACTTTGATCTACTTTGCTATACTGAAAAAGTAGTTCAAAGCAGTTTTAAGTACTAAAAAGTAGATAAATATTTCCAAAGGAACGCAGCTATAATAAGGTAATATCTTCCGAACGTTGTCAGAATTTGTTTGTCAAAAATAGCCACCAATCTGTCAGATCGGCCTTTAATTTTTATGTTTCAATCGCAGTAAACAGGAAATTTGTTTTGTTTTAATTTATTAAAAAATGTCATTTGAAAAAATTATAAATTGAAAAATATCAAATTTTCTTCGTGTTTCTTCGCGGAAAATAATCAATAATTGTTAAAAAATTAGTGGTGCGCGTGGTGTTTCGGTTTTTGTGCGTTTTTCCTCGGTTATTTCAATTAATTAAGAATTACGGTCTGACATTGGTCGCCAAATTGTCATGTTTTGACAATTTGGCGACCAATGTCAGTTGGGAATATATCACAGTACACATAATAAGGTAATAGGTGTGTTTTTTTGTTTATCTAAATAGATTTTGTGCAAAAAAACGACATCGAGATTTTTGAAATCAAAACAATTTACGTGTTAAAAACAACAAAAACTTTATCTGTATAGATTTTTGAAAAATCCAGATAATAGGTGTGTTTTTTTGTTTATCTATATAGATTTTGTGCAAAAAAACGACATCGAGATTTTTGAAATCAAAACAATTTACGTGTTAAAAACAACAAAAACTTTATCTGTATAGATTTTTGAAAAATCCAGATAATTATCCAGATTTTACTTTCTCTCGATAAAAACAGTAGTGCCAAGGTAGTTTAATTGTTGTGTTCATACAGAAATATCTGAAAATATTAACAAAAAAAAAAAGCGGAGAAAACGAGGTTTGAAAAAAACTCTCATAGAAAAAAATAATAAAAAATTTGTTTGACATGGTTGCATTGAAATGTTAATATCTCGAGATATACGCAATGCACTTTTCAGATAAAAGTCTTAAATGGATCCTGATAAGATTGTTGAACAGATATATATATAAAATTACCAAAGTTTTTTCGAAAAATTAGAAATAAAAATAAAAAAGTTTTCACATTTGATTTTTAAAAAATCGAAAAAAAAATTCAATAGGGCTACCTTCAAACGCTTATAACACAAGAACGACGCAACTAATGTTAATGGTCATGGTCTTAAAATGTAGCTAAGAATATACAGATAATTTTTGGTTTTTTGTGAAAAAACAATTTTTTTGAATCCAACATGGATGCCATGGCCATCATTGTATATATATTTCCATAGTACTATCATGAAGTAAAACGATCTTAGGAACTCTAGTGGTGACTTCAAAAATCAGAATTTGTATGAAAAAAACACACTGAGCGCCACCTCAAAAAAGTGGCGACATGAACTAATACTAAATTCGACTTCATGATAGTACTATAGAAATATACAATGATGGCCATAAACAAAAAATACCAAGACTGGAAACTCGGCGGTCAACTGACGTTTGCCTACAAGCTGCGAGGTGTGGTGAATGTCGTGAACTTATCGTTGTGTTCGTGTCCGATGTGTGGTGAATGTCGTGAATCTATAAATGTGTGCGTGATAACGTCATTTACCAACGTGGTGGCTTTCACATATATTCACAGACAACACTGTACACAAAAGGGTTTTGGGGGGAAAGACGTACGAAAGTTTCCAGTCTTGGTATTTTTTGTTTATGATGATGGCCATTTGAAAATTTTTGTTTGCATCCAACATGGATGTAATGGCCTTCCCACTTCGGAGTTAAAATAAAAAAAAACAAAAGCAACATTTTTGACAGACAGCTGCCAAAGTATGTGTACAGTGGTGCCAAATGTTTGCATGGATTTCAAAAATCCCGATGTCGTTTTTTTGCACAAAATCTATATAGATAAACAAAAAAACACACCTAATTATCCAGATTTTACTTTCTCTCGATAAAAACAGTAGTGCCAAGGTTGTTTAATTGTTGTGTTCATACAGAAATATCTGAAAATATTAACAAAAAAAAAAAAGCGGAGAAAACGAGGTTTGAAAAAAACTCTCATAGAAAAAATAATCAAAAATTTGTTTGACATGGTTGCATTGAAATGTTAATATCTCGAGATATACGCAATGCAATTTTCAGATAAAAGTCTTAAATGGATCCTGATAAGATTGTTGAACAGATATGTATATAAAATTACCGAAGTTTTTACGTAAAATTAAAAATAAAAATAAAAAAGTTTTCACATTTGATTTTTAAAAAATCAAAAAAAAAATCAATATGGCTACCTTCAAACGCTTATAACACAAGAACGACGCAACTAATGTTAATGGTCATGGTCTTAAAATGTAGCTAAGAATATACAGATAATTTTTGGTTTTTTGTGAAAAAAACAATTTTTTTGAATCCAACATGGATGCCATGGCCATATGAAAATTTTTGTTTGGATCCAACATGGATGTAATGGCCTTCCCACTTCGGAGTTAAAATAAAAAAAAAAACAAAAGCAACATTTTTGACAGACAGCTGCCAAAGTATATGTACAGTGGTGCCAAATGTTTGCATGGATTTCAAAAATCCCGATGTCGTTTTTTTGCACAAAATCTATATAGATAAACAAAAAAACACACCTAATATATTCCGAACGTTTCCAAAATTTGCTTGTCAAAAATGGGCACCAATCTGTCAGGTCTGCCTTTAATTTTTTTTATTTCAATCGCAGTAAACAGGAAATTTGTTTTTGTTTTAATTTATTAAATGTCATTTAAAAATATTATAAATTGAAAAATAAAAAATTTTCTTCGTGTTTCATCGCGGAAAATGGTAAATAATTGTTAAAAATTAGTGGTGTGCGTGGTTTATCGGTTTTTGTGCGTTTTTCGTCGGTATTTTAAACAATTAAGAACTCGGTAGCTGACATTGGTCGCCAAAGTGTCATGTTTTGACAATCTGGCGACCAATGTCAGTTCGGAATATATTACCTTTTTATGTGTACTGTGGGAATATATTACCTTTTTATGTGTACTGTGTATTGTGACTTGGTAAATAGCTTTCCACGCCATCTACCACTTGTAGCGACAACCCGAAAATGATATAGATTTTTTTTCGATTTGCAGTTCAATGTAGTTTCCATAAGAAAAAAAACAAAAAAGACCTCGAAAGACATTTATTTTACGAATTAATTTTATATGAACGAGTATCAATTTTATGATTGTAAAATGCTAATAATAGGGGTATTCACGATCTGGTGCAACAGGCCTAGTAAAAATGTAAAATTTTATTTATTTACAATAGATCTTGAACGCCCCTTTTCTTATCTATAGTAAATATTGAAGCATTAATGAAATCCATGATGTTTTTTTTTTTTAACAGGGTTGTTCCTCCACTGTTGCTTCTTCTTTTTTTCCATTTTTTATAATTTAATTCTTTGTTTTGTTTGTGTTGATTAATTTTCACAAATTATTTTACATCAAAAGAAACTAAATTACGGGAAATGAGTCAGTACCGACAAGCCGACAACCATAATAAACAGAATAAAAAAGACAAACTGTTTATCATGGGCGACGCGACGGTGAGCTGCCATCATCTGTCAAAAATAATTTTACTCTATTGTATTTTTATTTTGCAATAGGTCTAGCGTATAGCAAAAGTGCAAGACTGTTGTAAAATTTTAATTCGTATATTTTGTTGTTGTAGTGTTGTAAGATTTTACACTTTTGCAATGATACAAGACCAGTTGCATCGGATCGTGAATGCCCCTAATAATTCCTATTTAATTTGTCTCCAAAAAAGGAAGCAAATCGCAGGAAAACAACAACAAATTCTACAAAAAATATAGAAACTATTTTGGTTTAATTTTCTTTCAAAATTGTTGAAAATAAAAAAAAAATGCTTATATACTGTTATTTGTGAAAAAGCAAAACAAATGAAAGAATAATTTAATATTTTCTATATTTTTTATAGTATTTTTTGTTGTTTTCAGGCGATTCGCTTGCACTTTTTAAATACAAATTACACAGGTCGCCCATGATGAACAGTTTATCTTTTTTATTCTTATTCTTTTTTATTTTGTTTCTTTTGATGTAATTTGTGAAAATAAATTAACCCGAACACAACAAAAAATGAAATTATAAAAAAATTGAAAAAAAAGAAGAAGCATCGGTGGAAAGACAACTCCGTAAAAAAAAAAGAGTGAAGCTGATATAAATCATATCATGGATTCCATTCAATATTTACTATAGATAAGAAGAGGTGCGTTCACGATCTATTGTAAAAAAATAAAATTTTATACTTTTACTAGGCCTGTTGCACCAGATCGTGAATACCCCTATTGATATTATTTAAACCTGATTTAGATATAAACACATAATAGGTGTGTTTTTTATTACAACCGGTCTTAACTTGACAAAAAAAACGCAGTCTGGGCTTAGCAATTTACATGTTAAATACAACAACACCTTAGCCCCTTGGGCTTAGTTGTTTAGCCCGGAGATTTCTCTGGGCTTAACTTTTTGAAGAGTTTTAAATCTGTGCTACCAAACCAATTTTTTCATAAATTGTTTAGAATTTGTTTAAAAACGTGAAAACTCACGTTTGGAAGGACAAAATGTATTAAAATAGTTTTGCTAGCATACATTTTTGTATCTCTTTGTAAAACATACATGCAAAATACAAGAAAATAACGAAAGCGAAAAATATGACAACTGTAAATTTTTGTTGTGTCTGCTGTTTTCGGAACATTCAATATACAGTGCTGCCAAGATTTCAGGCTAAGCCCCGAGGCGTTTTTTTTGTCCAGTTAATACCGGTGGTAATAAAAAACACACCTAATATTATCATTTTACAATCATAACATTGATACTCGTACATATAAAATTAATTCGTAAAAAAAATGTTTTTCGAGGTCTTTTTTATTTTTTTCTTATGGAAATTACATTAAGCGGCAAATCGGAAAATAATCTATAGGTGTGTTTTTTATTACCACCGGTCTTAACTGGACAAAAAAAAAACGCCTCGGGGCTTAACCTGAAATCTTGGCAGCACTTTATATTGAATGTTCCGAAAACAGCACACACAACAAAAATTTAGAGTTGTCATATTTTTCGCTTTCGTCATTTTCTTGTATTTTTCATGTATGTTTTACAAAGAGATACAAAAATGTATGCTAGCAAAACTATTTTAATACATTTTGTCCTTCCAAACGTGAGTTTTCACGTTTTTAAACAAATTCTAAACAATTTATGAAAAAATTAGTTTGGTAGCACAGATTTAAAACTCTTCAAAAAGTTAAGCCCAGAGAAATCTCCGGGCTAAACAACTAAGCCCAAGGGGCTAAGGTGTTGTTGTACCTATTTAACATGTAAATTGCTTAGCCCAGACTGCGTTTTTTTTGTCCAGTTAAGACCGGTTGTAATAAAAAACACACCTTATATAACTTTCGGGTTTTCGTCGCTATCCACCAGGTGCCGTGATGCCAAGTTAGTGTCAATTAAAGAAGTACGAGAAAAAACCAACCAATAGGGAAGTTCGAACATTTGTCCAAAACAAACCAACAAAACAAAAAAGCAAAAAATACAGCATAGAAATATATTTTAAATTCCGTAATTTTTTCGATTTTTGTGCCTGGCTACACAGTGATTTTTCAATCGATTGAGAAATCACATGCGGTGGCTACACACTGTTGTGCCCAATCACGTTCCACTTTTACATTTTCTAGGAACAAACGTCAAAAAGAGGAAAAATTTAGCAATGGAACTGTACTGCCCTCAGAAAATTCAGTTCCCTTCTTAGGCGATTGGAAAATCACCGTGTAGCCAGGCACTTAAGTTAGTTATAGTAGAACGTTACTACAAAAAAAAACACTAGAAATCGATTTGTATGTCAGCTATTACATGAAGCCTCAAGAGGCTTGACTCTTTTTTCTAATTTTCTTTTGATAATCATTCTGTGAGGCGCGTACTATTACACGATGCCTCTTGAGTCAAAGACTCAAATTTGACATTTCTTTTTTGATTTCAGTATTGTTGTTGTTGTATTCCACCAAGAAGCAAAAAGAAATGAAAGGGAATGTTGAAAAAAGAAAGAGTGGAAAAAGAAACGTCAAAAAAGAGTCTCGGAATTTTGGCCCACGACCCTCCGGTCGGATAATTTTTTGTTTTATCTTCTTTCTCTTTTGCACTCATTGGTTTTGAAAAGAGGCGCGCCTCTTGAGGCTTCATGTAATAGCTGACTATGAGTTTTTTTTTACAAACAACAGTTCTTTAAAATTTCGCGCGTCCTTGAAAAATTTGGTTTGTTTTGATCTTCACCAAGTTTCTTTTGTTGTTTTGGTACTGACAGATGAGCGAAACTCCGAATCAAATCAAATCTGAGGAAAACAAACGCATACATGCATAATACATACGCCATTTTTCCTCAGAATTGAATTGTTGAAAGTTTTTTTTCTGTTTTGTTTTTTTTTTCTTCGACACTGACGTTTAACTTAAAAGCCCAATAGGCAGACATTGTATTGGAATTAAAAGAAAAGTAAAATTGCATTTTGATATTTATTTGTTTTGATTTCATTAATTCCATTCAAAATACTTTTATAAAGTCTTCTTTATCTATCTTACATAATAAAAAAGTAAAACTGAAAAAAATAAATGATATTGTTGTAATTATGTTGACTGGAATTTTTTTCTCTCGTTTCAAAATAATCATTTTAGTCTAAGAAAATTTGATATAAATTTTTCGGGAAAATGTGACACGGTCCAGATCAATATCCAATTTAGTTATTCTGTAATGATTTTTTATTAATAACAAGGATATTGAATATTCAAACGATTAACATAAAAAATTGCTCTGTGATCGGTCAATGTTAAGAGTGTCGAAGTGCAATAATTAGTCAATACGCAGCCATTAAAAATATCTTAGTTATGAATAAATTAGATAATCCACAAAAAAATGGAACTCATAAAATTCGTATAACAAGTAAGTAGATTTATATTGTAGAAAATGAGATTGCGAAATTTCTATCATCTTTTAAGTGGTTAATTAATATTATTTTATTTACTTCATAACAGTTTTGTGTGCGAGAAATCTAGCCCGGAAAGACCTATTTCGTAAGTATCCATACAATCGTGTATATTTGCAAAAAAACTGGATATTTAAATTTCATAGGCTCAGATTTAAAAATTTAAACAATAAACTCCTTTTCAACAGAATAGGTACACAACTTTTCGAAGTTCCAATATTTGTTTTTTCCTCAAAGTTTAGATAAAATATAAACTTTTTTGCTGTCGAATCATTCGCGAGGTAATCCGTCGGAGCGGATTTTGTCCGATTTCATCCGAATCGGACAGTTTTTATCTATCGGAATCACACCTCGAAGCATATTTCGTATGAAATCGGAGAATTTCCGCTCTGACGGTTTACATCGGCAGGGTCGATTGTTTATGATGTGGGCAGCATTGTATATATATTTCTATAGTACTATCATGAAGTCGAATTTAGTATTAGTTCATGTCGCCACTTTTTTGAGGTGGCGCACACTGGGGATTTTGCGGAAAAAAGTCAAAAATTTAAAGTTCGTTGGAAAATATTTTCAATAGAATATAGTTAGTATAGTACTTTTAAGAGCTTTGTAAAGGGACAAGTTGTTGAAAATATAAAAAACGAAGTGAAAATACCCTGAAATGTTAATGTTAATGTAATACTTTATTTGGCTCTGATTATGCCATTTCATTTACATAATTAAACATTTTTAACATAATAATAATTAATACATTTCAAGATTAAAATAACACATTAATTAATACACAATACAGTTTAAAAAATAATTAAGTGATAAAAGAATTTTATATAACACACTTTTTATATTTTTATATTTTATATAACACACTAAAATAATATAAGTCTTTTGAATTCGTTTATGTTGATTGAAGTTTTTATTTCATTCGGCAGGGCATTGAATGCTTGGTAACCATTATAGAACATGGATCGTTGCGCTCTTGATGTTCTCATTCGCTGAATCATCAGGTCTTCGTTACTTCGCAGATTATAAACAGGGTTTGCGTTCATTGCTGCTTGGCTTGTCAGATACTCTGGACACATATTGTTTTTTATTTTAAAAATGAATGTCATTGTGAGCATGTATAACCGTTGGTTTATATTGAGCCAGTTTAATGCTTCATGCATTGTTCTTATGCTAGCATAGTGATCGCGCCTTAACAAGATACGCATTGCTTTATTCTGCAATATTTGCAATCTGCTTTTTTGAGACATATTACAAAAATATAGTATTGTAGGGCAATACTCAAAATGGGGTTTATTTATCACATTATATACTTTTATTGCACTGATCATTGTGAGGCTGTTTCTAGTTTTTCGCAATACACCTAGTTTTTTCGACACTTTATTACAAATATAGTTAACGTGTTCATTCCATGATAGTTTATTGTCTATTATAACACCGAGATATTTTATATGGGGCACAATTTCAAGGGGACGGTTTTCAACACATATAGAAATATGAGACGGTATTATTGGTACATTGAAGAGCATACATTTAGATTTTTCCATATTTAACAAAAGACGATTCATTTTCAACCAATCATTAATTGCACAAAGATCTTCATTAAGGTTGGAAACACAAGTTGTCAGATCACTTCCCGAGATACATAGCAGGCCATCATCAGCGAATAGTTTGAGCCACGAATGTTTCAGCACTTTTTCCATATCATTTATATATATTAAAAACAATAGCACACCTAGTAGGGTCCCCTGTGGTATCCCTATGTTAACGGAAACAGTGTCTGAAGTTTTGCCATTAACAATTGTTCTTTGAGTTCTACCTTCAAGGAAACTCTTAAACCATGCATGTTCCGTATTTCTTACACCTATTTTAGACAACTTTTGCAAACAGAATACATATATTAACAATATATTAACAGGGATTTGAAATTAAAGTTGTATAATGTTTTTTAGCTTGAGCCGACTCATACACTTTTATTCTTCCGTAAAGAAGCCATTACACGGTGTAACACTCAAAATATACGCGGGCGGAGACCTATCAGGTTTTGTAGAGCTAGTCGCACTGAATACGAAACGGTATTTGAAAATCCCCTAACACCCTCAAAATCTGGAGTTACGGACAAAAAACGGTTTTTTGGACCTTCACCCATTGAAAAAATTCTAGCTTCGACAATTTTGTACCCATTTTCGTTTTTTTACAGTTTCTGATAGAAGATAAATATAACTTTTCAACAATGTATAAAACATGTAACTCGGTTAAACCACTTAGAATTTATAAGCTGTCAAAGTTCAAAAATTCCATTTTTTCGTCATTTGCCCAACTTCGGCATCAATTTAAAGTATATGTTTTCAAAACAACATGCTATTTAAAAAATATATTGTAAAACTATATCTATTTCCCAATTAATCGAGGTATTTTTTATGAAAATCACTTCAAAATTGGCTTAGAAAAAAAAAATTTTTCAATTTCAACCCAGATACAGAAATTCGAACTTTTAGGTATAGAACAAAAATGTTGTTTCGGCACGAAGTAGGAAAACTTGGGCGCCAGGATTTGATAACGGGTTTTTGTAGAGGAGCTCAATACAAACATGTTTTTCTTTGAGAGGGGGGTCTATCTCTCCCCGTTTAGGTGGGAGGGGCATTTTTCTAAAAAAAATTTATCAAAATAAAAAAAAACTATTAAAAAACAACGGCAATACTTACAGTAATAAATGATATCATTTCCGAAAGCAAAATTGTACATTTGATTCTAATTTTTAAATCAATATAATATAACCAATAGTTTTTGAAATAATCGATTTCAAAGTTAAAAATAGGCGAAAAAAAATTTTTAAACTCATTTTATACTATTTTTGTCCAGACTGTGAATTTTAGTAAAAAAATTACTCACTCGGAAAACTGCCTCAATTGATTTAATTAACGAGAGAATTCTCCCAATTTATTTAGCTAAATTTGCTATTAATAATTACAATAAATATTATAATAGGTATATAAAAATATAATATGTTATTTACAATGGCATTGGCAATTAAATATATTGTTTAACAAAACTTATTACTTCTTTTTTAAATTCAAACTTATTACTTAGTTGTTTAACATTATTTGGAAGATCATTGAAAAGTTTAAACCCTTTATAAATCAGACTGTTTTGAGATCTTGCATTTCTAAAAGCTTGCAGTCTTATATCCTCTCTATTTCTTAACATATATGGTTGAACATCTCTGACGTAACGAATATATTTTGACAAGTATGTTGGTAATAAATTATTTTTGATTTTAAACACAAAAAATATAACATTGAAATAAATACGCTGTTTAACAGACATCCACATCAAAGTATTTAACATATTTACAATAGAATTATATTTACTACATCGAAGTATTGCACGCATTGCTTTATTTTGAAGTTTTTGTAAGTTGCACATAGAGATTTGGTTAATTAAATACAAAACAGTAGAACAGTATTCAAAATGTGGTTTGATAATTACATTATAAATATTTATAGCAGTAATAGTATTTACTTTATTTCGAATTCTTCTAAGGAAACCAACTTTCTTTGAAATTTTTTTTGAAATATATTGCACATGTTGCTCAAAACTTAATTTATAATCAATAATTACACCTAAGTACTTTATTTGCAAAACTTGTTCAACAGTTTCTTGATCTATAGATACGTTAACATTAACATTATCGTTTAAAACCATACATTTAGTTTTTGATACATTAAGTTTCAGTTTATTAGCCTTAAGCCATACATTTAACACATCAAGATCTTCTTTTAATAATCGTTCACATTCCTGAGTTGATTCCGCTTCGACAAACAATAATGAATCGTCTGCAAATAGAGCAAGCTCACAGTTCTTAATGGCTTTGTTCATATCGTTGATGTAGCAGTTAAAAAGGATTGGACCAAGTATGGATCCTTGTGGAACTCCAAGATCAATTGGTTCAGGATCAGACAAAACTCCATTGATTTTGGTTTGTTGAGAACGACCCAATAAATAACTTTGAAACCAATCAAACTCAACACCACTTATTCCATACATTAATAACTTCTCCATCATAATATTAGGATCGATCGTCTCAAAGGCTCGTTTTAGGTCAAGAAAAACACATACAACTTTCTTACCTTTGGAGATAGATTCTTTCCACCTTATCAGCACCATGTTAACTGCAGATTCACAAGAGTGTGATTGACGGAACCCAGATTGATTCCTTATCGAACCGTAAAAACTATATGTTTCTATGTCTTCTAGTTTATGAGAAAATTAAAAATAAAAACAAATAAAAACAAAAAATATTTTGAAAAAAGAAAAATCTGATAAAATAATTTTTCAATTTTCTCAAAAACTACACTTAGGAGCAAAAAAATGGAATCAAATTTTGCGTTCTGTAAAAACGATAATTGGTCGTGAAGTAATCGACATACATGAATGTTAATGGTACCATTGAAAAGCTTGATACAAAAGCTTTAAGTCAATGCTAAGAACTCAAAAATCCGTTTGTTGGTTCCATCCACCATAAATGAAGTATATGTAAGGAAAAAAAAAAACTGAAATTAAAACACAAATTATCTGGAAAATTTAACATTTAAAAAAAATTAAGTGGAATTCATTGAGAGACAACGCTATTACTATCGTTGGAAAAAAAAAGACTGAAATTGAAACAGAGAGTATCTGGAAAATTTAACATTAAAACAAAAATGAAGTGCAATTTATTGACAGATAGCGGTAACACTATCGTATGCATTTTTATGTTTTTACCAACAATTCAAAGTAAAAAATACAAGCTTTAAAATGAGACCATGAGACTTTGAATAAAAATATTTTATCCTTGGCAATTTTAGTTTTTAATATAATATAATGTATTTGATTCCGTTTTTTTGCTCCTAAGTGTAGAAGACATAGAAACATATAGTTTTCACTGTTCTTTAAGGAATCAATTGAGGCAGTTTTCTGTTTGAGTAATTTTTTTACTAAAATTCACAGTCTGGACAAAAATAGTATAAAATGAGTTTAAAAATTTTTTTTTCGCCTATTTTTAACTTTGAAATCGATTATTTCAAAAACTATTGGTTATATTATATTGATTTAAAAATTAGAATCAAATGTACAATTTTGCTTTCGGAAATGATATCATTTATTACTGTAAGTGTTGCCGTTGTTTTTTAATAGTTTTTTTTTATTTTGATAATTTTTTTTTAGAAAAATGCCCCTCCCACCTAAACCGGGAGAGATACCCCCCTCTCAAAGAAAAAAATGTTTTTATTGAGCTCCTCTACAAAAACCCGTTATCAAATCTGTATTTGGGTTGAAATCGAAAAATTTTTTTTTCTAAGCCAATTTCGAAATGATTTTCATAAAAAATACCTCGATTGATTGAGAAATAGATATAGTTTCAGAATATATTTTTTAAATAGCATGTTGTTTTGAAACATATAGGTACTTTAAATTGATGCCGAAGTTGGGCAAATGACGAAAAAAAATGGAATTTTTGAACTTTGACAGCTTATAAATTCTAAGTGGTTTAACCGAGTTACAAGTTTTATACATTGTTGAAAAGGTATATTTATCTTCTATCAGAAACTGTAAAAAAATCGAAAATGGGTAAAAAATTGTCGAAGCTAGAATTTTTTCAATGGGTGAAGGTCCAAAAACCCGTTTTTTGCCCGTAACTCCAGATTTGGGGGTGTTAGGGGATTTTCAAATACCGTTTCGTAATCAGTGCGACTAGCTCTACAAAACCTGATAGGTCTCCGCCCGCGTATATTTTGAAACCTCATTTTTGTAACACCGTGTTATTTGTCTATTGTAAATCGGAGAAATTATTAATTTTAAAGATGTTAATTATTTCATATAATTATTTAAAGAAAAGAGAAAAAAATGGCTTGATTTTTTCATATTTTTGTATATATAATTTTAGCTACACTTGCCTACAGTTAGAGACCATTAAAAACATTTTCCTTATGAAATTACCTTTCGATAAAGCCCAAATTTGGGTGCCACCAGGTGCCACTGCCTTTTTTATTGGCAATTGAAAACTTCATTTGGTCGCAAAAAAGATTTTCTTAAAAATTACTTACAAAAAACAAAAAATATTAAAAATCAATGGTAACACTTACAGTTGTAAATGATACCTTATCTATTGGTTTACCAGAATATTACGCTTAATTTGAGCTTTTTAATTATGTTCTTTAAGTTTATTGTTTTTGAAATAATTGATTTCAAAGTCAAAATTTTGAAAAAAAATTAAAAAAACACATCCAATACTATTTTTGTCAAGATTGGGGATTTGAATTCAAATTGAATGATGAAGAAAACTGCTTTAATTAATTCCTTACCAAACACTGAAAACCATGTTTCTGTGCCTTCTAGTTTTCGAGAAAATTGAAAAATCTCCTTTTTGTCAAATTTTTGTTTTTTTGACTTCAAACTTGAAATTCTTATCCGAAAAGACAAATAGAGAATAAAATTAATTCGCAACACATTTTTTTACAAATCTGCTACAATAAAATTACATTTGATTTTTTGACCTTGGCTCAGAAAAATTAATTTTCGTTATATGTAACTGAAATGTATGTACATAATATATTGAAAACTATTCAAATTAAAAACGAGAGAAAAGGGATTATGCGTCTTATTATTATACATTTTATTAATAATGGGAATTTTAAGCAATTCATGCGAAGATCTAACCAGAAAGCTGATGGAATGAAGATTTAAATTGAAATTATTATTGAAAAATACAGATCATCTGTCCCCTTCCTTTATTAGGAAGAATCAGAGTCATTTTATTGACTCTGATTCTCTTAAAAGAATAAACTTTTGAAAAATTTTTATAAAATACACTGAGGGAAAAACAACATAAAATTAACGAAAATCACGTTGATTTAACGTGGTAGAACATTGTTAGTTTAAAGTGGTTTGCCGTTATAAAACATATTTAAATCAAAGTTGTTTCAACTTTGAAAAAAGAATCAATTTATTAAAAAAAAAAAAAAGAAAAAAATTGGCAGCCACTGGGGATCGAACCTACAACCCTTGGATCAATTCAATTTAGTTTATTTCATATGGTGTACAAATAAGACTGAGTCTTTTATAGTACCCTAAGACAGGACTAGCGAGTACAAGTTAAGTTATTTAGATAAGTAACAATAATAGTACATACAATATTTTAACAAAAACAAAAAAAATAAAAGTTAGATAATATTTACAAAATGATTTTAGTTTTAGATAAGAAGAATTTTATTAGACTAAGATTAAATATTTTATTTTCAATTTACTGTTTGCATGTTTAATGAATTAAAATAGTTAAATATTGCATTTTTAAACTAAAATTCCTACTAATTGTTTTAAACTTACTGGCAAGGAGTTCCAGAGTTTGCTGGTATATACATAAAATAGTCTAGAAGAGTTCAAATAAGTGCATAAATAATCCAGCCAAATAAGGGTTTAACCTCGGAATGAATGTTAGTAGAAATTTTTTTTGCCTTTTGCCATTCTATAACATATCTCAAAAGTCTAGAAAAATCTCATGTCCGCTTGTCGCGATTTCAAGGTCAAATCACGAAATGGAGATTTTCAAAATTAGCAAAAATAGGCTATGGTATTAAACAGGGTGTCCCAAAAGTAATGGATCAAACGAAATATGCTGATAGGCCAACTTTAGGGCTCTCAGAATTTGGTAACTTGTTCATCCCAAATCCTTACGGTTTTCGATTTAATGCAGTTTTTGTGAAATTCCGAAAAATCCCGACTTTGCAACAGTATTTTGCTTCTCCGCTCATAATTGATTTTTGTTTTTTACAATTCTTTCACTAAAACATTTCCTAAAAATAAGAAATAATTAATTAATCCAAATATTTTTTATTTCATTTTTTTTTTTTTTTATAATCAGCGCGCACTAAAGGGATTAATGTACCCTTAATATGGTGAACACAGTACGAGCATTAGGAAAATAGGGAGGGGTTTGAAAGGAGATACCGATGTACATTAGTTTTAAAGTTCTGAGTTTTGAAATGGGATGGGAAAACAGAGGCGGGTAACGCGTTCCACATTCGTGTAGTGCGGCTGAAGAAAGAATCTCTGTATTTGACGGTACGTCCGAAGTTGGACTCTAGGGTAAACTGATGAGCATTCCTTGAAGCGCGAGTATTACGGTTGAATTGTTTCAGGGGAGGAATGCAACTAGCTATTTCATCGGAGCACTGCTTATTAAAATAACGATAGAACAACGTGAGACATGAGACGTTACGACGGTGCTCGAGAGACGTAATTGTTTCAGTTATTGATCTATCACCTATCATTTTTATAGCTCTATTTTGTATTCTATCCAAGAAACTCAACGAGGTTATTGGAGCACCTGCCCAGATGTGGGAGTTATATTCAAGCTTTGGACGAATGTATGCCTTATAAATAATTGCTAGATCAGACGGGGAGAAAAATTTCTTGCATCTTCGGAGGAAACCTAAACATTTCGCAGCGGATTTAGCGGTGTCAAATATGTGTTCATTCCACAGGAGGTGGTTTGTAATGCACATACCGAGGATGGAAAGCTTTTCGGTTTCTTCGATGCAAGTACCACTCATGGATAGTGGCATGGGAGACATGTTCCGCTTTAATGATAGTAAGCAGCATTGAGTTTTGGAAGCATTAAATTCTACGCGATTTCTTATTCCCCATTGTACAATGCTATTAAGATCAGAATTTAATGAGTTTATCATATTTAGCCGTTCAAGATCCACTTCCGAAGAACTTGGGCGAGAATCAGGAAACGAATATGAAAAACTGAGGGTACTATCATCTGCAAAACAGTTGAGTGGATTAGAAGTTTCAGACAGGAGATCATTTATAAAAATGAGAAAGAGAGTCGGAGACAGAACGGAGCCCTGTGGCACACCAGCATTTATTTTGTGGGTTTCAGACTTGAATCCATCCAATACGACTTGTATTGAACGGTTCGAAAGGTAATTTCTAATCCAACGAAGAAGAGATTCATCGACGCCAAAAGCACGCATTTTCGAAAGAAGAGCTTGATGCCAAACTCTATCAAATGCCTTTGAAATATCAAGTGCAACAATCTTACTTTCTCCAAAACTATGTAAAGATTTGTTCCACTGCTCGGTGAGATAAACTATCAGATCACCAGTGGACCTGTTGCTACGAAAGCCGTACTGCCGGTCATTAAGAAGCTTCCGTTCCTCAAGATATTTCTTAAGTTGAAAGTTAATCAACGTTTCCATGACCTTGGAAAGAAGGGACGTGAGTGCGATCGGTCGGTAGTTTGAGGGTGAGGAAGATTCGCCTTTTTTAGGGATAGGCTGGACAAATGCTGTTCTCCATCCACTCGGAAAGAGACCTGTAGAGTAGGACAGATGGAAAAGCTTACGCAGTGGTTTTGCCAGCGTGGAAGAACACCTCTTCAGAACGATGGGGGGGATACTATCCGGGCCAGCGGATTTGTGTATGTCTAGATCTTTAAGAACTCTTGCTACTGTACGAGAAGATTTGTCCCATGAATCCGTTTACGCGCTCAAGTACTGGCGGAGTCATGACACTATCAGGCAGTGTTGAGTTGGCAGCGAACTGCCTCGCAAGTAGGTTAGCTTTGTCAACAGAGCTAACAAATGGAGTGTCATTGAAGACGAGCGTTGGAACCGACGACGAGGTAGTGTTGCGAATATTTTTTACAAATGACCAAAAATTTTTACTACCTTTGGGACATTGTAGTATTTTTTGCCTTAATTCTTGATCATGCAAAAATTTGGTTCGTCGAATATGGACGTTGCTGGCCTTTCTAGCTTGTTTGAACTTTTTTCGGTTTTCCTCAGTGGGATTGGCTTTATAACATCGAAAGCTTGCCTCTTTAACCCTGATAACCTCTTTGCAGCTCGAATCAAACCATGCATTCTCTTTCGGTTTGATTGTTTTAACCCTATTCGGGATAAAATTTCTCATTCCGGAGAGAATTAAATTTGTTATCATATCAGCACTGGAATCAACGTCACTATCGAGGAAGCAAAGCAACCAGTTAAAGTTTTTGAAGAATTCGTTGAGTCCCTCCCAGTTGGCTTTCTCGTATTGCCAGACGGTTCTTCTTGGTGCTTTTTCTTTAACTGGGTTTGTTTGACACGAGAAATTCGCTGATATGACACAATGGTCTGATGTGCCTAGAGGCGATAATACACTAACAGTGTATTTATCAGGGTCAGAGGTAAGGAACAAGTCTAGAGTGTTTTCAGCTCGACCATTAACGTCCGATATTCGAGTCGGCTCGTCGACAAGCTGAGTTAGGTGGTTTAACTCAGCAAAGATCTCGGCATACCTTCCTTCGGGTGTTGTCTGGCCAGAAAAGCGAAGCCACGAAGAATTGTGTACATTGAAATCGCCCGTAATAACGATTTCAGTGCGAGGATAAAGGGTAACAATCCTTTGAATGGAGTCGGACAGAGCATCAAGTTCGTTAGAAGTTGAATTACTGTCCAGATTGGGGCTCCGATAAATAAAACAGGTATGAATGATGCGCTTATTAACTGTGAATTTAAACCACATGAAATTAAAATATGTGTTTGTACATGGACCGTATTTTGGTTGAAGTTGGTATGCGACATCGTTTCTAACATAAACGGCGAGACCATGGTGGGAAAAGAATAATGGCACCAAGCTATACCCAAATAGATTAAATTCAGAACGGTCTGTATTTTCACCTATTTGTGTTTCGCTCAGTGCCAAAACAGCTGGCCTGTTTTGTACAGTGTAAATATACACGTCACAGAAATTAGATCTTAGCCCACGAATGTTGGCATAATCGACCCTGAATTCACAAACCATTAAAAAAACTCAAAACTATCTAAAACCTATTCGGACAATTACCTATAATGATTCACTTGTCTAAATCCCAATTGAAACTTCACAAAACAAATTGTCACTAGTGTTATGCCTTAGTGACAACTTGAACTGATCCGCCCCTGTTGGCTATTTAGTAAGACAATCAATAATCTATCCGAGTTAGATTGATAACAACTGTGATTATGTACCACAGCTGCTATGCAAAACTAATTGCGAAAGAAGATGGGAAGGGAAATGAAAGGATTACTCACTGTGCTCATTGCCAATTTGCTTATCGCGACAAACAATTTTTTTTTTTATCACTAAAACCGGTTGATGTTTGGTTTTTGTTGCTGTTAATGCAGTGGTTGGTGTTGTTGTTGTTGGTGTTTTGTGTGATGATGCGATGAAATGATGATTTGCCTGCACTTTGGTTATTTTTTTTTTTTAACTATTAATTTTTATTTCTCGGCGCGGATTATTTTTGGGTTTTATTATTTAAATTAATTTAATGTTTGGAGTAGTGGGTGGCTATTTTTTTATGTATTTATTCTTTTTTATATAAAAATTATAACACTAAACAAAGAGCAACTGACAAAAAAAAAAAAAATAGAGACACAACGAGAAAAACTTTTATTAAACGAGACGAAGCTTTCGCGTGCGTTGCCGATGGGAGGCAGATCGGCACATACGCCATTTCGCTGCAAATTAAGTAACAGTTCCATGTTTTATAAAAACTCATTTTCTTTCTTTTATTTCAGAGCAACACCCTGAAACAAATTTGTATGGTGTGGCACTGGTTTATTATTTTGAAAACTTGTCGTGTTATTAAAGTTTTCAAGAATGTATAAAAATTTCCAAAGTTAAATTTAGAACGAAAGATATCACAATTTGAATGCAATAAAACAGACGTTTTCAGGGCAAAATAACAAACAAAAATCGATGCTTTTGTTCAAAAAGAAATAAACAAACAACAGTCGCGAAAATGTGTTTATTTTTCTTTGTTATTTTTCTCTGAAAAGCCCTGTTTTGTTGCTTTTAAATTGTAATATCTTCAGTTCTAACTTCAACTTTGGAAACATTTATACATTTTTGAAAACTCATGTCCGCTTGTCGCGATTTGAAGGTCAAATCGCGAAATGGAGATTTTCAAAATTAGCAAAAATAGGCTATGGTATTATATACATGACTTCAAGGTATTTTTTAATTCTGATTCCAAAAAATCTAAAATCAAGACAATCTGGCGTCTCTGGAAAAAGTTATACCTGTTTTTCATCTTTCAACCCATATTATTATAACAGTTGCTAACTTACTACCGAAAAACCCTTAAAAGTAATGGTAGCGGAATCATATTTTGCATGAGGGTTTTCATATACATTATCATTAAGAATCAAAACAATGCAATGCAAAAAAAACATTTATATCTATGACAAAATGGTATTTGTTGAGAAAAGGGGAAATTTTGGGATGTGCACTAAAAAACATCCCGGTACAATCTTGGAATTAGTGCTAATAGGCTAATTTTTTTGTTTCTATCTTTGTTTGGATATTCTATAACTTATGTCAAAAATCTAAAAAAAAGAAGAAAACTTTAGATTCTTATATGTATACCAACATAACCCATATCATTTCAAGGTATTTTTTAACGCTGATTCCAACAAAACCCACAAACAAATCAATATGACCATCCCTGAAAAGTAATGTACCTTATTCATGTTGATCTGACACAAATATCTGAAGAGTAGTTTTTCAATTTTTTCAAATCTGCACCTTGTCTTCAAACCAAGAAAATTAGGACTTGCGGACATGAGATTTTTTTTATATTTTTGAGGGTAGTTAAAGAATATCCAAACAAAGATTAAAATAAAAAAATTAGCCTATTAGCACTTATTCCTAAGATGAACAAGAATCTTCTTTAGTGCATACCCTAAAATTTGCCCCTCCATCAAAAAATACCATTATTTCGTAGGTATATATATTTTTTGTAATGGATTGTTTTGATTTTTAATAATGATGGGTTCTAAAATCTTCATGCAAAATTTGGTTCATCTACCATAACTTTTAAGGGTTTTTTCGGCAGTAAGTTTGCAACTGTTATAATAATATGAGTTGACAGATGAAAAACAGGTATAACTTTTCCAGAGACGCTAGATTGTTTTGATTTTAGATTTTTTGGAATCAGCATTAAAAAATACCTTGAAATCATGTATCATATGTGTATATAATACCATAGCCTATTTTTGCTAATTTTGAAAATCTCCATTTCGCGATTTGACCTTGAAATCGCGACAAGCGGACATGAGATTTTTCTAGACTTTTGAGATATGTTATAGAATGGCAAAAGGAAGATATTGAGCAAAAAAAAATTTCTACTAACATTCATTCCGAGATTTACCCCTTTTTTCTCCTTTTTTTACTGTATTAAAAGGTGTAATAAGATTCAGAGTTCGGGCAGATTGTGAAAACTGTAACTTTTCAAATAAATATAGCGTCGTTTTTCTTTGAATTACTTTTGTGGAATATACACATCTCGTATCCACAAACTGTTCAAAAATACAGCCAAGGACTAGTTGATGGTATTGAGAGACATGGTCAAACCTACGCAGACTAAAAATATACCGAATTATATTATTAAAAGCAACTAGCAATTTATGAAAGGAACGAGAATCAAGCTTGGCGTAAACCACTGAAGCACACTCTATGATGGGCAAAAGCAATGATTTGCTGATTTTCAGTTTGGTTTCAGTAGGTGTTAGGTATGAAAACATATTCAACCAAATTTAACCCTAATGCTGAAAAAGTCACCTACCCTAGCGATATATCACATAAGAAAATAAAAATTTATATAAGACTCCGAATGGGACACACCAACAGTACCCACAAACACCTCTTTACCAACGATACGCCCCCGCTTTGCCACCTTTGCGACGAAAACCATACGCTTACCATAAGTCATCTTATATCTTGCAAACAAGTCAATTTAATAAGCGAATCCATTGCTCATACAAACTTATCTAACCTTTTAACCAATGTAACATTCGATAATGTAAATAATGTATATATGATTATGTCAGCACTAAATTTAGAAAACCTTTTATAAAACTTATCTTTTGTCTAACTAGCTAAAATCCCAAGCAGCTCCAGCTAAATATATAATTATTGACAATGTAATTTATTTAATTGTTAATAAAGTTTTAATAATAATAATATGTAATAATAATATTCAATTTTCGAAGACCACCGTAGATGCGGCCAATAGAGGTATTAATATGATCGTTAGCTGAAATGAAACGATACATTTTAAAACCAAGGCTTGTAACAACATTTTTAAGCTCAATCGAGATACGAACACAGGTGGAAGATTGGTTGTATCGAATTTCGGTTTAGAGATGGCAATGATTTGGGATTTTGCTGGGTTAAGCGTTAAGCCATTACACAGAGTCCATTTGTAAATCTCTTCTAGATCTTCATTCATTCGGCAAATTAAGTCATCCAACAAGTTAAATGGTCGAAATAGATACATTTGGACATCATCTGCATAGAGATGCAACATAACATTTTTACAAGTTAATGGAAGGTCATTGATAAACATGCAGAATAAAATAGGACCTAAAATTGAACCCTGAGGAACTCCAGCAACCAATTCAATTGAATCCGATGAAATGTCACAAACCTTAACTCTTTGACTACGGTGTGTCAAGTAGTCTCCAATAAGTCGGACAGACCTCCTACTGAAACCAAAATATAAATTGAGTTTTTCACAGAGAATACTGTGATTGACTCGGTCAAATGCTTTTGTAAAGTCAAGCAAGCATAGTAGCGTTAACATACCTTGTTCAAACTGGATTCTGATATCGTCAAGTACTTTAACCATCGCCGTAGAGCAACTATGCTCTGCCCTAAAGCCTGACTGCACCGGAGATAATAAGTTTTGACTCCTTACATAGTAAGAGATCTGGTGCGATAAAACTTTTTCGAAGACTTTCGAAAGCCAAGGCGAAATACTTATGGGTCGAAAATCAGCACTGCTTGAAGGGTTGTTTTTTTTTTGGGTACGGGGATAACATTTGCACGTTTCCAACATTGAGGATATGAAGAGGTCGTGATACAAAAATTTATAATATGGGTGAAGATAGATATCATTTGCGGTAAAATTAATTTAACAAAACGAATTGGAATTCCATCTTCACCGATCTCTAGCCGAATGCTTTACCAACGTGCTATCTCACTGTTGAAAACAAGAGTGATAAAATGTAACAAAAGCTGAAGTCTGACAAAAATAAAAAAAAATTCTTACGTTGTTTAATTTAAAGATTTTTCATGTTAGTTTTTTCAACATTAAATCAACGTTGAACATATTACATTTTACGTTGCGTTTTTTTCCCTCAGTGTATGAAAAAAGTGTTTTTTTAATAATTTTTAACTATAATTCGTATTTTGTATTTTGCGTGGACGTGAACCTCGACAACAGTACCTACTTTGGGTTATTCTTTTTCATTTAATGTAGTTAAAATCAGCAAGGTGGTTCTAATAATACAAAAAATTCAAAAAATGTTATAAGTACAAGTAAATTGTGAATCGGAATTCTTTATTACTCTCAAAAAATTTTTTAAAAGGGCGTGGCAGTGGGCGAAAATGAATAATAATAATCTATTCAGTGGTTCAGTTTTAATTGAATTTTTTCAGCACTCCCATACAAATTTCCCCAGTGTGTTTCGCTCAGTGTGTTTTGTTCATATAAATTCTGCTTTTTTCAAGTCACCACTAAAGTTCCTAAGATCGTTTCACTTCATGATAGTACTATGGAAATATATATGCAATGGTGGGCAGTGTCAGATATAGTAATTTGTATTGAATATGAACTACTTGTGTATAAACTACTGTCTATAAAAGTTTTCTAGTTTTCATTGAAAATTGCTTTCAAAACTTAAATAATTTAATTTCAATTTTTCATGAGTTCAAATCTAAAAGCCGTGTAGATTATATCGCCAAATACTATTTTTTATTTTCTATTTCTTATTAATAAATATATTATTTCGTACCATTGTTAGAATTGGGTTTTATTTACCACAAACTCTCAGGTTATGGTTAGGTTAGGTAGTAGTGGCTGTCAGGCAAATTACCCGACACACTTAGACCCTTATGGATCCATTGTGATACCACAAAAGACTAGCAAGTTGGGACTCACTAGCCGAACCACTCGGTGCTTCTTATGAATGAAGATAGACTTTTAACGTCCGTTTTCACTAGATCACTAGTGTAATCGTAGAAGAATTCTCCTAGATAGAGTTTTCTTCTATTAGAGAGAGCAGGGCAGGTGCACAGAAGATGTTGAACAGTTTCCTCTTCTTCTTCATCCATGCAACTTCTGCAGAAATCGTTAGAGAACACGCCCATTCTTTTTGCGTGTCTACCTATTAGACAGTGTCCTGTAAGGACACTTATGGTGCAGCTAATATGCATTCTGTTTAAATTTAACAAACCCTTTGAACGTTTCAAGTCTATACAAGGCCATATTTGTTTAGTAGCTAGGCAAGTATTACTCTGAGTCCATCTGAGGTTGGTTTTCTTTAAAGCGTCCTGCTTTAGCATAAGTTTGCATGTAGCGATAGGTTTTCCTATATTGTTCCTTTCTGGTTGAAGAGGAGTAATTGTTCCTAGTTTGGCAAGTTCGTCTGCCCTGCAGTTGCCTGGGATGTCTCTATGTCCCGGCACCCATACGAGGTGAATGTTAAACTGCTCAGACATCTCCCTTAGAGATGTTTGACAGTCGAGGACCGTGATTGAGTTTGTAGAGACGGAGGCAAGAGATTTAATGGCTGCTTGACTGTCCGAGAAGATCCGAATATCCGTGTTGGATATTACGTTTTCTCTGAGCCAAGAGAGAACCTCCTTAATCGCCAGAATTTCTGCTTGGAACACGCTACATTGGTCTGGTAAGCGGAAGAAGAGACTGAGATTCAGTTTTTCCGAAAATATGCCACTTCCTACACCTTCATTGGTTTTTGAACCATCAGTATAGAAGTGTAAAGAGTCATTATCCAGAGTACTAAGGTTCTCCCATTCAGTTCTGGAGGGAATGGAGTTCTGGAAATTATTATCGAACACCAGTTGAGGTGTGGTATAGTCTAGACGATCCGGAAGGAATCCGAAGTTGTTTAGAATGTTTGTGTGGCCAATATGATTACTGGTCCACTGAGAGGTTGCTTTTAGACGAGTAGCTGAGCTAGCTGCTACTTGTTTGCTGAAGATGTCTAGGGGTGTGAGATTTAGAAGTATGTCTAGGGCGTCAGAAGGGGTTGACCTCAGCGCACCGCTTATGCACATACTTGCTGACCTTTGGACTTTGATAAGCTTGTTTAAGTTTATCGTTTTGTCCAGTGCGGTCCACCAAACTACCATCCCATATGTAAGTATTGGTCTTATGACCGATGTGTACAGCCAGTGTGCAATGTTAGGAGAAAATCCCCATTTGCCACCAATGGCTTTTTTGCATGAAAAGAGTGCCACATTGGCTTTTTTAACTCTTTCTTCAATATTGAGCTTCCAGGTCAGTTTTTTTTATCAAAAATGAGTCCTAGGTATTTAGCTTGATCGGATAGAGTAAGTGTTACCTCTTTAATTGTAGGGAGTTTGAAGTCTGGAATCTTGTATTTCCTCGTGAAAAGGACAAGATCCGTTTTGTGGGGATTAATATCCAATCCACATCCTCTAGCCCAGTGAATTAGCTTGTTTAAAGCTGTTTGTAGAAGTTCTGCAAGTGTCTGTGGGTATTTGCCCGATACGGCAATTGCCACATCATCCGCGTAGGCGATAACCTTAAAACCTTCTCCCTCTAGGTCTAGCAGCAGTTCGTTGACTACTAAGTTCCATAGGAGAGGCGATAAGACCCCTCCTTGAGGGGTCCCTCTGTTGGCTGCTCTACGGGTTTTGAAGTTTCCCAACTCTGAACTGATAATCCTGCTACTAAGCATGATTTCTATCATGTTCTTAAGCGGGTCTTCTATTTTGAGATTGTCAAGAGCATTCATGATTGCTGAGTTCCTGACATTATTGAAAGCACCCTCTATGTCTAAAAAGGCGACAAGAGTGTACTCTTTGTAGTGTAGAGAGTATTCAATGGTGCTAACCAGAGAATGGAGAGCAGTTTCCACCGATTTCCCTTTAGTGTAGGCATGTTGTGCCTTAGAGATCAGACATGGTTCAATTTCCTGTCTTAGATGGATATCTATCATTCTTTCTAGAGTTTTAAGCAGAAAGGATGATAGACTAATAGGTCTTAAATCTTTTGGAGTGACATGAGAGCATTTTCCCGCCTTTGGTGTAAAAACCACCTTTGCTTCTCTCCAGGCCTTTGGAATATACGAGAAGCTTATGCAGCTTATCATTATAATTTCCAACTTTCGTAGTATGATATCTGAGACGTGTTGTAATTCAGCGGGTATGATACCATCTGGCCCAGGTGATTTGTATGGATGGAAGCTATTTATTGCCCATATTAGTCTATCCTTGGAAATAAGATCTTTGCTAATTTGATAAAATTGGTTGGGTCGGTGACCAAAGTCACTTATTGAGTTCGAGCTACCAGGGAAATGAGTGTCTAGTAGCAAGTTTAGCGATTCCTCATAGGAGCTAGTCCAATCGCCATTAGAGTCTTTTAGGGAGCTCGGCATGGTTGGATTAGTTGAAAGGATTTTTCTGAGTCTAGATGCCTCAGAAGAATCTTCAATTTTACTACAGAAGTTCCTCCAGGAGGATCTTTTACTTTTCCGTAGTTGTTTCTTGTAACTTTTTAGAGAAACTTTATACAGGTCCCAGTCTAATGGGTTCCTTGTTTGTTTAGCCCTATTGAAAGCCTTTCTACAGTCTTTCCTGAGCGGTTCTAGCTCTTTTTCTTTCCTCTTATTATGGTAAGGGGACAAGAGTTAGCCATGGAATTGTTTAGAGCTTTGGTGAGATCGTTGACTTTTAAGTCAAGATCATCTGTATTAGAAGGGAAAATATTGTCCTGATTATTGTAGCAGGTAGTAAAAGTTTCCCTATATTTCACCCAATCCGTTTTCCTATAATTACGAAAACCGGTGGGTTTTGTGCATTCATCTTCGAGACTAAATTGGATATACCTATGATCTGAGAATGAGTGATCATTAGATACAGCCCAATTCTTTATATTAATTATTAATAAATATATTATTTCGTACCATTGTTAGAATTGGGTTTTATTTACCACAAACTCTCAGGTTATGGTCCCAGAACAATTCTCAATAAAAATTCATCAAATCGGGTTATAAGTAAATAATATTTTTTTTAATAATTTGAAAAATAAAAATGGCTGACGGTGAAAAGATTACATTCCCGAAGTTCAATGGAACAAATTTTAGTCAATGGAAATTTCGACTAGATTTGCTTTTGGAAGAAAAATCATTGAAGGAATTCGTGGAAGGGGATTTGACCTCGGAAGCAGATGAAGGCATAGATCAAAATGAAAAAGACATTTTGTTGGTCAAAGATGCAAAATGCAGAAGCTTTATTACACAAACAATTAATGATGACCAGCTTACTTATATTATGGATAAGAAAACTGCAAAAGAAATGTATGATGGTCTTTTGAGTATGTTTCAGCGGCGAAGCATTACTAGCCAATTGGTGTTACGCAAACAACGAATGTTAATGAAGTTGGATGGCAATGACATGCAAAAACATTTTGCAAGATTCGACAGCATAGTTCGTGATTTGCGTTTGGCTGGAGCCAAACCGGAGGAGCAGGACCTAATCGTCAGTTTATTTCTCACACTAAACGTGAAATATGATGCTCTTATCGAGTCTCTAAATGGAATGGACGAATCAAAATTGACATTGGACTATGCAAAAAGTCGGTTGTCGGATAGGTTTGCTAAACAAAACGATGGTAGGTCAGCTAAGACAAATGACGCATATGCTATGCAAGCCAAAAATCCAAATATAGTGTGCTTCAAGTGTGGCAAAAAAGGACACATTAAATCCAAATGCAGGTCCAAAGGTAAAAGTTCGAAAGCATTTTCGTCAAAGGCTGAGTCTGGGTCTTTGGATTCAGGAGAAAATAATTCGAATGATTCATCAATTTTATGTGCCATAAGGGATGATGACAGTGAGGTGCTCATATCACAGACTAGTGGCGAGGCATGTCCTATCAAGAATGACCAGAAACAGGTACTAGCAGCAAATAGAAAAGAGACAATGGAAATCAAATTTACACTAGATTCTGGAGCCACAGATGACTTGGTAAATTATAAAAAGTTTCTTAGTAATCTGGTTGACATTGAAGAGATGAACATTTCTGTTGCGAAGAAGAATGAGAATATCACAGCAAGGCAACAAGGTGATATTTTTATTTAAACGTTTTATAACCGTGATTCTTCAGTCAAGAAAATTCCGAATGTGTTGTATGCTCGTGATTTAAAATGCAATCTTTTGTCCATCCGCAAACTAACGAAAAGAGGCTACACAATTGTATTCGAAGGTGATTATGCGTACGCTTCAAAATGGTGTAACACATTAACATTTCATGTCGAACAAGATTCATTTGCTGGTGTAGCAGGTGAAGATAATTTGAAGAGCGTTTTTCAAGATCTATGGCATTTTCGACTGAGCCATTTAAATGTCTTCGATATGAAGAAACTAATAAACAGTTCTATGGTTGATGATATTGAAAAGCTCAAAATAAATACTGATGACAAATTCTGTGAATCTTGTGTTTTAAGCAAGCAAACACGAATACCATTTGACAAACGGGGTATCGAACGATCAAGAAGAGTACTAGAACTAATACACACCGACGTATGTGGACCCATTTCAAATCCAGCATACGAAGGATCGTTGTATTTTGTTACTTTTACTGATGATTACACAAGAGCATCGATGATTTATTTCATGAAGCATAAGATTGAGGTGTTCTCTAAGTTTAAAGAATATGTCGAAATGGCAGAAACAATGCACAATATCAAGGTTTCAAAAGTTCGTGCGGACAATGGTGGCGAAAATGTTGCGAAAGATTTCAAGAATTACTGCAAGTCGAAAGGGACTCAGATATCATACACAGTCGCTTACAATCCTGAAATGAATGGTATCGCTGAACGCTTGAATCGAAATCTCCAAGAAAAAGCACTCGCAATGTTGACAGCAAGTGGGTTGGATCGAAAGTTTTGGAATGAAGCGATTCTTGCGGCGAATTATATCAAAAATCGATGTCCAACAAGTGCGTGCGGCAAGCAATTTGACAAGACACCAGCTGAACTGTGGTATAATAAACGACCGAACATTTCAAATTTACGGATCAGAGAGTCGAAAGAAATTAGAACCCAAAGCGAAGAAATGTATAATGATGGGTTACGCTTCGAATAATTCATATCGACTGTGGGATATTGACAACAACAAATTAATCATTGGGCGAAATGTTACATTCGATGAAAAGTCAATTTTGTTCCGGACAAAAATCAATGAGTTTTCGAACTCAGGGGCGGTAATTCAATTTGACAACGACAGTAACGAACAATCATCATCACATAGTCAAAGAAACAAATTTGAAGTTGTTGAAGTTGAAGAAGTTGTCGATACCAATGAAGACGAAGATATTGAAGAAGACTTTACAAGTTGCGGCAGTGATGAAATCCACAGTGTTGACACGGATAACATTGGTAACATCGAACCACCGGTACGAAGAAGTGGACGAGAGCGTAGGCAACCAGATCGATTGAATTTACTTACAAATTCACTGGATATCGATGAAAATTTTGCTTTATCTGCTGAAGGTTACGTTGAAAACGATCCAACATCAATTCAAGAAGCCCAAAAACGTGATGATTGGCATGAGTGGAAAGCAGCAATTGAATGTGAGTATGAATCTTTACTTAAAAATAATACTTGGACGTTATGTGATTTGCCGAAAAATCGTAAAGCTATTTCAAACAAATGGGTTTTTAAACTTAAACATAAAGCTAATGGGGAAGTTGACAAATATAAAGCTAGGTTGGTTGCTAAAGGGTGCTCACAGAAAGAAGGTTTCGATTACAATGAAACGTACGCACCAGTGGCTAAGCTACCAACTTTGCGCATTTTGTTGGCAATAGCAGTACAGTTTGACATGCACATTCATCAAATGGATGTTAAGGCAGCGTTTCTTAACGGTGATCTGAACGAGGAGATTTACATGCAACAGCCAGATGGTATGGCAAAAGGTTCCAAAGTATGTAAATTGAATAAATCCCTCTATGGCCTTAAACAAGCATCGCGCATGTGGAAATAGAAGTTTAATATCTTCATTACAAGAATTGGGTTCAAGCGTTGCGCTTCGGATTATTGCTTATACACAAAATTTGATAAGGGTGTTCGCTGTTATATATTACTGTATGTCGATGATGTGCTTATAATTTCTGAAAGTATCCAAATTATTAGCATTGTGAAGCGGTTACTTGCAAAAGAATTTGAAATGACAGATATTGGACAGTAGGGCGGAGTGAAACTGCACTTTTTTTTCTTTTTTTTTTTTTCTTCTTCTACATACCAGGGACGGGTGCCATTAGTCATCAAAAAAGAGCATACCAAATCTCAGCCCGATCAAAAAATATCTTGAGGGTTCACAACGCCCTTTAAAATTTATATGCTTGTTGGAAGTAATGTACTGGGAGCAATTTTCAAAAGAGATGGAGCAATGTGCCAAAAAGTTAGAGCGTGTAGGTTCGGTCGAGACAAGAAAAAAATCGTATGGAAGGAGGGTCTATTCCCCTTCGTTTAGCGGGGAGGGGCAATTTAAAAAAGAAATTATTTAATTTGAAACAAAAAAATATTAAAAATCAAAGGTTATACTTACAATAACGTGCTATACCTAGATGTAAAGCCAAAAACTTCGTCTTTTACAAAAATGTTTAATATGGCCATTTTCTGGCACAGTTTTTGAAAAATTAGTTTTCGAAATCAAAATTTTGAAAAAAAAAAATTTCAAACTAGGTTATTAAAATTCGATGCTCTTATTTGTTTTTAAACAAAAACAGAAAACCGCATCCAAAAACATCTTGTCATTTTCGAGAAATTAACAAAAAACCAAAACTATTTTTGTCTAAGAAATTTCTTTATTTTTGGTTTTTACGTGGCTGAATTATGGGGGTTGGGGGTGCTCGCCGCCCATGGATTCTTGCAGAAAGGGCATTAAGTCAATAAAATCGTAATTTTTAAATGAAAATTGAACCATAAATAATAATGTACATGTTTTTCGAATCAAAAAAACTGAGTAAAACAATAAAAACTCAAAAAAATCCATAAAATAACCTTTATGGTGTTTTCATTTTTTTTCAAGTGACTTGTGAACCCTCTAAAACTTCTTTGATTGATCTGAAACTTTTTTCCTGTTATTTAAGTTCCAAATGGCACCCATCTTGGCTATGTAGAACAAAAATTAAGACAACTTTTTTTTTCACTCCACCCTATTGGACAGGCAGAATAATTCCTTGGAATGCATATTGAACACAATCGAGAAAAAGGTATCATCAAACTGAGTCAAAAGCAATATTTAGAAAATGTTTTGAAGAAGTTTGGAATGACCGAATGCAGATCAGTTTCAACTCCTACCCCAAAGGGGTTACAATTGAAAACAGATGAAAAGATCGGCGATTCAAATTTACCTTACCGTGAATTAATTGGCTGTCTTACATATGCAACATTGACAACGAGACCGGATTTATGTGCAGCAACAAATTACTTTAGCCGCTTTCAAAGTTGCTACACACATGAACATTTCACACATGCAAAGCGAATCCTCCGATAGGAACTTTGAATTTAAAACTTGAATATCGAAAAAGTCTCAAAGCTGATACATTGACCGGATATGCTGATTCTGATTGGGCCGGAGATAAAAACGATTGCAAATCAACATCAGGCTTCATTTTTAAACTGTTTGGTAATACGGTGACTTGGTCAACACACAAACAACACACGATAAGTCAATCGTCAACAGAAGCCGAATATGCAGCACTCGTTGAAGCAATGAATGAAGCTGAATGGATTAAACAACTACTTCGTGAATTGGGTATCGAACCAAATGAACCAACCATCGTTTATGAAGACAATCAATCATGCATTAACGCAGCAGAAAAACCAAAGAATCATAAGCGATTGAAACATATAGCAGTGAAATTCCATGTGGTTCGAGATTCAATTGAAAAGGGATTTGTTAAGCTAAAATATATCCCAACGGGTGAACAAGCTGCAGATATAATGACCAAAGGACTTGGTCGAATTCAGTTCGAAAAGTTACGAACGTATTTAAATTTATGTTAAATTTTTGTTTTTCTTGATGTTTATGAATTTTTATTTTTTTTAATTTCTTAAATATTAATAGACACGGTAATTTATATTCATATAAAATTAAGAGGCGGTGTCAGATATAGTAATTTGTATTGAATATGAACTACTTGTGTATAAACTACTGTATATAAAAGTTTTCGAGTTTTCATTGAAAATTGCTTTCAAAACTTAAATAATTTAATTTCAATTTTTCATGAGTTCAAATCTAAAAGCCGTGTAGATTATATCGCCAAATACTATTTTTCATTTTCTTATTAATAAATATATTATTTCGTACCATTGTTAGAATTGGGTTTTATTTACAACAAACTCTCAGGCAGAATCAACAAAAAAGTATGATTTCCTAAGTGCAGTTATTTTTTTGTTTTATCAGAATAGGTACATATACCAAGAGAATTTTGAAAAAGTGGTCCATGAAATTTAAGCCAAATTCTTAAAAAAATGTATTATTTATTTATTCTATTAACTGTATAGTGTGTTTATCTCTAAAAAAATAGAACGCGATCGAATCAGCTGGAATTGACATTTTCAAAGGAGAGATCCTGAGAACCCCGTCAAAAAGGCAATATGATACAACGTTTCAATACGATGTAAGAAAAAAGTAATCCCCTGAATACAATGGTGTAGCCGAGGCTGTAGATTGTAGCGCAAGTTGAAGAATTGTCAACTTTTACCTCAGCTGCAATCTACTTTTGTAGGGTTTTCCCTCAACAAAATTTTGACAGTACTACACGCTACAGCCACAGCTATACCATTGTATTCAGTCAGAAAGTGCTAAAAACTCTTGTTGCAAACAAATGCAAAAACACAAGCATTCTGTTGGCCTCAGAAATGGAACAATACCAAATCGGAAGGCTTGCCGCCGGTTTCTGTAGTCGAAGTGGGAATGTTATGATCCCCTCGACATGGAGATCGTTAGTTACAGCGCCGAAGAAATGGAAAGAGAAGAAGGATAACTGCATACTGGCCTTACAAATTTGCCCTTATTTATAGCATCCATCTTGAGCCATTTCCGACTTACCTCTAACTTCTATACCAATAGAGACAAAAATTTCAAATTTGTAACATTTTTTAAGCTACTCCAAACCAATCACTTTTTACTTACACTTAGCATTAGTACTTTCTGAGATATATGGTTTCAAAAATCACAAAAACTCACTGACATCAAGATTATATAGCCTTTCCAATTATCATAGAAACTTAAAATTTTGCACAGCGATTGGTCTTTTAGTGCATAAAAAGAAAAACAAATTCCACTCAGAAGAAGTGGTAACCACCAATTTTCGATGAATTTTCATCAAACACATGTTACAGAGCACTTCTGATTATTTTAAAGCTTGAAACTCGTTAATATGGTAGTACTGGTAGTTTACACAAAGATAAAAAGATATAATTTGAGAATTTTTCCCCAGGGGCGGGAAAAACATAACTTCCTACAAAAATGACCTTGGTAGTATTTTTATACAACCAAAAACACCGAAGTTATGAAGCTTCCAAAAACATGTAAAATTTCGGATTTTGCAATATTTTCAGTTTCTTGTCACTTAACAGTGCTATAACTCTTTAACAATTGACTTTTACGCAAAAGTCTTCATAATCAATCTTATAGACAATTTAATTACCTAAAATAAAATGTAAACCACTTTGATTTTGTGAATTTTGTGAACCGAGTTAGGACTAAAATAGTAAACAAGTATTTTTGATAGTTTTCGAAAATTTTTTAACTATCCATTAAATGAAGGATTTGTATCCCACAAAAAGTCGGGTGGTTCTTATTCTATATTTATATTTTATTGGTAGATTGAAAAAAAAATTCATAGCCACGCCCCCTCCGCCCCCTTAACCATACTCCAAAAACCAATTCTGCATTTTTTCAGTTTTATGAAGTTTCATACATGAGTTGATGAGTTGACAAGTACGATTGAAGGAGGTTCAGCCTTATTGTTATATACAATAGGGTGCTCCTTAGAAACAAAAAATTGGGGACGCCCGGGCCCCCTAGAATGGTTCCAAATCAGGAAAAATAAGTCCTAATTTTTTCAAATTTGTATTCCTAACCCTTCCTGACCATATTTCTTTAAGAAGTTTATATCAAAAATCCGCCATTTACCCAACACTGGACACAGAATATCGCCCCTGCCATAGTAACTTCTTACCAAAATAGGGCCAGGAAGGGTCAGAGATAAAAATTTGAAAAAAATAGGGTTTTTTTTTCTCGATTTGGAACCAATCTAGGGGGCGTCGCACTCAATTTTCGAAAAAGAGTAAAATAAGGACCACCCTAATATACAACTATCAATCGATAGTTGATACAAATTTAATTTTAATATCTTATTACTTAATTAAAAAAAGTTTTGAAAGCAGATAATGGTCCTAGTCGTTATAAAGAAATCTAATTACAAAATTCCAGTTGACCAGTTTTCCTATAAATTGGTTTAAAAATCCCAAATTTCAGTATTTATCAAAAATCGATTGACAGTTGTAAATCACAATACGGGTGATTATAAAATTGATAATAGAACAGTCAAATCCTGTTTTCCTAAGAAGTATGGAGAAGGTTAAAAGGTTGAGAGTAGTCAAAGCAGCACAGTTTTGGAAGTCATTCGGTCTAATACAGATGAGTACCCATCCTCTATTTTTTGAAACTGTAATACTGAAGAATAAGAGTGGCCCTTTGGATAAATGGAAAAGGAAATGTTTGGCCTTATCCCATGCTGTTATAGCTGCTGCTCGTCCCCGATCCTTCCTTTTCCCCCTTCCTAAGCTTCTCATTGATATGATTAAATCCCTTGGCTTTTCATCAAGTCACAACGAGGCGCAGCTACTTTAAGTTTCTACTATCATGCAACCACAACCACCCCTGATTCAACTCGAACGTACGGATGCTTTCTTCCAGTTGCGCCAGAATTAGTATTTAAAGCAGGTACCATAGAGCTTGAAAGATTTTTGAGGAAGACATCAACTTACTATACCTAGGGCCGATAACGTGTACCTTCGAAAACCTGGGAGGATCAATTTATCTGATGAATTCTCATTTTTCACATTCAATTCTATGGAGAACGTCTTACTCATTCATGCCATAAATGAATGTGACACCACCTCAAACATCTTTGTTTTCGGAAAAAAACAAATTTTGCAAAATGTTTCAAAAACCCCTCTGCACTTGAAGCTGCAGAGAAGTTAAGGACCCAAATGCCAGAGTTCAGAAAGTATCGCAGGCGGAAGAACATATCTTGTTTATATTGTATGGAGAGGACAGTGGTCAATCTCTAAGCTCTCTTCGATATTTCAAATTTATGAGCAGTTCAACAAAACTTAATTTGTGCAAACTACCGGCTACAACAGATGCAGCACACTTTCATTTCCTCCGGACTTATCACCAGATCATGGCGTGGATGGGTATTGAGAAAAACCTCTGGAATGGGGCTGGACAAGAGGATGCCACGTATTGCAACCCATTAAAACTGTGCAAGATCCTGCTCCCCAAAAATTGATGAAAGCTGTGTCATGCAAATGTCTATGTGCCTAGATGCATGGGAGCTGGCAGATGCAGGAAAGAGGGACTTAAATGTTCCACATTCTGTAAGTTTTGCTGTGGACAATCCTGTCAAAATCGTCCACATGAATTTTTTATGAAGACGACGACGAAGAAGATCAGATATCATCGATCAATTTGAAGAAAAATTCAACAAAGCCAAATTTTCTCATAATTCACCCTCTTCAACTCCACCTATTACTCCTATATTTCCCCACCTGCTACCTCACCACTCACTGTAAACGCATTATTTTGGACTAAAGGTCAAACAAAACATCAAATTGAATTAATTTCATAAAGTCCATAAAACAAAAACAAATTCTTGTTTACGTTTTCTTCTTCTTCTTAATATTTGCCAGACCACGGGCAATATTCTATTTAGGTGCACGAATTTAATCAAATTCCCCTAAAATAATATAGTTTACAGTGAGTTTTCACTGTAAAATATAATATGTGTTGGTAATCATCAACTAAAAATTTTGCGTATAAGAAGGGTACAACAGCATCTTACTGATGAGCCCAACTGTTGTGCCTGGGCGAAACGCATTATTTTGGACTATAGGTCAAACAAAACATCAAATTGAATTAATTTCATAAAGTCCATAAAACAAAAACAAATTCTTGTTTACGTTTTCTTCTTCTTCTTAATATTGGCCAGACCAAAAATTACGACTTCCAGCCGGCCGCAAAGTCGTTAAGTCCACGCCCACAGCCGCAAGCCGCCCGTTCGGTTGTAAAAAAAACAATCATTCATGTTTTTTTTAATGTTTATATTATTATATCAGTAACACATACATACAAATGTATGTATTTATTTAATAAATAATGAGAAGAAGATGGTAATGGTTTTTTTGTAACCCCAATTTTATTAACCCAAATTTTGTATACCGTATACCGGCTTTTTGTGTTGATTGTGCATTTTGTAATTTGCTTCAATCTCTATATTATTTAGTTCATCAAAATTGCAATTAGTTCAGTGCCAATAATTTTTGAAAATAAAAAAATTATTAGCAGCATATGGGTGGTTGAAAAATTTAGGATAAAAGGTATATGAAAGGGGAAAAATAAATTGCCCACAAACTAATTGGTGGAAAAGAGTGGGTGGGCGAAAATGGCGGAAAAAGCTCATAGGAAATCTTGGTCGAAAACGTCAAGTTAAGCTTTTTTAAGCATCCTCTACAACATATCCAGAATTTAGATTTCTCGGTCATTTTGCATTTCTAAGCCGTTTTTTTCCGACATAATGACTGGCCTAGGTATTTTTCTTTTTGTTTGTATCAGCATTATCTTAACAAGCTGGTTCAAACAAAAAGAAAGATTGGCCGAGAACAGTACTGTGAAATTACATACAGTTGTGTTCAAAATAATAGTAGTGCCTGCAACAAAATAACATTTCTTATATTTACGGTGCTTCTATGGTTAAAAATTTAATTTCTTTGATGTCAAAGTTTGTAACGGTCAATTACTAATAAATGTATCGTAATTTTAAAGTGAAATAGAAGGTGCCAAATAATTTTTAAATGATTTTTGGTTGTTCTTTCGAATTTGACCTGTTCAAAATAATAGTAGTTAAAGTTATTTTTTAAGAATTTAAAATCGGTTTATAACTTAGAATATTTATTTTTGGTTTAAAAGTAAGTACTCATATAATTTGAATAATTTTTCAACAAAAAACGATTTGTTTCGGTTTTAATCTATTTAAAGTTCGAAGAGCAAAACACTGCAGTTCGGATAACGGAAACTTATACGAAAGCTGCTTGAAGAAGGGAAAACCTACTTGGAAATTCAAGTTTATATTAGGATGGTCCCCTACGAATGTTAGACACTAATTTGTACGCTTGAAGTCCACGAAAAGTTCCGCTGTTAACAAAGAAATATTTTAAAATACTTAAATTTTCGACCCTCCATGTTTAACTGTTTCCGTCGTATACTTTGGAACATATTCCGTATTTGGTGGACGTCGGACGTATTGTGGAGATCCAGTACCACCAAAGGGGACAAATATGCTCTCATCAGTAAACAATATGTTACGCCATTACTTTGCTGGCCAGTTTATGTGGTCTTTTACAAACTGGATACGCTTTTTAACATGTTTCGCTGAACTTTTCGTGGACTTCAAGCGTACAAATTAGTGTCTAACATTCGCCTCCGAATGTTCACTGCACTGCAATGCAGGCTTAAAGCCTTCTGGATGTGAAACAACGATGCAGAAGGCTCAACTTTGCTCGTCTGGACAATACTCCTGTCATCTACGACGGTCTTTTTTCTTTTTCTACCGCGCGTTTCGGGTCTTTTGTTGAGTTTATTGCATTGGCTACCATTGTAGGGGACCATCCTAATATATCCTTGAATTTCCAAGTAGGTTTTCCCTTCTTCAAGCAGCTTTCGTATAAGTTTCCTTTATCCGAACTGCAGTGTTTTGCTCTTCGAACTTTAAATAGATTAAAACCGAAACAAATCGTTTTTTGTTGAAAAATTGTTCAAATTATATGAGTACTTACTTTTAAAGCAAAAATAAATATTCTAAGTTATAAACCGCTTTTAAATTCTTCAAAAATAACTTTAACTACTATTATTTTGAACAGGCCAAATTAGAAAGAACAACCAAAGGTCAATGAAAAATTATTTAGCACCTTCTTTTTCATTTTAAAACTACGATACATTTATTAGTAATTGACCGTTACAAACTTTGACATCAAAGAAATTAAATTTTTAACCGTAGAAGCACCGTAAATATAGAAAATGTTATTTTGTTGCAGGCACTACTATTATTTTGAACACAGCTGTACATATAATTTTGTATTTTAATGAGTTTAATATGATCATTCTTTTAACTTTTTATTGTTTGTTCAATGCTCAATTATTATTTGTTGTTTGAAGTATTATTGACCTATCTATGTATAATTTTATACATGCATTCATGATTTTTATAATTTTTCCATAAAGTTCTGATGAAGACTGTATTCATGGTCGAAACGTTGCATATCATAGTTATACCTATAATTTTGTTTTATTAACCTAGAGCCTGATAAAAAAATGTCATGTGAAAGACATTTATATGCATCTGTTTTTAAATGTGATCTCATTGTCGTTAGCTTACAACGATGCAAGAATTACTTAACGCATATAATTTTTTGGTTGATATCAAGCAGTTGATCTTTAATGAATTACGTGAGACCAGATTTTCTTTACGAACATGTATTTGCATGTATGAAACTAATAAAAAGTTTTTATTTCAATAGGTTTGCCTGATCCGTTTGCTAAAGTTGTCGTCGAGGGAACAGGACAAATTTATACAACCGATATAAGCAAATCGTCACTGGATCCAAAATGGAATGCCCACTATGACTTGTTTCTTGGTAGGGGAGATGTTATTAAAATAACTGTGTGGAATGATCGTAAAATACGAAAAGGAGGCGGATTTTTGGGTTGCGTCCGAATACCCGCACCGGTAATACAAAATCTCAAAGGAGCTGGATGTAAGTAGACATTTTTACTATTATTATTGTTCTATTGTTTATCAATTTAAACAAAACTTTCAGTCCAACGTTTGGATTTGTGTAAGCAATCGCCAGATGATGATGATCTGGTTCGTGGTCAAATTATTATTGCACTACTTTCGAAAGACGGACCATGTGGAGGAAATCCTCTTGCGATTGTCGGACCAGGAGGTGATGTGCGTGGTCCATCAGAAGATAATTCTTCCGAAAATAGTCTTCCAGACGCTTGGGAGGAAAGACGTACCCCGAATGGGCGTGTATATTATGTTAATCATAGTACCAAATCCACTCAATGGGACCGACCGACACACTCAGAAAACGTACAGTTAAATGGAAACCACTCACAAGTGCAGCAAAATGTGCACCAACATATCGACACAAAAGGCGAGAAAGTTAAAGTCGCTCCTTCAGGGCCATCTTCCAAGCCGTCTACTTGTAACAACCATAGCAGTCGTGGAATTTTAGGCAATGAACAGCCATCTTCTCATTGGTATGCTACTGAGGAACTAACAAGTTCATCTGGAAAAGAAAACTGCAGTCCGGCAAGGTTGAATACCGAAACATCGAACGGAGAAAGTGTATTACCTTCGAAGAAAATCAACTCCCAAAGCCAACATATTTCTGTTGCAAGCGTAAGCAGTCCAACGCCAATTGATTCCACATATAATCAACTAAAATCGCCAAATAATCATTGCACACCGAGTTCTTCAAATTCGGTTAACAGTGCAACATCATCACGTTGCGTTAACGAAACAACACAAAGGAACTCGCAGGTCTTAGTTCAACTCCATCAACCACAACAACAACTTGCCCCGCATTCGATAGAAGAAAATAATGGGAAGAATGACAACCATAATGGTAAAAAGCAAAAACATTCAGCCACATCAACAATTCACGGACATATTATTACACCAACGCGCGTGAATTCACCTCAACGGAACAATCAAACTTCCCAAAATATAGAAAATGGAAATGCTAACCAAACACAAACAGTAATAACATTGAGTAGTAGAGATTTAAACAATTGCTTTGCAAATCAAAAGCAACCAACTGAAACGTCGCATGCAAACGGGAATGGTCAAAGTTCAATTCCTAACAACTCATTGAGTGCTAACGATGCAATGGCTAATGTTGGGGAAAATGAAGCAACACCTGCAACCAGCAACAACATTATGCCTAACAACACCAGCCAAGAAGGAAGTGGGAATGAACAATTACAGCGGGTTCGTAGTAGATCTACGAGAAGTGCAGAAGAATCAGCTAGAAGACGATTGCGTGGCAATCGTCCCAATGCTCTTGTAAGGAATAACACCAATACCAGACCGTTTATGGATCTTCCTTGTGGATATGAAATGCGTACCACTCAACAAGGGCAGGTTTACTTTTATCACATTCCAACTGGCGTTTCTACTTGGCATGACCCAAGGATTCCGCGTGATTTTGAAACTCAAAACTTTTCGTTAGATGCCTTGGGGGTTTTACCAAGCGGATGGGAACAGAGAAAAACTACATCAGGACGAGTGTATTTTGTTGATCACAACAATCGTACCACACAATTCACCGATCCTCGCCTCAATGGTCACATTCTTCAAATAATTCGTCGAACATCGAATCAGTTTGAAGTGCCCAGTAGAACAGCAGGTAATTTGGTTTGTTAAAAATCGTACGCAGGAGAATATAAGCAAGGTTAGGGCAAAGTATATAGTGATGAGTAAAAAAAACCATCACCAACACAGTTGAAACATGAGAAAACTGAAATTTTTCACATACGCCTCAGATTGTCATTCTTCGTTGCAAAATTCATAACTTTGACCTTTTTTTTTAATTTTTAAATGAATCCTAAAATGTATATCACGATTTTGCAATTATCATTCTCATCATACAGAGTCATTCAGGAGGACTGTGGCAAGAAAAGAGAGATGGGTATGAGAGAGGGGTCTATTCCCTCTCGTTTAGCGGGGAAAAATTAAAAAAAAAAAATTGACTAAATTTGGAAACAAAAAATTACACGGTGTTACAAAAGTGAGGTTTCAAAATATACGCGGGCGGAGATTTATCAGGTTTTGTAGAGCTAGTCGCACTGATTACGAAACGGTATTTGAAAATCCCCTAACACCCCCAAAATCTGGAGTTACGGGCAAAAAACGGTTTTTTGGACCTTCACCCATTGAAAAAATTCTAGCTTCGACAATTTTTTACTCATTTTCGATTTTTTTACAGTTTCTGATAGAAGATAAATATACCTTTTCAACAATGTATAAAACATGTAACTCGTGTTTACCTCACACCGATCTTACCACTGGTGGGGGATCGATACAAGGAGAGAGAACTCGTTTAAATTGTACTAAAACTTATTCTGATTTATTGATTGAATCTTACTTCTATTTATACTACGATTTATGCTTAGTTTCATATAACTTCATTACAGATATTGCTTAACGATATTTTGAAACATAGTTCATTATAACATATTGCTTACTAATAATATATGTATTACTTTTTACGACAGAAAAACGCGGAAAGCAAATCAAACATAAATAATAAACAAAATTAAAACTACCAGTTTTGAGGAGATTCGTGAGTTGTTTTTTCTGTTCTCTTACTTCTTCAATTGAGTCTCCACCTGACATGACATCGTCCACATAGAAATCTGTTAATAGACTTTGAGCGGCTTGCGGATAATTCTTCCCTTCGTCTTCTGCCAGTTGTTTCAGTGTTCTTATAGCTAGATATGGTGCTGATGCTGTTCCATAAGTGACAGTGTTTAGTTCATATTCCATGATTTCTTCATTTGGGGAGTTTCTCCATAAGATACGTTGGTATTTACGATCTGGGATGTCGATTAAGATTTGTCGGTACATCTTCTGAATGCCAGCTGAGAATACAATTCTATGCTTTCGCCAATGTATGAGAATTAAAGTGAGGTCTTCTTGTATTTTGGGCCCTGTATGCATTTGTTGGTTAAGGCTGTTTTCTGTTGCAGATTTCGCTGAGGCATCAAATACTACCCTTAGTTTTGTAGTTGAGCTGTTCGGGTTACTAACAGCGTGGTGTGGTAGATAGTATGCCCCTTGTTCATTGCCTGTTATGCATTTGCTCATATGTCCTAACTCAATATACGCCTTCATAAACGTTTTGTAGTCTTCGGCTAATTTTTGATTTTTTGCAAAGATTTTTTCCATGTGAAGTAATCTTGCAATCGCACTCTTCTTTGATTGATTGTTTGAAAGTTCCGGTTGAACTTCGAACGGTATCCTTACAATGTACCTTCCTTCATTGTTTCGAGATACAGTCTGCTGGTAATAGTCTTCGCATTTATTTGTTCGGCTTTCTTGTGTTTCATTTCTTAGGTCTTCAGTATTCCAGAACTTGCTTATTCGATTGTCCAAGTCAGTTAATGTGATATGACACGATAATTGTTGAGTGTTGTTGCCAGTTTTTCCAGATATAATCCACCCATAGATGGTTTGTTGGGCTATAGGTGAGCCTGGTTTTCCCTTGATGACTCCTTCCTGGAGTATTTTGGCAATCGCTTCAGCACCCACGATCATGTCGATTTTGCCTGGAATGTTGTATGTAGGATCAGCTAGTATTAATTTTTGTAGGTGTTCCCACTCTGTTTTTATACGTGTAGATGAGAGTGTTTTTGTGACATTTTTTAAGACATATGCAGTGGTACAGATGTTTGGATTGTTGCTTAGAGTGATGTTTACTTTATATTTTACTGTTGATACCTCGTGTGAGCCAAGTCCGGATACTGTTGCATCAACCTTTGTTTTTTGTGATAAACGATGCTTGAGAGCCTTGGTCTATTAATGCTCTGACACATTGTATGTTATTGTTTGGTCCATTTATTTTGATAACAGCTGTTGCTAGAAGAACACTACTGTTTGTTGTGCAGTTGTGAGACTGCAATTTCCCAGATTGGGTTGTTCGTTCAACAGCCATTGATCGTCTCGGATTTTGTAGATTTAGGTCGAAGTGCACCGAAGTATGGTGCTTCCTATTACATTTTTGACATCTTCTTGTTGACACGCAGGTTTGGGTGAAGTGTCCTGGTCTTAGACAGTTTATACAAAGTTTATTTTCTTTTGCATATGTTAAAGTTCTTTCGATGACGTTTTATTGAAACAACCGTTTAGTTTAATGGTTACAATCGGACTCTCTGCAGTTCCATAGACCAACCTGGAACTTCTTTAAGAACTTCCAAAATGCATTACTCAGCTTTGACCTACTGAGTTGCATTCTGGAAGTTGGCTTGGCCCACTGAGCGTTGCGTCACATTAAGTGTGACACACAACTTCCATTCTGCATAGTTAGTATGCAGTAGGAACAGTGGGTTAGGTTGTAAGGTAATGTGGGCATAACATTCCTCCCCCCTTAGAAAGCTCAAGCCAGGTCTCTGGAACTGGAGTGTTTTTCTTTATTTAATTCTTACAGCTTAATTCTAACAACAATTTACAATTAATTCTTTTTTTTTGTTTATTTAAAAAAGGTTAAATAAAATCTTTTTTTTTTTAACAGTGCTTATGTTGTATCTTTTTTTTTATCTTTTAATTTCAATACAACTAACATGTTTGTATTTCTCTTTCTGTAAATTTCTTTTTTTTTTTATTTAATTAATTAGTTAATATTTTGAATTAATTTAAATTTATATTTTTGCTCGGTCAGTTTGTTCAAGTTTGGTGTTGTTTAACGGCTTGCTGCGGAGTCGATGATTGTCGTTTTCATGTAGGTACTGAATTATTAGCCTTGACTTCAGTCTGCTTCAACTCGGGAGAACCAATTGCCATTTCTATATCTCATCTCGCACAAGATGCAATTGCTTAAGCTTCTAACACATTTTTATTATTGAAGTATAACAACAATTCTGGATTGATGATGTTGAAGTATAAACATCTTCGAAGGGTATTGATTTATTTTATCGAAGTTGAATGTTTCCAGAAGGTATTTTAAGCAGGACCGGGATCGCCGACATCAGCACTGTTGCCTATTAGGTGACTGTTGTGCAGTTCGACATGTAATCTCGGCTTTGAGTTAAACTACATTTCAACTAATACGGCTGAGCTTGCCATCTAGTATGTTGATGCTTGTAACTACTTCAATTCGAGTAAAATATCCCTTAGATCTTACAGCTTCCTGGCATGGGTGAAACATCATTGTGGTTAAATGTGGTAGCTTTTATGTGAGCAATAGTGTGTGTTTGAGGCAGAGATAAAGATAGGCGGTTCCCCTCCCCACCTGGAACTCGATTTTGTATCTCTAGTACTGGCAGAACATTTTATGTACATTGTACAGTCCACAGCACCTTTCCCAAACATAAACCTGACCATTATTTTAAATTAGTTTTTATATAAAAATTTCACTTCAAATTTAGAACTAGTTTACGTACGTAATAGTTTTTTATTTAATATCTTTTTTTTATAAAATTTAATACGGAACTTTTATTTTTTTTTTCTAACTACACTATTTTCACATTTCATAATATTTTTGCTTTTTTTTTCTCTGGTATATTCCCTTCTGCAAAAATGTTCTGCATGTGTAGAGTGGATGATCGCCTTTACACAACTCGCATTTGATGGTGTTCAATGTTGCATGGTAATGGTAAGTTCTTGAAGAGGGAGTTCGGGCTTGGTTTGTTGATTTCTGTTTTCCTTCCTTACGATCAGCATTCATTGTTTCCATTGATTGGAATCTTTTTTCAATGAATTGTAGTAGTGGTTCTAATTCTTGGATCTCACGAGGTTTTAACAAGGCTTGTTCGTATAGTTGTTGTGATTCCTTGTCTAGTTTTTGGAGAATGGTATATGCAACCAATGTTCCCCAATTTTGAGTATCTATACCCAAATTTTTTATTCCAGATATGCACTCTTGTATTGTATCTAGGATCTTTTTCAATGAGTTAGCAGATTCTGTTGAGATTGGTGGTTGGTACATTAGCTTCTGAATATATGTCGTAAAGATCAGTCTCTTGTTATCGTATCGCTGTTCGATCAACTTCCAGGCTGTTGTATAATTATCATCTGTGACTTGAAGGTGTTTCATGATGTTGCCTGGTTCTTCAGTTAGATGGGTCTTAAGGTACTGCATTTTCTGGATATTGTTTAGTGATTTGTTGTTATGTACCAATGTCTTGAACAGATCATGGAACGATGGCCAAGAATCATAACGTCCATTGTATGTTGGAATGTTGATTCTTTCTAGCTTGACCTCGTTATTGCTGCTTCCCTGTTCGGCGATTTTGTTTGTTTTTTCTTTTGTTTCGACTGAGATGTCGTGGTACATTGTCTCAATTTCAGCGTATTTATCTTCCTTAAGATAGTTCGATTCGTCTGGAGAAGTGGCGTTCGCTATTATGTCATCGTGAGTTAGCATGATGTCTCTCCAATACTGCTCTAGTGTATTAAGATATTGTTCGCATGCTAGATTTGAGAGTGATTCAGATAACCCCTCCTTCAGCTTATTGAACGACCGTAAAAACATGGCTATTTTATTTTCCTGCCGTTTGTAGCGTTGCTGTTGCTGAGAAGTCAGGTCTTTATTTGCAGTTATGTCTTTGTTAGTATCTTCATTATCTTTGTTAGTATCTTCATTGTTTATTCTTTGGTGTTCATTTTCGATTAGTTTGAGCATTTCTTCGTAAATGCTGTTGATTTCTTCAAAATAATTATTTTCTTTCGTTTTCGTCTCCGTATGTTTCGTCAATCACTGTTTCGTTCATAACGAATTTTTCCCATTGTTCCTTCAATGTCTGACGTTGCTTTGTCAGGTACTCTCGGGTAATTCGTGTCTTTGAAGTTTTCTTGAAATTCTTTAGGAGATTTCTGATCACCTCTCCTGTTTCTTTTTGTTTTTGTATTAGTTTTTCCATTTTCCTGGATATTCGATTGCGTATTTAGCTTTCTTGGATTTTAATTGCTTCTGTTTGAGGGTATGGTGTTGTGTTGTTGATATTTGGTTTTCTTCTTGGCCTTCTTGGATTGACTTGCTGATGATTGACTGTGCTTAGATTTGCTTAGTATCCTTGAATTTGTTTGTTTGGTTGATATTTCTTCTTGGCCTTCTTGCGTTGACTTGCTGACGATTGACTGCTTGGATTTGCTTAGTATCCTTGAATTTACTTGTTTGGTTGAGCCCCCAAAATGTTTACTTCACACCGATCTTACCACTGGTGGGGGATCGATACAAGGAGAGAGAACTTTTTTAATTTGTACTAAAACTTAAACTGATACCGCTATGATTGCCGTGGGAATTTGGTGTTGGGTTTTGTTGGTGTTCCTGTTGATACTTTCAACACCACTTAGAATTTATAAGCTGTCAAAGTTAAAAAATTCCATTTTCACCTCAATAGTGTCAAAAATTTTACACGGTGTTAACTATTTAACGCAATTCACACACGGCCTAAGTACTTATTTAGTTTCTTAAATTCAATGTTTGTTTAATCAAAAACAGAAAACCTGATTCAAAAATATCTTGCCATTTTCGAGGAATTAACAAAAAAACCAAAACTATTTTTTTATATTTTTTTTTTGTTATTACGTGGCTGGACGACTTGTTGATAAATCATTTTATGAAACATTAACCATTCATATTTCAATTTACCATACCATATACATATTATTTCAACTAAAAGTTCAATTTCTTAAAAAACCAAATTATAAGCTGATTTATTGATTTTCTTACAAGATTGAAAATCTGGAAATTTGAACCATTTTTTTTGCCTCGGCTTCTAAAAATTATCTTTTCCCGTTGATCTTTTTGATCACTTAATCCTTTCGAATCCAGCGTTACTCTCATGTAACATAATATATATAAATTCGTACGAAATGCAAAAAGTTTTTTTTTATATGGTCATAATTTTGAAAAAAAATATACTTATAAAAAATGTAAATCCAGAAAGTGTTTTGTTTTTTTTTTTAGCTTAGAAGAAGTAGTATAATATTATTATATAAAAAATTATTTTCTCAGTTGTCCGTCTATTTTAAGTGGTCACAGACTGTGTATGTAACTTACATGTAACATGAGAGTAACACATTAGTTTTGCTATTTATTATTTTGGAAAATAACTTTTTGGTATTCATATTTCTTAGTTTAATGTTCTTGACACGATAATACTAAAAAAACAATTTTTTAATTTTGATATTCATAGTTTGGGTTCAAAAGGGTTAAATAATTGAATAAGATCCTCCAAGGAAGAAACGAAATCACTATAACTGCAAAAGATAAAATCAGAGGATCGCTCAGAAAACTTCAATTATGTTCAGTATCCCTACAAGAAAACAATTTTGATTTTTTCCCTGCGATCAAGAGATTCTTGAAGAACGTTTCGTTCATTGTAAGTATCGGTATTTGAGGCGCTCAGAGTAGTAATGGCATATGCCATTTGTGCATGAAACACGACTTTGAGATGCGCTTTTTTGAATACTAAAGACATTTTTCAAAAAAATGTTTTACAGACATTTGTGTGCCCTGAATTTTCTATTTTAACATTTTATTTATGAAACAAAAAACCACTGAATTTATTAAGACCCGAAACATCCAACTTGTAGAGAAGTGCACTTGACCCACTATTATTCTGAACGCCTCACTTGTTAGCTCCCATATTCCTCTCATGGTAAAGAGTTCATTTTATTTGAAATTGAAACTATTGAGTTTCGTTCCAGAAATGAAAATGGAAAAGGATGGATTTTATATTCTTTTTCGAGCCGGTTGAACTTGCTCATCTACCATCTATAGATTAGGCTAGATTAAGTTGATGGCACATGGCTTGCTAAAAATTGAATTTAATTAAAAAAACTAGATTTCTTGAGAATACTTGCCTAAAATCGGGCTGAGTTCAAATAATCTTATAATTTCTGCAAAATATTGTTCTTGGAGATCCTTTCGATCATAGTTAAGAAGAATTCGTGATTTGCAACAATAACTTTCTCGTCATTAACTTTAATTCAAATTTTTATGGGTTTAACTCTATATTTAATATGGTTTCCAGTTTCCTTTGAATACTGGAATGAAAAATTGAATGTCGGGAAGTGTGAATAGATGTTTTTTTTTCTTTTCCCAGAATTTATATTGGATTTTAAGGGTGATAGCTATTAGTAACTTGGCAACAAATTACCAATTAATACTTGGAATCACCCTCAAAATTCAAAATAAATTAAGTTTAGTGGAAAAATCAATCAATTTAATTATTATATAATATATTATATACTAGCTGACCCGGCGGACTTCGTTCCCCCTTTTCCAAGTTTTATTTCCAATTTTTGATTTTGTAATGTGTTAACCTTTTCCCATTACACATATGTAGGTACATATATACATATGTAAAACTGTTTAAAATATTAAACAAAGCAAATCATTTGTTTGACAGCTATTACAAATTTTTATCGGAATTTATTCAACCAATAAAGGTTATATAATTCACAAATATCAAAAACTGGCTCTGGTTTCACTTCTTATTTTTTTTTGCAAAAAGTGCCTAAATCGATGAATCCCGCCTGCCATTATAGAAAAATATGACTCATTCTCCCTTTCTTTTGTGAAACTGTTAATGATTTGTGTTTTGCACCAGAGGCCTGGAATTCCAACACCAAGAACGATCTTTTTACTTTTTTTTTGTTTACACAACCTGTTTTCTTATGACGTTATCACGTAAAATTATCGTCCGTAAACCGACTATACAAACAACCATTGTTTTTGTTTTGTTGACTTTCGTTTTAACTTCCAAAATATTTATTTGCGGAATGTAGCATCCACTTTCAACGCTCATTTTTAATCCACTTTAAAAATAGTATTCTCTCTCTTACATATTTTGGTTTCATTGAAGTTTATATTTGTTCGTTTCTTAACCGTTACCGTGTGAGTAATGTTGGAGCCAGTAACCGAAACAATAGCAATAGGATAAAATCTTAAAAAAAAAAACGATTAAAAATGAAAAGATTTCGTCTTCATTCTATTCATACATACGTCGAAATATTTCTTAAAAAAAAATAAATCATTTGATTTTTATGCGGAAATTGTATTAATGGTAGTTGAAACAACTTTAACAAATTTTAAGTTGCAGTCATATTAATTTTCAACTGTGAGATATACTGATGGTAAACAATTTTCTTTGCGGGACTAACATTTTAAAGAGTTAATTCATGTTTGTTTTTATTACCCTTGAATATGAGCGATTTTGAACCCCAAATATTGAATTTGCTTATAACTTGACAACATACCAGGTCCAACTATAAAACAAAACCTGTCTCGAACGAATCTTATCACACACACACACACACACACACACACACACACACAAAATTTCATAAAAATCTATATCTACTGTCATTCGGACTTCAAATATGGAATTTAACTATAACTTGACAACAGCGACACCTACTGGGTCCATATCACACACACAAAATTTCACAAACATCTCTCCAGTCTGGTCAAAATATGCAATTTTTCTAAAACTCGACAACAGCGCCACCTACCGGGTCCAATTATAAAAAAAACCTGTCTCGGACGGACCTTATCACATAAACAAAATTTCACAAGAATCTGTTCAGTCCTTCGTTCAAAATATGAAATACCGGGTCCAATTATGAAACAAAACCTGTCTCGGATGGACTATCACACCCACCAAATTTCAGAAAAATCTGTGCAGTCGTTCGTTCAAAATATACAATTTTCCTAAAACTCGACAACAGCGCCACCTACCGGGTCCAATTATAAAAAAACCTGTCTCGGACGGACCTTATCACATAAACAAATTTTCACAAAAATCTGTTCAATCGTTCGTTCAAAATATGAAATTTTCCTAAAACTCGACAACAGCGCCACCTACCGGGTCCAATTATAAAAAAACCTGTCTCGGACGGACCTTATCACATAAACAAATTTTCACAAAAATCTGTTCAATCGTTCGTTCAAAATATGAAATTTTCCTAACTCGACAACAGCGCCACCTACCGGGTCCAATTATAAAAAAACCTGTCTCGGACGGACCTTATCACATAAACAAATTTTCACAAAAATCTGTTCAATCGTTCGTTCAAAATATGAAATTTTCCTAAAACTCGACAACAGCGCCACTTACCGGGTCCAATTTTGAAGCAAAACCCGTCTCGGATGGACCTTATCACATACACAATATTTCATAAATATCTGCCCAGTCTTTCGTTCAAAATATCCAATTTTCCTAAAACTCGACAACAGCGCCACCTACCGGGTCCAATTATAAAAAAAACCTGTCTCGGACGTACCTTATCACATAAACAAAATTTCACAAAAATCTGTTCAGTCGTTCGTTCAAAATATGCAATTTTCCTAAAACTCGACAACAGCGCCACCCACCGGGTCCAATTATAAAAAAAACCTGTCTCGGACGAACCTTATCACATAAACAAAATTTCACAAAAATCTGTTCAGTCGTTCGTTCAAAATATGAAATTATCCTAAAACTCGACAACAGCACCACCTACCGGGTCCAATTATAAAAAAAAACCTGTCTCGGACGTACCTTATCACATAAACAAAATTTCACAAAAATCTGTCCAGTCGTTCGTTCAAAATATAAAATTTTCCTAAAACTCGACAACAGCGCCACCTACCGGGTCCAATTATAAAACAAAACCTGTCTCGGATGGACTTTATCACATACACAAAATTTCACAAAAATCTGTCCAGTCGTTCGTTCAGAATATGCAATTTTCCTACAACTCGACAACAGCGCCACCTACCGGGTCCAATTATGAAACAAAACCTGTCTCTGATGGACCTTATCACACCCACCAAATTTCAGAAAAATCTGTCCAGTCGTTTAGAAGGAGTAGGGTCACAAACAAACGCACAGGAGAATTATATATATAAGATATTATATGCCAATGACGATCCAAATATTTTAATCAATTTTTTTAAATTCTACCATTAATTTAATAGTGTGTTTTTGTACTTGTTGCTAAACGTTTTTTCTCCCTTTAAAAAACGCCCTATCACCCAAATTATTTCAATGCACTCTATTGGTCCTCGGTTCTCATATAGTATAGAATATAAATTTGTCCGGCTGAGGCCTCTCCAGCATTTTGGGCAATTGTGGTTATTCAGTTACACTTTTTGATTCAATATTTAAAGTATTCGGCTCTCCCCAGAATCCGTAGAGCTGACTTCCGAAGACCCTAAAATTTGAATTTGTGAATTTGTATTGCCACCTGGGGTACTGTATCGTTTTGTTTTGGCCGTTCTTGATTCAATATTTGGAATATTCGGTTCTCCCCAGAATCCGTAGAGCTGACCTCCGAAGAAGCTAAAATTCCCAGTGGGTAATGTATCGTTTTGTTTTGGCCGTTCCATATTACACGGCCCATCCATGTACACGGATTTGTCAAAAATATTTTTTCCTTATTTTTTTAAATATCATCTAAAAAATGTTGCAGGAGTTATCTTGGAGTTAACCACAAAACCGGAAAAAATAAAAAAAAAAAAAACCTACAAATATAAATCATAGGAATTTAAAACTAAGTCGCAAACGTATCAACAAACCGATAGACTTCAAACCAATTAAGTTTAGAGCAAGATGTTGTTACCATTATTAAATGCACAATAATTGTAAAACTTTTTCAATTGTTTTAGAATAAAATATAAAAAAAATAATATTTAAAATTAAAAAAAAATTATTCAATTAATTTCCACGGAAAAATTAATAAAGCTTTATTGTTTTAGACGAAGGATTTTCTGTTCCAAACCATAGTTATCGAGATGGATCTTCTAATGTAGCATCGAATACAGCGGCAAATGCTTCTGGTGCCTCAAGCGCGAATCACCGAAACTTAACAACATCGGCATCTACACCTGAACCGTTCCAACCGCATCAACATAACCAACCAGTGCCTGATCTTCCTCAAGGTCTTTTAGAAGGTGCAGACCTTCTGCCCAAGTATCGTCGTGATTTAGTTGGTAAATTGAGAGCATTGCGCAATGAATTACAAATTCTACAGCCACAATCTGGTCACTGTCGACTAGAAATAACACGCACAGAAATTTTTGAAGAGAGTTATAGACTGATTATGAAAATGCGACCGAAAGACATGCGAAAACGGCTCATGGTCAAGTTTAAAGGTGAAGAAGGCCTAGATTACGGCGGTGTGGCTAGAGAATGGCTTTATCTTTTATCAAGGGAAATGCTTAATCCCCAGTATGGATTATTTCAGTACAGTCGAGATGATCATTATACTTTGCAAATTAATCCAGATTCCGGTAATTCATTTAATATTTCGTTTATATTGAGATTTTTTATGAATTCCTCTTCTAGGTGTTAACCCAGATCATTTGTCATATTTTCATTTTGTTGGACGTATACTCGGAATCGCTGTCTTTCATGGTCATTGTATGGATGGAGGATTTACAACACCTTTTTACAAACAGTTGCTTAACAAACCCATAACGTTGAATGATATCGAAGGTGTCGATCCCGATCTTCATAGGAGTCTTACATGGATGCTGTAATAATGAAATTGAAAAAAAAATTATGTATCGGAATTCTATTAGTCATTTATTTTTTAGTGAAAACAATATAAGTGGAATAATAGAGTCAACATTTAGTGTGGAAAATAATAGTTTTGGTGTCTTGAAAGTGCATGAGCTAAAACCATCTGGTGCGACTATAGGAGTGACGGAAGAAAACAAGAGAGAATACGTTAAATTATATGTAAATTATAGATTCATGCGTGGAATAGAACAACAATTTTTAGCACTACAAAAAGGTACACGCAATAAATAGTACAGGTAAAATAGTAAATAAAATCAACAAATAAAAAAAATTGTTACACTCATGAAACCTGGCAAAGAGTTTGCCAAGGATAAAAAGTCTATAAAAAAAGTTGGACGGAAGGGTGTTTTTTGGCGGACAAGAGGGAGGGGGTGAAGCTAAAAAATATAGTGAAAAAAATTGTTTGTGAAATATCATCATATGACACATGTTTGTAAGGTATTTTTTGTATTTTTTGAATGATATTAAAATACGATTGCTCTAAGAAAAGTTATTGCCGATTAAAAATAAGGGTGCTTGTTTTTTGACCTCAACAGGTAAAATATAACCGAAACCCATGTGAAAGATTGGCTACATTGATGAAATTCAGGGTGAAGGTTTTAGATAAAGTAAGGACAAAGGATTCAAAAAGTTATTTAAAATATTTTTGGTGAAAGGGTGTTTTTTTGATGGGTTGAGTTACGTATGTGTTAGAAAGGTATCATAACAGCTGACTTATATTTTATTAATTTAAAAAACTTGGTGAAAAGGTTTTGGTTGGTATAATAATTAAGAATTTTTAAAGTGTACAAAATTATCTTGAGTGAAAGGGTTTTTTTTTTTTAGAGAAATGATGAAATTCGGAGTTAGTACCACAACAACTGTGAAAAAATTGTTACACCAATGAAAATTGGTAAAAAGGTTAAAGGGTGTTTTTTTTTTTGGGAAATAGGGAAAATCCGCGATAAGTCCGATAAAATCAATGGTATAAAAGTTAGGTTAGGGTTAGGGTGAGTCTTCCGTTTCTGAGGTAGATTTTAATAACTCATCCTCAGATAGAAGATCCTCCTGCGCAACGCTGACATTGTCCATGTCGGACAAACTTCCAGCCATCTCATCATCTTCCAATACGGAAGATATTGTTTTCGCGTCCTTTTCGGACGCTGGGTTTTGGTTCGCGTCATTTACTGACACTGGGGTTTGTTTTGTTCCCTCTTCAGGAACTTTCGAAGATGACGGCTGATCCGGAATGGAAGAGCTGCATGATGCATCCACTTCCATTGCTGAAAGTGCTTTACATATGCCCAATTCCTCCATTTCAGACTGCGCCGTATGGCCTGCAAGCCTTGCCATCTCCTCATCTTTTTTGTAGATTTTTAGCACAAGGCTATCAAATCCATAATCCAGTATGTCTTTTCCATGGGAATACGAATAAAGTAAAACTTTAAATTTTGTTCATGTGAAAGGCTGTTTTTTAGGTATGGAGAAAATATGGGTATATTTGAAAAAGTGTGTAATACTAGAGTAATATTAGTGGTACCCTATTGAAATTTAGCAATTAGGTTACTTTTAAGATAAGAAACAAGAATCTAAAATGTCTATAAAAATATCATTGTTAAAAGGGTATTTTTTGAGTGAAAACAAAAATGATGGGTCACCCTAATGAAATTTGGTGAAAACATTGAATTGGAAATAGAAAGCAAGAATAAAGAGTTTTCATAAAAAAAATTTAGGTGAAAGGGTGTTTTTTTTTCGAAGAGACAGTGAATCTGTATAATTGGTCCGAAAAAGCCAAGATTCATTTTATTTTTGGTTTTGATGACCATTTAAACGTTTAGTACCTGGGTGACCGAGCTTTGCTCGGTATCCTTAAATGTTATAACTTTGAGTGAAAAAAAAATCAAATGTAAACAGCAATTTTTTGGAGTGGGTTTGAGTTTGCAATGACCAGTTTTTTCGCGGGTTACAAAACACCACATTCCCACTTTATAATCCAGTTTATTTAAGTTTGAATATACGATCAGCAATGAATAGAAGGGTTACAGGAATCTGCATTACCGAAAATGCTTACAGCAATGAGATCCCTTTTTGTTCAAATTTTAATTTACGGGTCAGAAAGTTTTGGATGGTGAATATAAAGTTCTTTTTTTTTGTATAGCCTTGTCGGCAAAGCTTAGTATGAAGAAATACTATTTTTATCCCTGTCTCTGTTCTATTCTGTATCAGTGGATTAAGATTAAGATTAGGGTGAGAGGTGGGAATAATTCGCCTTATCACTGCGGCCTCTGATGGGCCTATTGTGATGTCCTCTTTTTAGAGTTCACGTAGAAATCCTGAGTTTAGAAAACTTAGTATGTTTTTGGGTGAACTAGCTAGTATGAACTAGTATCAGTGGATGCTTTACTCCTTTCTTTTTTTTACTTATATAGGGTGTCCCAAAAGTAATGAAACGAAATATGCTGATTGGGGAACTTAAGGGCTCTCAGAATTTGGAACCTTGTTCCTCCCAAAGCCTTACGGGTTTCAATTTAATGCAATTCTTGTGAAATTTCGAAAAATCCCTACTTGACAACAGTATTTTGCTTCCTGCGCCCATTATTGATATTTGTTTTTTTTTTTTTAATTCTTTTACGAAAACATTGCCAATAATTAGGAACAATTAATTAATCAAAATATTTTTTATTCCATACGCCATATTTCGCTGCAAATTAACTAACAGTTTCAAGTTTTATAAAAAATCTATTTCTAACTTTTATTTGCGACCAACACCGCAAAAAAAATTTTACGCTGTGAAAATGGTTTATTATTTTAAAAAGTTGCCCTGTTGTAGTTTTCAAAAAAGTATAAAAGTTTCCTAAGTTGCAGTTAGATCACAAAATATTACAATTTGAATTCAACAAAACAGGGTTTTTCAGAACAAAAAACAACCAACTGAATAAATGATCAATACATGATCAAAAAAGTCATTATCTAAAAAATTTTGTTTAGTTATTGTAACAAAAAGAAAAAGAAAAATGCGTAAAACATGGAACCATCCCTCAAAATTTTATTGAAGTCGTTAAATCTCTCTCTGCGAAAACAAAACTAATATAAGAGAAAATACTTCCAAAATGTCTAGAGGACCTCAAAATTTCATCGGAATCTTTAAAGTTTAAAAAAAATTCTATGGTAAAAAAGTGGGCATGGCAGTGGGCAGATTTTTCCAAAAAAAAAACTTCCAAAACTTTTAACTTTCTTGGATGAACAAACCCTGAAAATTTCGTCGAAATCATTAGAGCCGTTTCCGAAAAAACTTATATGTTAAAAAAGTGGGCGTGGCAGTGGGCGGATTTTTCAAAAAAAAACTTCCAAAACTTTTTACTCGCTTATATAAACAAACCCTGAAAATTTCATCGAAATCGTTAGAGCCGTTCCCGAAAAAACTTATATGTTAAAAAAGTGGGCGTGGCAGTGGGCGGATTTTTCCAAAAATACTTCCAAAACTTTTTACTCGCTTAGATGAACAAACCCTGAAAATTTCATCGAAATCGTTAGAGCCGTTTCCGAGATCCCAATTTTATATATATTTATATATATATGTATAAACAATTTTAGCTCGTTTAAAGTTGAGTAATTCCATGTGAAAAGAATATACGAAAAATACTTATGTCATGAAATCTGTTTGTGTTATTTTTTACTGGTTCCTTAGCTCAAAATATTAACTTCTGCATATAAATAATCCCCCAAAAAAATTAGTAAGTGAGTAGTATGAATTAATTCCTTAAGTCACTCAATTTTTGAGAGTAAAAAAAACCATGATCTTAAATTACTTTTTCGCTTATTTCTTGCGACTTTATACATAATTGAATGAATGTTTTTTTGCATTTGTAGGGTGATATTTAGACCTTTCCAAAACCGTTATTAAAAATGAAATTAGTCCATTTTAAGCTGATCTATTACCAAAAAGGTGAAAAACACATTTTATTTTTTTTCTAAAAAACCCATTTTTTAATTTTTTTTTTCAAAACTGTTTTTGAAGTAAAAAATTATGATCTTTTCAATAAAAATAGTTTCGTAGTGATTTTTTCACTTTTAAGCTGTTTTTTTGCAATTTTTTATTTTGATGATTCAAATTTTTACATAAAACGATAATGATGCTCGGCACGAGTACGATAACTTAGGCGACAAGAATTGATAACGGAATTTGTAAAGGAGTTCAATACAATTATTTTTTACTATGGGAGGGGGGGTCTATCTCCCCTCGTTTAGGCGGGAGGGGCAATTTTCTAAAATATGACGTAAAATATTAAAAAAATTATTAAAAATCAACGGCAATATTTACAGTTAAAATTGATATCTTTCTGAAAAGCCAGAATTATACACTTAATTCTAGTTTTTAAATCAAATTATTTCAATTAATTTTTCTCGAAATAATCAACTTCAAAGTTAAAGTTTGGGGGAAAAAGTTTTTAAAAAACACATTAAATACTATTTTTGCCAAGACTGTCATTTTAAATATGAAATCAATCAATGAAATAAACTGCCAATCAATTTCTTATCAAATACTGAAAACCAGATGCTTCTATGCCTTCTAGTTTTTGAGAAAATTGAAAATAAGAAAATTATCTTTTTATCAGATTTTCATTTTTTTGACTATTTTCGCAAATATTAACCGCTTTTTAAATTAAAAGTATCATGCCTTTCCCCCTTCGCGGGTTCTCAGGATTTTAACTTCCTTTTTGGGTCCTCTGTCCCGCTTCTCTTAGGCGATTTGAAATTGGTCCTTAGAATCTCGCGATTTTTTTTTATAAAAATGGTAAAGGTATGAAGTTCAAGGCATATCAAAGTGAGATGGGTAAGAGGGGGCATGCTTCCCCACTGCAACCCCCCTGCTTGGGCACACTATTATAGGATTTGGGTGTATATATGTATATATGTAGTTTGGGTGTAGGCAAATTTTCTTCAGAATTTAAGGGGGGAAATCCCTCCCTCTAGAGGCGTCAACTTTGAAAGGCTCCAGAGCCGCCATTTTGTTATTTTTTCATTTCAAAAAATTTTTTTTCAGCTCTTGATAATGTCAGTAATATCTTGTCTTTTTCCAAATTTCAATAAGTGCTTTCAGTTTTTTAAAAAAATAATGAAAAAGGTGTCGTCTGGAGGGATTTCCCCCCTTAAATTCTGAAGAAAATTTGCCTACACCCAAACTACATATATACATATATACACCCAAATCCTATAATAGTGTGCCCAAGCAGGGGGGTTGCAGGGGGGAAGCATGCCCCCTCTTACCCATCTCACTTTGATATGCCTTGAACTTCATACCTTTACCATTTTTATAAAAAAAAATCGCGAGATTCTAAGGACCAATTTCAAATCGCCTAAGAGAAGCGGGACAGAGGACCCAAAAAGGAAGTTAAAATCCTGAGAACCCGCGAAGGGGGAAAGGCATGATACTTTTAATTTAAAAAGCGGTTAATATTTGCGAAAATAGTCAAAAAAATGAAAATCTGATAAAAAGATAATTTTCTTATTTTCAATTTTCTCAAAAACTAGAAGGCATAGAAGCATCTGGTTTTCAGTATTTGATAAGAAATTGATTGGCAGTTTATTTCATTGATTGATTTCATATTTAAAATGACAGTCTTGGCAAAAATAGTATTTAATGTGTTTTTTAAAAACTTTTTCCCCCAAACTTTAACTTTGAAGTTGATTATTTCGAGAAAAATTAATTGAAATAATTTGATTTAAAAACTAGAATTAAGTGTATAATTCTGGCTTTTCAGAAAGATATCAATTTTAACTGTAAATATTGCCGTTGATTTTTAATAATTTTTTTAATATTTTACGTCATATTTTAGAAAATTGCCCCTCCCGCCTAAACGAGGGGAGATAGACCCCCCCTCCCATAGTAAAAAATAATTGTATTGAACTCCTTTACAAATTCCGTTATCAATTCTTGTCGCCTAAGTTATCGTACTCGTGCCGAGCATCATTATCGTTTTATGTAAAAATTTGAATCATCAAAATAAAAAATTGCAAAAAAACAGCTTAAAAGTGAAAAAATCACTACGAAACTATTTTTATTGAAAAGATCATAATTTTTTACTTCAAAAACAGTTTTGAAAAAAAAAATTAAAAAATGGTTTTTTTAGAAAAAAAATAAAATGTGTTTTTCACCTTTTTGGTAATAGATCAGCTTAAAATAGACTAATTTCATTTTTAATAACGGTTTTGGAAAGGTCTAAATATCACCCTACAAATGCAAAAAAACATTCATTCAATTATGTATAAAGTCGCATGAAATAAGCGAAAAAGTAATTTAAGATCATGGTTTTTTTTACTCTCAAAAATTGAGTGACTTAAGGAATTAATTCATACTACTCACTTACTAATTTTTTTGGGGGATTATTTATATGCAGAAGTTAATATTTTGAGCTAAGGAACCAGTAAAAAATAACACAAACAGATTTCATGACATAAGTATTTTTCGTATATTCTTTTCACATGGAATTACTCAGTTATAAGATACATAAGTTCTTAGACGTTTTACACGAATCATTGGCTTTTTGGGACCAATTACAGATTTTACTGTCTGTTCGAAAAAATACCCTTTCACCTAAAAGATTTTTATGAAAACTCTTTAGGCTAGGCGCACACATGCGATTTTGATCGCGAGATTATTCAGTTGCAAATTAGATTACAAGAATTTCAATGACTGTAGACACAATTTATTTGTGTGTGTTCACAGTCATTGAAATCCTTTTAATCCATTTTTGCGACTGAATAATCGCGCGACTAAAATCGCATGTCTGCGCCTAGTCTTATTCTTGCTTTCTATCCCAAATTTAATGTTTTCATCAAATTTCATTAGGGTGACCCATCATTTTTGTTTTCACTCAAAAAAACACCCTTTTAACCAAGATATTTTTATAGACACTTTAAATTCTTGTTTCTAATCTTAAAAGTAACATAATTGCTGAATTTCAATAGGGTACCACTAATATTACTCTAGTATTACACCAGGCATGTCAAACTCAATGGTTACTAGGGGCCAAAACAGGAAGATGTAAATTTTTATGGGCCGCAAGAAAAAGTTAAAATAAATTTTTTATAAAACAGATTTATAAAAATAAGAAGAATGGTAACATTAGTGTTTTCTTCCTGATACCTGGAATCTCTTCTCTACTACCATTTTCCTTAAAACCAAAGCGTAAGTTAGGCTGGATCTAAGTGACTTATTCCTCTTTATACATAAGTAAAAACATGTGCTCACATCGACAGGTTGTGTGAAATTTGCGAACGATTTTATATGGCAGTTTTAAATTGTCCAAAATCTGACTGAAAAATACTTATAAGATTCGGTCATATCCACTTCACAGAAATTTTGAACTTACTTCAGAGTCACACTAGAAATCGCATTCCTCCATTTCCATATCATTCGCCATTATTCTATTTTAAAGGAAAAAATCAAAGAAAATGAAGGGCACTTGCCTTTCAAAGGCATAATTCTGCTAACTTTTTCATATTCAGTTTTAAAGTTTAGATTGTTTTCCGCACAGTATTTTTGAAATGACGATGAAGATTTACCTAAATTTGGCATATTGCACGTAGGAAAACGCGTCAAATCCTTGTTACTTTTCTGGTGTCCCAAAAAGCTAAGTTGCATTTGAATGCCATAACTAGGGCACTTATTATTCAACCTATCGTTGGGTTAAATCAGAACATTCACTTCCTTAATCACTTTAAGAAATCATAGAACTTCCTACCATGATTTAATCCACAAGATTTTATATTTATTATTTTCATATTATATTTATGTGTTTATTAAAAAAAATATGTGAATTTGCGTCGAACAGAAAATATAAATCATAACCCTAAGCTCAAAGTTATTGAAATGTCGAGGGCCGCAAAATTATTCGTTGTGGCCCGCATGCCTGTATTACACACTTTTTCAAATATACCCATATTTTCTGTATACCTAAAAAACACCCTTTCACATGAAAAAAATTTTAAGTTTTACTTTATTCGTAATCCCCATGGAAAAGACGATATTTTTAATAAATTTCTTTAGGGTAACTTTTATACCATTGATTTTATCGGACTTATCTCGGATTTTCCCTATTTCCCGAAAATAAAACACCCTTTAACCTAAAATATTTGCATAGACTGTTTGGATCCTGGGTTACTGTTATACATGAAACATTTTTATCAATTTTCATTGGTGTAACAATTTTTTTCCAGTTTTTGTGGTACTAATTTCGAATTTCATCATTTCTTAAAAAAAACACCCTTTCACTCAAGATAATTTTGTACACTTTATTGATTCTTAATTCCTATACCAACCAAAACTTTTACACCGAGTTTTAAAAATTAATAAAATATAAGTCAGCTGTTATTATACCTTTCTCACACATAACTCAACCCATCAAAAAAACACCCTTTCACCAAAAATATTTTTAAGAACTTTTTTTTTTTTTTTTAATGAGCGCGCACCACTAAAGGGGTTTTCGGTACCCTTAATATATATGTATACATAGTACGAGCTTTAGGAAAAGAGGAAGGGATGTAAAAGGAGATACCGATGCACATTGGTTTTAAAGTTCAGAACATTAAAATGGGAGGGAAAAACTGAGGCGGGTAATGCATTCCACATTCTAGTAGTGCGACTAAAGAAAGAATCTCTATATTTGACGGTACATCCAAAATTGTGCTCAAGTGTAAACTGATGGGCATTCCTTGAAGTACGAGTATTACGGTTGAATTGTTTAAGGGGAGGAATGCAGCTAGCTGTTTCATTAGAACATTTTTTTAAAAAAGTACCTATAAAATAAGGACAGGCATGATACATTCCGGCGGTGCTCAAGAGGTGGGATTGTATCAGTAATGTACCTATCACCTATCATTTTAAAAGCTCTATTTTGAATTCTATCCAAATAACTCAAGTGGGTCTTAGGAGCACCTGCCCAGATATGGGAATTATACTCGAGCTTTGGACGAATATATGCTTTATAAATTATAGCCAGATCAGAAGGGGTGAAATATTTCTTACATCTTCGGAGGAAACCTAAGCATTTCGCAGAGCTTTTGGCTACATCGAATATGTTGGTTTGTAATGGACATACCTAGAATCAAAAGCTGATCAGTTTCCTCGATGCAAGTACCACTCATGGATAGTGGCAAAGGGGGAAGGTTTCATTTTAATGATAGTAAGCAGCATTGTGTTTTAGAAGCATTAAATTCTACGCGGTTTCTTATTCCCCATTGGACAATGCATTCGAGATCAGAATTTAATGAGCTTATCATATTTTGCCGTTGGAGTTCCACATCCGAAGGACATGGGTGTGAATCTTCAAACGAATATGAAAAGCTGAGGGTACTATCATCTGCGAAACAATTTAATGGATTAGAAGTTTCAGAGAGCAAATCATTAATGAAAATGAGAAAGAGAGTCGGAGACAAAACGGAGCCCTGGGACACACCAGCGTTTATATTATGGGTTTCAGACTTGAATCCATCCAAAACGACTTGAATTGAACGGTGCGAAAGGTAATTTCTAATAAAACGAAGAAGAGATTCATCAATACCGAATGCAAGCATTTTCGATAAGAGACCTTGATGCCAAACTCTATCAAATGCCTTTGAAATATCAAGCGCAACAATCTTACTTTCTCCAAAACGATGTAAAGATTTGTTCCACTGATCGGTGAAATAAACTATCAAATCACCAGTGGATCTATTGCTACGAAAGCCATAATGCCGGTCATTAAGAAGCTTCCGTTCTTCAAGATGCAGTAGTCCCTCGATAATGTAAATTACCGGTAATGCGAATTTCTCTGAAATGTGAATTGCCAAAAATTTTCATTGTCATCTCTAATGTGAACTTCTAAAATTTTTAGACTCTGTAATTTGAATTTTTTTTTGTAAGAGCTTGTATGTTTTTCTTGTTCGTGCAAGCAATTTTTTATAGACCTGGATAGTGGATAACTGTTATTTGTCTAGACATATCTTAAGAAAAATTGAATGTAGGCTGAAGATTTACCTATTACATTTTACATTTTTTATCAAGAATTTTTAAGTTTTAATTTTTGAAATGAAGTGTACTCGTAATGGATTGTTTCTTTCTTTAATTTCTTTTGAGCTTCAAAAAAATATATTGTGTTATATTCATTGGTTATAAACATTGATTTTAATCAGTTTTAGGAGAATTGAAAAAAGTTCTAGTAATGTGAATACCTCTAAAATCCGAAAACGCCTTGTTTTAATTAGTTCACATTATCGAGGGACTACTGTACTGCCGTACTAAGCAAAAAGGGCGCATGAGCCAAAAATCCAAAATTGAGTTAAAGGCATATTTGACATCCTGAAACAATGCCTCATTTATATATTAACTAAAAACAACGCATTTTCAATTCTAAGTGGCTCAAAACAGTCAATGAAGAAGAGCACAACGATATTACTCCGCTGTATTCCTCAATAGAAAAATGCATTTATTACTACAACTCTAAAAATTAAAAAAAAAAAAAATAGATACACATTTGGGAACCTTGAACAATATTTAATTGTTGTGTAAACTAAAAATTATAATTTTCCTACTAAAAGTTGCTTAAAATCATTTTTGAAATTGAGCACATTTACAATTCTCAACCTTTTCCCTTGTCAGTAAAATGCATTTATCTCAAAACTACAAAAATGGATATGCGCCCTTTTTGCTTAGCACGGCAGTGTATTTCTTAAGCTGGAAATTAATCAGCGTTTCCATGACCTTGGAAAGAAGGGACGTGCAATCGGACGATAGTTAGAGGGTGAAGAAGATTCGCCTTTTTTAGGGACAGGCTGGACAAATGCTGTTCTCCATCCACTCGAAAAGAGATCTGTAGAGTAGGACAGATGGAAAAGCTTACGCAGTGGTTTTGCCAGCGTAGGAGAACACCTCTTCAGAACTATGGGAGGGATACTATCCGGGCCAGTGGATTTGTGTATGTCAAGGTTTTTAAGAACTCTTGCCACTGCACAAGTACGAAAAAAGATAGGTCCTATAAAACTATTTACTCGCTCAAGTGAAGGGGGAGGCATGACACTTTCTGTTAACGTTGAATTGGCAGCGAAATGCCTGACGAGATTAGCTTTCTCAAGAGAACTAACAAAAGGAGTGTCATTTAAAACGAGCGTTGGAACCGAAGATGTTGTAGAGTTTCGAATATTTTTCACGAATGACCAAACATTTTTACTACCTGTGGGACACTGTAGTATTTTTTGTCTTGATTTTTGCTCATGCAAAAATTTGATTCGTCGAATATGGGCGTTGCTGGCCTTTCTAGCTTGCTTAAATCTTATCCGATTTTCCTCAGTGGGATTGGCTTTATAATAACGGAACATTACCTCTTTTTCCCTGATAACATCTTTACAGCTCGAATCAAACCACGAATTCTCTTTCGGTTTGATTGTTTTAGCCCTATTCGGGATAAAATTTCTCATTCCGGAGAGAATTAAGTTTGTGATCATATCTGTACGGGAATCAACGTCACTATCGAGGAAACATAGCGACCAGTTAAAGTTCTCTTAGGAGTTCTCTTAGGAGTTTTTTCTTTAACTGGATTTTTTTGACAAGAGAAATTCGCAGATATGACACAATGATCTGATGTGCCTAGAGGCGATAATACACTTACAGTGTATTTATCAGGGTCAGAGGGAAGAAACAAGTCTAGAGTATTTTCAGCCCGACCAGCGACGTCCGAAATTCGAGTCGGCTCGTTAACTAGTACATTGAAATCGCCCGTAATGACGATTTCGAGAATGATGGGCGGAAGGAAAAGAAGAAAAACTCGTTATGCACATGCACTGAAGACTATTATTGAGAGGCGCGAGATTTTTTTTTTTTGTGATTTGGCGATGCTACGGTTGTTGTTATTGTTTTGGTATTATATTATATGGTTATGGACAGTGAACTATTGTTTTTTTGTTTTTCTTTATTGCGGGAGAGGTACTGAGGTGTTGTTGTTGTTTGTTGCTGCACTTTTTATCAATTTATTTTATATGCACGCCGCGAGGTTATTTTTTTATTTTAAGTTTAATGTAGCCTGTTTTTCACATGGGTTTCTTTTATATTTTACCTGTTGTTGTCAAAAAACAAGCACCCTTGTTTTTAAACGGCAATAACTTTTCTTAGAGCAATCGTATTAACTTTATTTTAATGTGATTAGACTCAGCATCAAAAAATACCTTAGAAACATGTGTCATATGATGATATTTCACAAAACATTTGTTTCACTATATTTTTGAACTTCACGCCCTCCCTCATGTCCGCGAAAAAACACCCTGCCACCCAACTTTTTTTATAGACTTTTTTTATCCTTGGTTCTTATCCAAACTTTTTGCCAAGTTTCATGAGTGTTACAAATTTTTATTTTTTAAATGCGTATTTTACCTGTACTAAAAAGAGACATATTAAATGCAACACTTTAACTAATAAAGCTTTCATATGTATTAAGGTTTCTGCGAACTCATTCCGAGTCAATTGTTACGACCTTTTGATGAAAGAGAACTAGAGTTAGTAATTGGTGGTATAAGCAGTATAGATGTCAATGATTGGAAAAAAAACACTCGTTTAAAACACTGTTCACCGGATGTACCACAAGTTATCTGGTTTTGGCAAGTAAGTTAACATTTTACAATTGTTTATGTAAATCCCTATTTTGAATGTATTTTTGGATAGTCTAACTGGATTTGTATAGTAATTTTGAAAATACTTCCATGATAATCAGGCCTACCTGCAAACTTCAATTTTAATTTATTTACTTTGAATGTTTTACCTTTGAATAATTATATATAAAAGTGACACCGGAAAAAACAACCGCTATGTTTGAGGCCTGGCGCCACAGTCGTTTTAGGACTGTGTATTAGATGGCCGAAAAATTCCTGAAAAGGACATTTGGTTACTAAGTAACCACAACTACAATATTATTTATACTTGGTGTATTTGTTTTAGTTTTGTTTTTTGTAAGTAGTGTGTTTGTTTATTTTTGTTTCTGTAATATTCAAATTGAATTTATTTTTAATTTTTGTAATATTTTGAATTGAATATTTATTTTGAATGTTTGATTTTTATGTATACAGGGTGTCCCGGGAAGATATACGAACATTTTGAGGGATAATTCTTGGGTATATTCTATTGGTTGGTCATTTGGACCTTTTTTAAAAAATTAATTTCTCGGCTCGTGTGGGTCGTAGAGAGCTAATTTTTTTTTGAATTGTAGATAATTTAAAGGACTACAATAATATTTTATTTTCTTAGCCAGTACTCTCACCGTTTGCAAAATAATAAGGCAAGAGTTTGCTAAACAAAAAAAAAACGACTTAGACTTAATATTACTTATTTTTTATTTATTTCTACAAAAAGAAAGTGCACTAAATCGATAGAAAATGTTGTAACAAACAATCACTAGCTTTATTTTTTTTTGGTAGGACATTCTGAAGCCCAGTTATTCCCAAAAAACGATATTTTTGGGTGTTTTCTTTTGTCCTTGTTTAATCTAAAACCTTCATCCCGAATTTTATCAGTGTTGCATGTTTTTCACATGGGTTTCGGTTATATTTTACCTGTTGAAGTCAAAAAACAAGCACCCTTTGTTTTTAATCGGCTGTCTGTCGGCTGTCTGTCGGCTGTCTGTCTGTCTGTCTGTCTGTCTGTCCGTCTGTCATTCGAATGATAATTTTTTTCTGTATATTTTTGAGCTTCAGCCCCTCCCTTTTGTTCGCGAAAAAACACCCTTCCACACAACTTTTTTTTATAGACTTTTTTTGTACTTGGTTCTTATCCAAAAAACAATTTTTTGCCAAGTTTCATGAGTGTAACAATTTTTTTTAAGCCTATTTTACCTGTACTATATATCGATTTTAGTAAATTTGAATTTGCTCGAAAATGGCTCCAACGATTTTGTTAAAAAAATTCAATTATGTATAAGTTTAAAGACAAGGGGTATCTTTTAATGAATTTTTTTTTTAAATCATCTTTAACGGTACCTGCCATAGAACCGTTTTTTTTTTTTTATCCGATTTATTTCGAAACTACAGTTTCGATTTCAACGAAACTTTTTGTAAACAAGCATTTATATAATTTTAATATAAGTCAAAAATAAAATTTTTAAATTTATTTGAAAAATCAAATTTTCGAATTTTCGGGTCATTGATTTTTTTTAAATTTTGGTTTGAGATGTTTATTTGTGATTTCTACAAAATGGCAGACCAATTTTATTTTTAAACTTTTTTTTCCAAAAAATTAGTTTTTAAAAAAACGGCTCTAACGATTTTGAAATTTTTTTCTTAAAATGCATCTTATGAAATAAAACTACATACTTGTTTTGGGGGCAATTTGATTTCAGATGTTATTTTATTCCTTTGAAAAACGAACTTTATGTTTTTTTTTATTTTTTTGTTTGTTTTTATTTACCTTCATTTCCCAAATTTCTATATAAAAAGTCTTAAAAATTAAAGCAACTTGAACTCTAAGAGCAATTTCGTGCCACCTAGTTGTGAATTTTATTTTAATTTGCTGCACACGATTGTGATTATTAATATCCATTCCAGTCATTGACACAAAAGATCACTGCGACATATTTTATACTTTTATATACTTTTCCTTAAAGATAGGCTCTATCTAGCCATCAACTTCATTCGGCTTGGGGAAGCCTATATCCCACATAGCTTACATAGAGGAGGTAGGGCGACCAACATTGCACGATCATAACGCCGCACATACATTTCGTGAAAAAAATCTGGCCAAAAGTCCAAAATTAAAAAAACAAAACTTCCACTTCAACAAGGTTTACAGTTACAAAGAGAGATAGCTCAGGTTACATTACTTGCTCTATAGGGCAAGTGTTGGTTTCGTGTCGGAAAAAAATTTGAGATTTTAAGCAAAACCAACATTACGATGATGGAGAATGCCAAAAAGGTGGGTCTCGCAATTCTGTCCGTGCGTCTGTACTTCCATCTATACACATTACCACAGCTTAAACACGTGGATGGATTTTCTTCAAATTTGGTACAGATGATTTTTATGGATCTCTGAAACCAAATAACTCGAAAACGGCTCTTAAGATTTTGATTAAACTTTGCAGACATAATATTCAAATTACAATAAAACTGCATTTTTATTTTTTCCAAAAAATGTCAAATAAAAGAAATTTTTTTTTCATTTAAAAAAATTGCCCTAAATGTCGGCTCTTCCCCAACCTCAACAAAATTTCTCTAAGATTTATATAGAGGCACCTACCCTATCTACCGTTTTTGTTTCGACTTTATTTTTTGGGACACCCTGTATAAAACACAATGTTTGTAACACATTTCCTGAAGTAAAAGTCCTCAAAGTAAAAAATTATCATGGGGAAGAAAAATGGAATAGCCTTTAACAATTAATACCTGAGGAAGCAAAGCAGGGTCCCTGTTCTGTAACTTTATCGCTGGCGAAAAACGTTTTTCAACGTCTCTAAAATCCATTTTCGTGCATAAATAAAGCGTAATTTCTTTCTAATTCAGAATTTATATATTTAGAAGTTATGATTGTGAACGAAATTTCTGAGATGAAAAGGATTTTAAAGTCATTCAAAAATTTTATCACTAGTGATAAATGTTACAGAACTTGAGCACAGATATCATAATTTTTCAAACACTTAAATGGCTTGAATGAAATTTCTACCTAAAGCATAAACAAAAAAATAATCGTTATCATGAGTAAAGGTAGATATACTCGTACCTGCAATAATAAGCATTTTCTTAAACCATTTCTAATTGGTATCAAGATTAGTAAATATTCGACTTTTACTGATCTAACAAGTGCTTATATTAAGCATGCTTTTTCATTTCATTTTTTGTTTTTTTTTTCTACACTTTTTTTAGTTTTTGAATTTTTTCTTTATTTACCTATATGTTTTTTTTTCTATATATTGAAATTTTCAAAAAAAACCTAGTACAGTTAAAATAGTACATAAAATCAAGAAATGAAAAAAAAATTGTTACACTCATGAAACTTGGCAAAAAGTTTGCTTTTGGGATAAGAACCAAGTACAAAAAAAGTCTATACAAAAAAGTTGGGTGGAAGGGTGTTTTTTCGCGGACAAGAGGGAGGGGGTGAAGGTCAAAAATATACTGAACAAAATTGTTAGTCGAATAACATCATATGACACATTTTTTGATGCTGAATCTAATGACATAAAAATAAAGTCAATACGATTGCTCTAAGAAAATTATCGCCGATTAAAAACAAGGGTGCATGTTTTTTTTACTTCAACAGGTAAAATATAACCAAAACCTGATGAAATTCGACACGAAGGTTTTAGATAAAGCAGGGACAAAGGATTCATAAAGTTCTGTGGTTAAGTTCTGTGTGAGAAAGGTATCATAACAGCTAACTTAAATTTTATTAATTTTTAAAACTTGGTGAAAAAGTTTTGGTTGGTATAAGAATTAAGAATCTAAAAAGTGTACAAAATTATCTTGAGTGAAAGGGTGTTTTTTTTAAGAAATGATGAAATTCGGAATTAGTACCACAAAAACTAGGAAAAAATTGTTACACCAATGAAAATTGGTAAAAATGTTTCATTTATGACAGAAACGAAGAACCTGAACAGCCTGTTTAAATATTTTAGGTTAAAGGATGTTTTTTTTGGGAAATATGGAAAAATCCGCGATAAGTCCGATAAAATAAGTAGTATAAATGGTACAATTACGAAATTCATTAAATATGTTCTCATATGTTTCCCATGGGAATTACGAATAATGTAAATCTATAATTTTTTTTTATGTGAAAGGGTGTTTTTTTTTAAGAAGTAAAGAGAATATGGGTGTATTTGAAAAAATGTGTAATACTAGAGTAATATTAGTGGTACCCTATTGAAATTTAGCAATTATGTTACTTTTAAGATAAGAAACAAGAATCTAAAGTGTCTATAAAAATATCATGGTTAAAAGGGTGTTTTATGAGTGAAAACAAAAATGATGGATCACTCTAATGAAATTTAGTAAAAGCATTGATTGTGGGATAGAAAGCAAGAATAAAGAGTTTTCATAGAAAAAAATTTGATGAAAGGGTGTTTTTTTCGCAGAGACAGTAAAATGTGCAATTGGTCCCAAAAAGCCAATAGATTCTTAAAAGTAACATAATTGCCGAATTTCAATAAGACACCACTAATATTACTTTATTATTACACACTTTTTCAAATATACCCATATTTTCTCTACACCTAAAAAAACACCCTTTCACATGAAAAAAATTATACATTTCTTATATTCATAATCCCCATGAGAAAGAGAACATATTTATTGAATTTCGTGAGAGTACCTTTTATACCATTGATTTTATTGGACTTATCACAGATTTTCCCTATTTTCCCAAAAAAAAAACACCCTTTAACCTAAAATATTTGTATAGACTTTTTGGGTTCTTGGTTTCTGTCATAAATTAAACATTTTTACCAATTTTCATTGGTGTAACAATTTTTTCCCAGTTTTTGTGGTACTAATTCCGAATTTCATCATTTCTTGAAAAAAACACACTTTTACTCAAGATAATTTTATACTTTTTATAGATTCTTAATTCTTATACCAACCAAAACTTTTTCACCAAGTTTTAAAAATAAATAAAATTCAAGTTAGCTGTTATGATACCTTTCTCACACACAACTTAACCGATCAAAAAAACACCCTTTCACCAAAAATAATTTTAAGAACTTTATGAATCCTTTCTCCCTGCTTTATCTAAAACCTTCATCTCGAATTTCATCAGTGTTGCATGTTTTTTACATGGGTTTTGGTTATATTTTACCTGTTGAAGTCAAAAAACATGCACCCTTGTTTTAAATCAGCAATAACTTTTCTTAGAGCAATCGTATTGACTTTATTTTTATGTCATTAGATTCAGTATCAAAAAATACCTTGAAAACATGTGTCATATGATCATATTCGACTAACAATTTTGTTCAGTATATTTTTGACCTTCACCCCCTCCCTCTAGTCCGCGAAAAAAAACACCCTTCCACCCAACTTTTTTGTATAGACTTTTTTTGTACTTGGTTCTTATCCCAAAAGCAAACTTTTTGCCAAGTTTCATGAGTGTAACAATTTTTTATTTTATAAATGCCTTTTTTACCTGTACTATCCGCATGACCAAAAGGGGTTTGATTTTGTTGCAATAAGTTCTCACAACATAAAATCCCATATTTTAGTTTTGAGTGAAAGATACCATAATAAATTTTAATAAGCAGTTGAAAAGGGCAAACATTCCTTAGATAATAAAAATATCTTATGTCGTTTTCTATTGACGAGATTCAGAATGAGATTTGGAAATCTGACAGCTGAAAGAGCGGGTGAAGAGGGGATAAAGTGGAAAAATCTCAGATTTCATGACCTTTTTGCGGCTTGAGATTAAAAAAAAATGAATCTGAGATTCAAAACTCTGAATCTAGATAGACGCACTTTGACACACACTACTCTGTTTGACATTTGTCTGAACATTTGTTGTTGTTTTATTTTAGAAAGGTTTTTTTTTATACGCACAGATTTCATACACAATTACAAAACTAGATTTCATATTCTATTTGCAGTGGAAAATCTGAGATTTTTACTAAAATCTCAAATGCAAATAGAAAACGACATTAAAGTACCATGAAAGTATGGTCTCAGATTTTATGTGTCCTGTGTAAGCACAAGCTCATTCTAGAGTCTATAATGAGTACGAAATATTTGAATTACTTTACATTCTCTAAGCAAAAATAAGCATTACTGCAGTTTGAAGAACTAGAAAAATGCAGAAACAGTTTTGAAGTTAAATTTTGTATTAGAAATCAAATGGCTCAAAATCATTGAAAACGGTGTGAGGTATAAAAATAGATTTTATGTTATTTAACATTAATTATGAAATTGCTTACGACCAATTTCTTCACATGAGTACTAATGTCGTTTTCCTTCACTCCAATGAGAGTACCCTTTTAGTACTTATTTTTACACTTTTGAAGGTTTTGTGTTCCTTCCTCCACAAAAGTTTTAACAAAAAATTACTCCGGAGTAATTTTAGTACTATGGAGTGCTCCGGATTTACACCACATTTTAAGTTAGATTTTCACTCATCAACAAACTATAAAGTATAGTTTGTCGACTTGCACACGCACTTATGTTTGACTTATGTTTGACACTTTAAAATTTTGTTTGAAAAGTGAAAAATGCGAAAAGTGTTTCTTTCAAATTTTTTTGTTATTAACAAAAACAACATTTATGAATATATTTTCTGTTATATTATATTCCGCCAGATATGTTTCTTCCATTATTTTCGTTAATTCTTAATTTTTTTCAAAATTTTTCGAAATCAAATTGAAAACAGAATAAAAGAATTTTTCAGCCAGTGGTTCCGAAGGGCCTAATTCTTTTTAGCATGTTTATTAATGATGTTGTAGAAGTTATTAATATTAATAACTAAGTATCATCCTTATGACCTTCAAATTTATTTATATTTTTACATCGGTTTAGTTGAAGATGCAGTTTGTAATATTAACGATGATATAAAAAACATTCACGATTGGACCGTTAACAATGACTTAGTCTGGCCATTCAATTGCATACAGCTATACCATTAAGAATTTGAGCTTTATTTTAAACAAAGTCCTCACCTGGTCTGATCATGTAAAAAAAGTAATTTGTGGCATTTACGGAGGTGTCAGACGCTTGTGGAGATTTTCAATATATACAGGCAACACGAGTTATGCTGGTAAAAACTTTTAGCTCCGATTCGCTTATGGTTCGCCTTTATGTAGAATGGATTCAGTAAGCAAACAAAAGTTAAATGTAGGATTTAATTCTTGCATTCGCTTCATACATTGTTTAAGAAGATTCGATCATTTATATAACATTGTGTTTTTGGTGTTTCTATCATGTCACATTTTGTAGTTGAAATTTGCAAATACTTTTTAAATTAATGCACTTTACAAAGCCCGGACGTTTGTATGATAAGCTTCAATTTTCAGTTTCTATGCGCACGAATAGTTTAAACATTCCCAGAAGTACAACTTTACAGACTCAAAGATCTTTCTTTGTAATTGGTTGCCAGAATCTGCAACAGTTTGCCAGTTTAAATAAAAAATATGAATAGTTTCAATAATTTTACTCACTCTTTACTTGAACATCTACAAAACCCAGACACAGAAAAAAATCCCATTTTTTTCCGCTCTGCACAGTACGGTATATTGGTCTAAAACCTGGCCAAAAATATTTGGGCACATTTTTCACATCAAATAGGTACCAGATGACTAAAAAGTTATTTGAAAGGAAAATTTTTCATTTTCTTGGTACTGTAAAACCCACTTAAGTGCTTCCTTCCCGATTAGCATTGAAAAAAAATTATTAAAAATCAAAAGGTGCACGTACAGTCCTGTGCTATAACGAGTAATTTATTCTTCATTTAGTTTTATTTTGACTCAAGTTGTTTCATTTAGTAGTTCATGAGAAATTAAGTTTTATAGGTAGTTGAAATTTTGAAAAAAAATTTGTTTCCTTTTTTAATTGATTCTGTATAAAATTTTGAAATTTTATGGACATTTTTCTATCATTATTTAATGACCTGGTAATTTAAAGTCAAATACTAAAGTATTTATTCTAATAAATATCAAAGTTCCTAAGAATTAAAAAAAAAAATCAAACATATTTCACAGTGAGCACAAATTTATCAGAATCTTTATCAGATTTTTATTTTCTTCGCTATTTCGCTTTGCCATTATCAAAAATTAAAAAGTACTGTGCTTAATCTACTTCAATTCCATGAATGGGTTTTATTTCCATTTAAAATTGGATCTTAAAAATAAAATTTCTTGTTACCAGTGTGGTACCAAAACGCTCATTAGTAAGCCTGATAAAGAAAGTAGTTTTCCTATTTTTCTAATTTTCTCAAAAACTAAAAGGTTTAAGAACATATGGTTTTCAGTATTTGATAGACCCCCCCCCCCCCTCATAACAAAAAATGATTGTATTGAATACCTCTACAAAAAACCGTTTCCAATTCTCGGCGCCTAAGTTATCGTACTCGAGCCTTGAGCTGATATGAATTTTTCTCGAAAAAAACACGTTTACGGGGGTATCTCGAAAAAGTAAGCTAATCCGATTTTGGTAAAAACGGATTATTATTGCTGAGGCCTTCAGGAACAAAGCCTCATTTTTAGTTTTTATTGTCATTTTAGGTCAACCTTAAAGGGTAATAACACCTTGTAAACCACGAAATCGAGCGTCATTTTCATCACCGTATTAAACAAAGAAGAAATATTATTTTCTTTTGGTGTTTGTTTAGTTTAATTAAGTATATTAATAGGTAACAGAATAGGCTAATGTTAAATTTTTTAATGATGTGAAATTTTTTAAATGGCGGTGTAGTTCAGGATGATAGTAAAATCCTGTGCTCCCATCGGGCGACCAACTTACTCCTACAGTTTTTAACCGATTGGGCTGAAATTTTGTGTGGAGCTTAAAAATACTATTTTCTAGTGAAGTACGTAGGATTTTTTTGAAATATTAATTTTTAAAGAAATGGCATTAGTTTGAAAAAATTATTTCATTCCAAAAACAAAATTCGTTGAAAAAAAGATCATAAAATTGTTAAATTTTAATATTTCAAAAAAATCCTACGTACTTCACTAGAGAATAGTATTTTTAAGCTCCACACAAAATTTCAGCCCAATCGGTTAAAAACTGTAGGAGTTAGTTGGTCGCCCGATGGGAGCACAGGATTTTACTATCATCCTGAACTACACCGCCATTTAAAAAAATTTCACATCATTAAAAAATTTAACATTAGCCTATTCTGTTACCTATTAATATACTTAGGCCCATTTGCTCATACTAGTCATAAATTCTAATCTTAGCTAGGTCGAACATAACTCTTGTGTTTTACTTAGTTTATTCTAAGTTGCTAAAAAATATTTATGTTTAACCTAGCAATGATTTACTTTCATGATATAAATCGCTGAGAAATTCAAATTCAAAAGTCAAATCAATAGAAACGTCAAATAATTTAAATAGATTTTGAGCAATTTAGCAATTAATATACAACAATATCTATTGATGTTTGGGCTTAAATGATCCGTTTTGTAGATGCAATTAATTAAATAAAAAAATTAATTCATATTTTACCCAACGTTTCGCTAGTAATTTCCAGCTTCTTCAGGGGTTAATATTTATTATCTTTAAAAAACAAATTATAACAATTGTGGTTTTAGTCTATTATTATGAAATCAGTTGAAAATATTTTAATTATTTAAATGGTTAATTATTTTGTCTATAGCACTTACTTTTTTTAATGAATTTTGAAATTTACATTATTTTAAATAAATTAACATTTAATAAACAACACATTAATAATTTAACATTCATTGGACAACAAAACTTAAGCCTAATATCACTTCTTATCACAGATCAATTGTTGTTACTTATGGCAACACTATATATCGAGCTGATATTGTCTAGGTCTTCTTTATGATTCATTGTTGTTGTTGATTTTTGTTGTATTCGCAGACTTTCCAATGTATAGCGAGTGGTGGTGCGGTTTTCTTTATCTAATATTGTTACATTGTCAAAGTCTGCGAGATGATCATTCTCTATCATATGCTGCGAGAGTGCTGTAGCTGATCTCTTCTTTCTTATGTCAGCTTCATGTTCTGATAGTCTTACTGCAAGCTTACGTTTTGTTGTACCTATGTATACCATGTTGCACATGCTGTTGTTGTTGCCTTTGCATGGTATTTGATATACTACATTATGCTGATCTGTTTTTTGTGTGGGTGGTTTTGTTTTTGTAAATATTGAATTTAACGTGTAATTAGCTCTGTGTGCGAAACTGCATTTATCTCTATCAATTGGCATTGTTTTGTTAAGAGAGCTGTTATCAGTTAGATGTGGAATATATGTTAAAGAGTAATATCTAGGGTTGCCAGATTTTACTTTTTGTGTTATTATTTGGTTATTTTTGTTTTGTATTAGGTGAAGTTTATTGTTAATTAGTTCATTGATTATTGTGTTCGGAAAATTGTTCATTTGTAAAATTGTTTTTATTTTTATGATGTTTTCTTTATGGTAGATGTTGTCACTTATATCTAACACTTTGTTGATGAAATTGGTTGCTGTATTTATTTTGTATTTTATTGGTTGGTACGACGTATAGTTAATCATTCTTCCTGATGAGATTGGCTTGGTATACCAGTCAAAAAAGATGTTGTTATTATTTATTATGAGTTTCATCTCAAGGAACGGAAGTTGGTTGTTCATTTCTGTTTCTATGGTGAAGTTTAATTTCGTATGGTATTGGTTTAGGGTTTCCATTATTATTTCACTGTCTTTCTTTTTGATGATTGCAACCATATCGTCAACATATTTGGCTATGAATTTTATTTTTATGTTTGATTTTTTCAATTTATCTATTGTTTCGTCTAGTAGGTGGTCAAGTACAATGTCGGCAATTGTAGGGGATAGTGGGTTTCCCATAGGCATACCGAAAGTTTGGCTATAGAGTTTTTGATCGTATTTGAAGTAATTGTTATCTGTTAAGCAGAATTGTAGGATTTTTAGAAAATTATTTTTAGGTATTTTAGTGTGGGTTTTAAGAGTTTCCCAGTTTTTCATTATTATTTTTATGGCTGTGTATGTCGGTATATTGGTGAATAGTGATACTACGTCGAATGATACTAAGATATCTTCTTCATCCAATGTTACTTGTTTGATTTTGTTTTTTAGTATAAATGAGTTTTTGACATTGTAATCTTCAGATACCAAAGTTTTCAGGATCTGACCAATGTGTTTAGATAAATTATAGCACGGAACATTAGTTGATGCTGCTATTGGTCGTAGTGGTATGTTTGGTTTATGTATTTTTGGAAGTCCGTAGAGAACAGGAGCTGATGCTACAGAACAAAAAAGTTGTTCTTTTTGTCTGGAATCAATGATGTTTTGTTTAAATAATCCATTCACTATTTCATTGTTAGTTTTTTGCAAATTGGTTGTAGGGTCAGTCCTGATTGTTTTATAGGTGTTTTTATCTTCGAGGAGTAGTTTCATTTTATGGTTGTAATCTTGTTTGTATAGGATAACTGTTTTATTGCCTTTGTCTGCATTTGTAATGATGATCTCATTTTTATGTTTTTTGATGATATTTTTAGTTATTGTAAAAGTTTTCAAAATAAATTTTTCTCTTTGTGTATTTTTTATTTTTCTTTTAAAATTTAAAATTCTGTTTGATAATGTAGATCTGGCAACCTCTTTCTGTTTACTGTCTTCTATTGTTTGTATGTATTGTTCGATCTCGGCAACTATGTGAATTGGTGAGAAATTTTCATTAGTGATCGGCAGAGCGAATTTTTTCCCTAGAGAAAGTAACCATTTGCTCTCTATTGGAAACTCTACGTTTGTTTTGTTTTCAAACCAACTTTCATTATATATGAGGCCTAGTTTGATGGTGTGTTTTTCTTTTAGTTTATTGAATTTAGTTTGTTGTATTGATTGTGTTTTTGTTATTGTGTATTGGTATATTTGTGATTGCCTTGATACGAACGTATTGTATTCTATTTCATTAAGTGTATTTATCATTGTTATGTTGGTGTGGTAAATGTTCTTTTCTATTGTTTTTATTGTTATGATGGTTTGTTTGATCTCGAGCTTAAGGATTTTGGTTAAGAAAGTTTGCTGTATTTTATTGAGTTGTTGTTTTATTGTTTCTGTATTAAACATTTTTGTTAAATTTGGAGAACTGTTAGATAAGTGTGTTGGTAATATGTCGTAATCTTTGCATGAAAGAAGGAATTTGAGTCTTTCTTTTTGTTTGGCGAGTCTTTTCTTTTGTCTACAATAATGTTTTAATGTTACGCATGTGTTGATGTCATATTTGTATTTGATGTGTTCGAAAAAACCTTTCATTATGTTTGTTATAAAGTAATTAACATTATAAAAAGATGATGTTATGTCTATGTATATTTCGGCGGGCCCTCCGATAAAATCTTATTAGTTTATTTATTTGATCATATATTTTACGTTATATTTATTGATGTTTGGGCTTAAATGATCCGTTTTGTAGATGCAATTAATTAAATAAAAAAATTAATTCATATTTTACCCAACGTTTCGCTAGTAATTTCCAGCTTCTTCAGGGGTTAATATTTATTATCTTTAAAAAACAAATTATAACAATTGTGGTTTTAGTCTATTATTATGAAATCAGTTGAAAATATTTTAATTATTTAAATGGTTAATTATTTTGTCTATAGCACTTACTTTTTTTAATGAATTTTGAAATTTACATTATTTTAAATAAATTAACATTTAATAAACAACACATTAATAATTTAACATTCATTGGACAACAAAACTTAAGCCTAATATCACTTCTTATCACAGATCAATTGTTGTTACTTATGGCAACACTATATATCGAGCTGATATTGTCTAGGTCTTCTTTATGATTCATTGTTGTTGTTGATTTTTGTTGTATTCGCAGACTTTCCAATGTATAGCGAGTGGTGGTGCGGTTTTCTTTATCTAATATTGTTACATTGTCAAAGTCTGCGAGATGATCATTCTCTATCATATGCTGCGAGAGTGCTGTAGCTGATCTCTTCTTTCTTATGTCAGCTTCATGTTCTGATAGTCTTACTGCAAGCTTACGTTTTGTTGTACCTATGTATACCATGTTGCACATGCTGTTGTTGTTGCCTTTGCATGGTATTTGGTAAAATTTGCATGGTTGGGTAAAATATGAATTAATTTTTTTATTTAATTAATTGCATCTACAAAACGGATCATTTAAGCCCAAACATCAATAAATATAACGTAAAATATATGATCAAATAAATAAACTAATAAGATTTTATCGGAGGGCCCGCCGAAATATACATAGACATAACATCATCTTTTTATAATATTAATTACTTTATAACAAACATAATGAAAGGTTTTTTCGAACACATCAAATACAAATATGACATCAACACATGCGTAACATTAAAACATTATTGTAGACAAAAGAAAAGACTCGCCAAACAAAAAGAAAGACTCAAATTCCTTCTTTCATGCAAAGATTACGACATATTACCAACACACTTATCTAACAGTTCTCCAAATTTAACAAAAATGTTTAATACAGAAACAATAAAACAACAACTCAATAAAATACAGCAAACTTTCTTAACCAAAATCCTTAAGCTCGAGATCAAACAAACCATCATAACAATAAAAACAATAGAAAAGAACATTTACCACACCAACATAACAATGATAAATACACTTAATGAAATAGAATACAATACGTTCGTATCAAGGCAATCACAAATATACCAATACACAATAACAACAATAACACAATCAATACAACAAACTAAATTCAATAAACTAAAAGAAAAACACACCATCAAACTAGGCCTCATATATAATGAAAGTTGGTTTGAAAACAAAACAAACGTAGAGTTTCCAATAGAGAGCAAATGGTTACTTTCTCTAGGGAAAAAATTCGCTCTGCCGATCACTAATGAAAATTTCTCACCAATTCACATAGTTGCCGAGATCGAACAATACATACAAACAATAGAAGACAGTAAACAGAAAGAGGTTGCCAGATCTACATTATCAAACAGAATTTTAAATTTTAAAAGAAAAATAAAAAATACACAAAGAGAAAAATTTATTTTGAAAACTTTTACAATAACTAAAAATATCATCAAAAAACATAAAAATGAGATCATCATTACAAATGCAGACAAAGGCAATAAAACAGTTATCCTATACAAACAAGATTACAACCATAAAATGAAACTACTCCTCGAAGATAAAAACACCTATAAAACAATCAGGACTGACCCTACAACCAATTTGCAAAAAACTAACAATGAAATAGTGAATGGATTATTTAAACAAAACATCATTGATTCCAGACAAAAAGAACAACTTTTTTGTTCTGTAGCATCAGCTCCTGTTCTCTACGGACTTCCAAAAATACATAAACCAAACATACCACTACGACCAATAGCAGCATCAACTAATGTTCCGTGCTATAATTTATCTAAACACATTGGTCAGATCCTGAAAACTTTGGTATCTGAAGATTACAATGTCAAAAACTCATTTATACTAAAAAACAAAATCAAACAAGTAACATTGGATGAAGAAGATATCTTAGTATCATTCGACGTAGTATCACTATTCACCAATATACCGACATACACAGCCATAAAAATAATAATGAAAAACTGGGAAACTCTTAAAACCCACACTAAAATACCTAAAAATAATTTTCTAAAAATCCTACAATTCTGCTTAACAGATAACAATTACTTCAAATACGATCAAAAACTCTATAGCCAAACTTTCGGTATGCCTATGGGAAACCCACTATCCCCTACAATTGCCGACATTGTACTTGACCACCTACTAGACGAAACAATAGATAAATTGAAAAAATCAAACATAAAAATAAAATTCATAGCCAAATATGTTGACGATATGGTTGCAATCATCAAAAAGAAAGACAGTGAAATAATAATGGAAACCCTAAACCAATACCATACGAAATTAAACTTCACCATAGAAACAGAAATGAACAACCAACTTCCGTTCCTTGAGATGAAACTCATAATAAATAATAACAACATCTTTTTTGACTGGTATACCAAGCCAATCTCATCAGGAAGAATGATTAACTATACGTCGTACCAACCAATAAAATACAAAATAAATACAGCAACCAATTTCATCAACAAAGTGTTAGATATAAGTGACAACATCTACCATAAAGAAAACATCATAAAAATAAAAACAATTTTACAAATGAACAATTTTCCGAACACAATAATCAATGAACTAATTAACAATAAACTTCACCTAATACAAAACAAAAATAACCAAATAATAACACAAAAAGTAAAATCTGGCAACCCTAGATATTACTCTTTAACATATATTCCACATCTAACTGATAACAGCTCTCTTAACAAAACAATGCCAATTGATAGAGATAAATGCAGTTTCGCACACAGAGCTAATTACACGTTAAATTCAATATTTACAAAAACAAAACCACCCACACAAAAAACAGATCAGCATAATGTAGTATATCAAATACCATGCAAAGGCAACAACAACAGCATGTGCAACATGGTATACATAGGTACAACAAAACGTAAGCTTGCAGTAAGACTATCAGAACATGAAGCTGACATAAGAAAGAAGAGATCAGCTACAGCACTCTCGCAGCATATGATAGAGAATGATCATCTCGCAGACTTTGACAATGTAACAATATTAGATAAAGAAAACCGCACCACCACTCGCTATACATTGGAAAGTCTGCGAATACAACAAAAATCAACAACAACAATGAATCATAAAGAAGACCTAGACAATAGCAGCTCGATATATAGTGTTGCCATAAGTAACAACAATTGATCTGTGATAAGAAGTGATATTAGGCTTAAGTTTTGTTGTCCAATGAATGTTAAATTATTAATGTGTTGTTTATTAAATGTTAATTTATTTAAAATAATGTAAATTTCAAAATTCATTAAAAAAAGTAAGTGCTATAGACAAAATAATTAACCATTTAAATAATTAAAATATTTTCAACTGATTTCATAATAATAGACTAAAACCACAATTGTTATAATTTGTTTTTTAAAGATAATAAATATTAACCCCTGAAGAAGCTGGAAATTACTAGCGAAACGTTGGGTAAAATATGAATTAATTTTTTTATTTAATTAATTGCATCTACAAAACGGATCATTTAAGCCCAAACATCAATAAATATAACGTAAAATATATGATCAAATAAATAAACTAACAACAATATCGTTAAATTTTCAAGTTTGTGTCTTTATCTTGCGGAATAAAAGTGTAAAAAAGTATATTTGAGCCAAAAATAAGTGTTAATTGGTTAAACAAAATTATTCGTGTGTGTGTGTAAATGTGCTGGTGTGTCAAAATTAGTCAATGAAATATGACAGCAAAATAGTGCCTCATACAAAAATCTGTGGTGTAAATTGTACCATCTGTGGATGGTTTAAGTTAATGAATGTAAGTTTATTTTTATTAAATTGATAATAATTCATGTCCTTTGTACTACCGACATCAATTTTTAAGCGACATTCTTGCTTTTTTCATAAAATAAAAGTGCTTAGGTAGAACATAACAGCTTAAGTTCTACTATTTCTTCCCCCTAAGTTATGTTAAACTTAGAGGAATTTATGACACAATTTGAAGTTCTTGCAAACCGTAATGTAGAACTTAAGGGTTTATGTTTCACATAAATATTTAAGACTTGTTTCAGCAAATGGGCCTTAATTAAACTAAACAAACACCAAAAGAAAATAATATTTCTTCTTTGTTTTATACGCTGATGAATATGACGCTCGATTTCATGGTTTACAAGGTGTTATTACCCCTTAAACTTGTTCAGACTCACTGCGACTTTTCCCGGGAAACCCTGTTTTTTTTTGTTTTTAATTTTGTACATATTTGAATTTTTTTTTTAAATTAATTAATTAAGTGGTATTATATCTCAAGAATATTCTGTCAAAATTTTATGTCGATTGGAGCCAAATTGACCAATTTATGTGTATTTTACCACTTCGCTTACGAATGTTTTATTTCAGAATTCAAAACATTAAATCGTTCTCCCACAACTAACGTTTTCAAAGCCTCATAACTTCAAACTACTGCACTGGTTCTTTGAAATTTGAAACACTATTTCTGGACATATTTTAAAGGAATCCCAGTATCTCAGTAATATAATACATTCAATAGAATAATATAAAAATCTATTAGTCAGGGTCGTTTTTAAGGAGTTTTGTTCATGGGGCAAACTCTTAAAATGCAATATTATTCTACATATCTAGCAGTTTAATAATATATAGGTTAGACCATGTTTCAGCGTTTTGCGCTATTTTAAAAGCACTAATGTTTAAAAAAAAAAAAAACAACGTTAAAAATCGCAAATAGTGCAAGTTGCAACTGATGGTGTCGAAAACCATCATTTTTTGCATGATGTTTTTTTTAATTTTTCCCTGCTTATATTAGTAGGAGATCCCGCCATAAGACGACCTACCCTCATCGTTATACCAGTTGAGAGTTTTATTTTCTGAAAGCTAGTGTCTAAGGAAATAAATTGCACATGGGTTGCCTGGCGATATCCTGTCAAGGCATAGGGTTGCCAGGCCTTAAAGTTCATTTTTGCAAATTTTTGAAAATGCGACCCTGCTTATATGGCAAGCCTAAGAGTTATAAAAAAAATATAATGTCATAGGAAATTTAATTTAAAAATTTTAATTTTCAGGATTTTTTAAAATTTGAAGTTTGAGTAGGGTAGACAAAGGTAAATTTAGAAAAAGGGCAAAAATCTATTTTCTAAACAAAACGTGATAGAAATAAAATTGAAATTGGAATCGATAGATATTATAAATATATGAAAGCCACACATACAAATAAAAAATGTAAAAAATCTACAACGCGAGATATAGTCTTTTTAGAGTCATGATAGTCCAATTCGATATTTGAGAAATAATTCACCAAAAATCAGAATGAAAGATTTTTTAAATAATTTTTATGTGATAAGTTAGGAAAAATAAAATAACTTGACACGTGTCTGTCAAATTTTTAATTTAACTTACCGTTTTTGCGAGGGGATTTTTTGAAAAGGTGCTTATTTTCGTATTTCAACATATTAAAGGAAAAAATCTCGTCGTGGGACGACCTATCCACCTCATTATACCAGTTGAAAACTATATTTTCCTAAGGATAGTGTCTAAAGAAACAGTTTGCACATGGGTTGCCTAGCGATATCCTGTCAAGGCATAGGGTTGCCAGGCCTTAAAGTTTATTTTTGCAAATTTTTCAAATTGCGACCCTGCTTATATGGCAAGCCTAAGAGTTATAAAAAAAATATAATGTCATAGGAAATTTAATTTAAAAATTTTAATTTTCAGGATTTTTTAAAATTTGAAGTTTGAGTAGCGTAAACAAAGGTAAATTTAGAAAAAGGGCAAAAATCTATTTTCTAAACAAAACGTGATAGAAATAAAATTGAAATTGGAATCGATACATATTATAAAAATATAAAAGCCACACATACAACAAAAAAATGTAAAAAATCTACAACTCGAGATATAGTCTTTTTAGAGTCATGATAGTCCAATTCGATATTTGAGAAATAATTCACCAAAAATCAGCACGAAAGGTATTTGAAATAAAGTTTATGTTATTAGAGAGCATAAATAAAATAACTTGACACGTATCTGCCAAATTTTTGATTTGACTTAGTTTTTGGTTCCTGTGTATTTTTGAAGAATAACACCGAAACAGTGAATTGAATTGTAAAAATCTGTAATTCTTCAAAAATACAAATCGTGCTGATTTTTGGTGAATTATTTCTCAAATATCGAATTGGAGTATCATGACTTTGAAAAGACTATATCTCGAGTTGTAGATTTTTTACATTTTTTTGTTGTATGTGTGGCTTTTATATTTTTATAATATGTATCGATTCCAATTTCAATTTTATTTCTATCACGTTTTGTTTAGAAAATAGATTTTTGCCCTTTTTCTAAATTTACCTTTGTTTACCCTACTCAAACTTCAAATTTTAAAAAATCCTGAAAATTAAAATTTTTAAATTAAATTTTCTATGACATTATATTTTTTTTATAACTCTTAGGCTTGCCATATAAGCAGGGTCGCATTTTGAAAAATTTGCAAAAATAAACTTTAAGGCCTGGCAACCCTATGCCTTGACAGGATATCGCTAGGCAACCCATGTGCAAACTGTTTCTTAAGACACTATCCTTAGGAAAATATAGCTTTCAACTGGTATAATGAGGTGGATAGGTCGTCCCATGACGAGATTTTTTCCTTTAATATGTTGAAATACGAAAATAAGCACCTTTTCAAAAAATCCCCTCGCAAAAACGATAAGTTAAATTAAAAATTTGACAGACACGTGTCAAGTTATTTTATTTTTCCTAACTTATCACATAAAAATTATTTAAAAAATCTTTTATTCTGATTTTTGGTGAATTATTTCTCAAATATCGAATTGGAGTATCATGACTCTAAAAAGACTATATCTCGCGTTGTAGATTTTTTACATTTTTTATTTGTATTAAAAAGACTATATCTCGAGTTGTAGATTTTTAACATTTTTTTGTTGTATGTGTGGCTTTTATATTTTTATAATATGTATCGATTCCAATTTCAATTTTATTTCTATCACGTTATGTTTAGAAAATAGATTTTTGCCCTTTTTCTAAATTTACCTTTGTTTACCCTACTCAAACTTCAAATTTTAAAAAATCCTGAAAATTAAAATTTTTAAATTAATTTTTCTATGACATTATATTTTTTTTATAACTCTTAGGCTTGCCATATAAGCAGGGTCGCATTTTGAAAAATTTGCAAAAATAAACTTTAAGGCCTGGCAACCCTATGCCTTGACAGGATATCGCTAGGCAACCCATGTGCAAACTGTTTCTTAAGACACTATCCTTAGGAAAATATAGCTTTCAACTGGTATAATGAGGTGGATAGGTCGTCCCATGACGAGATTTTTTCCTTTAATATGTTGAAATACGAAAATAAGCACCTTTTCAAAAAATCCCCTGGCAAAAACGGTAAGTTAAATTAAAAATTTGACAGACACGTGTCAAGTTATTTTATTTTTCCTAACTTATCACATAAAAATTATTTAAAAAATCTTTTATTCTGATTTTTGGTGAATTATTTCTCAAATATCGAATTGGAGTATCATGACTCTAAAAAGACTATATCTCGCGTTGTAGATTTTTTACATTTTTTATTTGTATTAAAAAGACTATATCTCGAGTTGTAGATTTTTTACATTTTTTTGTTGTATGTGTGGCTTTTATATTTTTATAATATGTATCGATTCCAATTTCAATTTTATTTCTATCACGTTTTGTTTAGAAAATAGATTTTTGCCCTTTTTCTAAATTTACCTTTGTTTACCCTACTCAAACTTCAAATTTTAAAAAATCCTGAAAATTAAAATTTTTAAATTAAATTTTCTATGACATTATATTTTTTTTATAACTCTTAGGCTTGCCATATAAGCAGGGTCGCATTTTGAAAAATTTGCAAAAATAAACTTTAAGGCCTGGCAACCCTATGCCTTGACAGGATATCGCTAGGCAACCCATGTGCAAACTGTTTCTTTAGACACTATCTTTAGGAAAATATAGCTTTCAACTGGTATAATGAGGTGGATAGGTCGTCCCATGACGAGATTTTTTCCTTTAATATGTTGAAATACGAAAATAAGCACCTTTTCAAAAAATCCCCTCGCAAAAACGGTAAGTTAAATTAAAAATTTGACAGACGTGTCAAGTTATTTTATTTTTCCTAACTTATCACATAAAAATTATTTAAAAAATCTTTTATTCTGATTTTTGGTGAATTATTTCTCAAATATCGAATTGGACTATCATGACTCTAAAAAGACTATATCTCGCGTTGTAGATTTCTTACATTTTTTATTTGTATGTGTGGTTTTCATATATTTATAATATCTATCGATTCCAATTTCAATTTTATTTCTATCACGTTTTGTTTAGAAAATAGATTTTTGCCCTTTTTCTAAATTTACCTTTGTCTACCCTACTCAAACTTCAAATTTTAAAAAATCCTGAAAATTAAAATTTTTAAATTAAATTTCCTATGACATTATATTTTTTTTATAACTCTTAGGCTTGCCATTTAAGCAGGGTCGCATTTTCAAAAATTTGCAAAAATGAACTTTAAGGCCTGGCAGCCCTATGCCTTGACAGGATATCGCTTGGCAACCCATGTGCAATTTATTTCCTAAGACACTAGCTTTCAGAAAATATAACTCTCAACTGGTATAACGATGAGGGTAGGTCGTCCTATGGCCGGATCTTAGACTATCAGCCCTATGATGGTAGCCGATCGGAAAAATATCCGATCGGAGAAAAGTTCCGATCGGAAGATTTTTGTATTCACGGTACCCGAATTTGAGGAGAAAAATTGACGTCAAACAACGCACTCACTTGACATCTACCAGTTTGCAAAAATATTTTTTTTATCGTGAAAATAACATTTAACAAAACACTAGAAACACAAAAACATACAATAATAGAAATTACTTGCTCATTACTGTTTTGTGCACTCATTTGTGTGTTTTTGAACAATTTATTTGTTTATTATTCCAATTTTTTTGGTTTTTATATTTTTCGGATAGTATTTCACGTTTGATTTTCTATCGGAAGGAATCGGAAAGAAAAAAAAGCACAAAGCACTACCCGTCGCAAATATTTTGACAGTTCACTGCATAGCATCGCATGTATTTTGAATTTTCAACGCACCTAAGATTTTTTTCGTAAATCTGTCCGATTTTACAGTCGGAAGGGTTAAAATCATATGATAACTGAAAAAATCCTACAAATCGGATACAAATCTCTTCCGATCGGCTACCATCATAGGGCTGTATATCTTGTGAAAAAAAGATCAAAAATACTTATCAAATGTTTTGAACAACAAAAATTGTGAATTTATTTTGATTATTTTAGTTTTTTGTTTTTGAACAACGATTAATGGTTTCATGAGAAGCATTATTCTGCCGTGCTAAGCATAAAGGGCGTATGAGCCAAAAATCAAAAAATGAGTTTGTGGCATATTTGAAAACGTTAAGCAGCATTTTATTTTTGGGCGAGATAAAAACAAACGCATATCCAACTTGAAATAGCCCAAAACCGCAAATGAAAAAGGGCGCATATCCATTTTCTATCATGATACTAAGCAAAAAGGGCGTATGAACCATTTACTAAGCAAAAAAGGCACATAAGCCATAATTCTTTGCGTATGAGTCCATTTTTACATAGTATCTCACAACTTTGTTGGTTCATACGCCTTTTTACTTGAAATCAGTAACTTTAATTTAAATATAAAGAAAACTTTTCAATAATATTAATTTTTTTTTAATTTCAATTTTTTTTTTAATTCAAATTTTTCAAAAGGGGTAAAATTTTGTTTAAATATGTAGATTAATTCTTTTTTGAAAAATTTTGAAAATTTCTACACACAAAATATTATCAAAAAAAAACGACTTCAACAATCTTCAAAAGAAAGGCTTTAAAACCATTTAAAAAGTAGTTTTCGCTATTTCAGAAGTAACTTTGAATACTTTTTTTGGATTTAATATATGTATGTAAAATAAACGATAAAATATAATAATATTTATGTCGGCCGAATCTTTTTACCATCAGGTATTTCAATTTTGTAAATGACCACTTGACAATTGTGTAAATTCTGTGCCATAAAAATATTTTTTAGAAATGTCAAGTTGTGGGATCATAAAAAAATTTTAATGACAATGAACAGTCATTAGTTTTTTAAAAATTTTTCACGAATTTCCCGAAAAATTTGTTGTTGCAATCTTTTTGTTTGATAGAAAAATATACAAATAACAATTTTGTCACTATGTTGTTCGCAAATGTGTCAGTCCTCAGGCAAATGAATTTCCGCCAAGCATTGATAGTGAAGTGACAAGTTCCTTAAACCAATTGAAATACATATTTATTTCTCGAATGAAAGTGATACGAAAGCATAAAAAAAAGATTTAACAGATTAATGACAAATTTTTCGACTGTAAAAGTAAAGCAGAAAAAACCGGTCATAATTTGAAGCATCCCATAAAAAAAAATTTGCCCTTGGTGGTAAAACCCAAGTATTATGTGCGTAATACCGAATTAAGTTTTCTAAAAGCAAATGTCATAAAATATGGGATCAAAATGCCTGTCGCGAAACAAATTCCCCGAGGTATCTCGTTAACCAGAAAAACAGATCTTATTAAAAAAATAAGCCAGATTTTACCAGAAAACTGGCTTAATATCTGGTAAACACTTCCCGTTTTGTTTGGAAAAGACTGAGATACATTAGCAAAAAAATTTAAACTATTTACTAAAATGCTAAACCATTTTTAGTAAATTACTTAGTATGTTTCATGTTGAATTATTATTTTTGATGTTTTTTTTGTTTGTTTGTTTTTTTTATGTTATTTTATTTTTTTTTTTAATTATGAATTAATGTCTATTTTTGCTTATGAAATGTTATGAAACATTTTTTATTTTATTCGATTTAGTTAAATACAAAATTATGGCAATTTTTTCGAATCTTTTCATTTATCCATAAGAGCAAATTTTGCTCTTTTGTGTTTTTTTCTTTATGTGTTTTACTTATTAAAAAAGGGCGTAGGTTTCTCCATACTCTTTTAAAATTTTTAAAAATATCACCGGCACACAAAAAAAAAAGTGTCATGAACCAGAAACCAGACCTATCTTTCTATATGTTTTTGGGCACGAATTTGAAGTCCGTTTGGCCCCATCACCCTCCAGTTTTGAGCTGTGAGTGCATTTTGTTTGAATTTTTATGACTTTTTTGGAGTTTTTTGCATTTTTCTCAAAACTGAAGGGTGACCGGGCAAAACGGACTTGAAAATCGGATTCAGCGGTCCCAAAAACATATAGAAAGATAGGTCTGCTTCCTGGTACATGAAACTTTTTCTTTTGTGTGCCGGGTATGACAGCGACATGTCGCGACAGTGCTAGCACACAAAAAAAAAAGTTGTATGAACCAGAAACCAGACCTATCTTTTATCTTTCTATATGTTTTTGGGACCGCTGAATCCGAATTTCAAGTCCGTTTTGCCCGGTCACCCTCCAGTTTTGAGAAAAGTGTAAAAAAGACCCCAAAAACTACCTTTTTTTGAGTTTTTTGCATATTACTCAAAACTGGAGGGTGACAGGGCCAAACGGACTTGAAATTCGGATTCAGCGGTCCCAAAAACATATAGAAAGATAGGTCTGGTTTCTGGTTCATGACACTTTTTTTTTTTTGTGTGCCGGTGTATTTAAGTTAAAGGTGCAAAAACCAGAAACAATAAAATTCAATTTAATAAAAACTACAAAAGTGGATATGCGCCATTTTTGCTTAGCACGGCATTGCACATCTTATGTGTTTTACTAAGCAAAGGGCTTTTTTAAAAGAATATATCATTTTTTAAAATTTTGAAAAATAACACTGTGTTCGAAAATGGAACTTTTTTTTCCGACAGAGTGCTCTCATGTCTACTAAAGATAATTCGAGTATGCTGAACACGATGGCGTACTCAGTTTTTCTGGATTAGGTCAAATAAGAAAGATTTTTCTGTTTGGAATTTTGTTTGCACATGCCAAAAATGAGGGTATAAAACACCATATATTTTCCAATTTTTAATTTTTTATCGATGTAAAATGACGGAAAATCTATTTTTTGGGAAGAATTATACGTAAAAGAAGTTATTTGAAAAAAAATCTGTCGAATGGCAGAAAACGTCGACTTTTTTTTCACTTTTTCTTAAATTTTTTAACTATAAAGGTACAAATTTATACGAAAATTCAAAAATTTTTTTGTACACACCTTTTATGTGTTAGTACTCTGGAATATTATACATATGTAGATGTAGATATTTAATTACAAAATCAGCATGGTATCAATATTTTTATTTAAATTTTTTTAAGTTCAAAAACTATTTTTTTTTTTAAGGGTCAAACCTTTGGGATTCACTCTTTCACAAAAAAATACTCTTGAATATCCAACTTTCATTATAAAAAAGAATAAGTTAAAAACTTTAACTATTTCACTGTTAAAAGTGCAACTTACTTTTAACATAAACTGTAATGATTTGTTGAAAAATCACAAAAGTTGCCGTAACTTTTTCGGAGTTTCAAAAAAACTTGCTCATACTTTCAGACATGGCCGATCGTACCAAAAGCCCCTTTTCCATATTGCAAGTTTTGCCAGTTTTATTTTTTTTTTTTGTCATACAACATAGTAAGAAAACGATTTTACCCCCCATTTCCCCTACATATGAATTGCATTTAAACATCTTGTAATTTTTTTATTTTATAAACTAAAAGTTTGAGAAAAAAATATGGTTTTACTGCTACTTTTTCACTCTTAAGCTTAACCAATATTTTAGGTAGGTAGGTAGGTTCTACCTATTCGTATTTGTAAACAAAGCTATATTTTATCCCAAAACACAAGATCAAATCGTTGCCACCGAGTGCTGCATTTTAATTAAGTAAAACGAAAAATTGAAGAAAAATCAACGTTTTTTTGCCATAAAATAATGATTTCAAATGTCATTCGACAGATTTTTTTTCGATAACTTCTTTTACGAATAATACTTCTCAAAAAATAGATTTTCCGTCATTTTACATCGATAAAAAAATTAAAAATTGGAAAATATATGGTGTTTTATACCCTCATTTTTGGCATATGCAAACAAAATTTCAAACAGAAAAATCTTTCTTATTTGACCTAATCCAGAAAAACTGAGTACGCCATCGTGTTCAGCATAATCGAATTATCTTTAGTAGACATGAGAGCCCTCTGTCGGTTTTTTGAACTATCACAGTGTAATTAATTTAAGGGTGCGAAATCCAGAAACACTAAAATTCATTTATCTCAAAACTACAAAAATGGATATGCGCCCTTTTTGCTTAGCACGGCAGTATTAGTCCTTGTATTCGATTCGTTCTATATTTTGAAACATGAAAAGGACGAGTCAATATTTCCTCTTAATAGACCAGTGCCGATGCCTTTAAAAACATTAAAAAGTACAAAAAAATCATAGTTGGATGAAACCCATTGGAAAAGGAAGTGAATATGATAAAAATTAAAGGAAAAATAAATTACGGGCGAACCAAGTTCGGGAAGTGGGTGGGTTGAGTTTTTAATGGTAAAATATGGTATATCTCGATTTCCGGCAAAACTACAAATCCTACAGAAAAAAAATGTATAGCAAAGTTGTAGGTAATAAAAAGATCTACAACTTTTGTATTAACAATTTTTTCACATAACCTCAAAATTTATGTGAAAAATTCAAAAAACCGAGTTTTTAGTTTTTTTTTTTTATCTTTTTCAAAAAGAAAAATTTTTCTACGAAATTTGGTGAAAACTTACCTTATTATGTCCCAAATACACTGTAATTTATTTGATTTAAAATATTAATTTGTTTACCTTATTTTGACTTAAAACCAAAAAAACACCCTAATTTTCAATCGAAAATTCACGTGTCAAAATATCAGCTTTTTTCAAAAAGTCGGTGGGCATTTCGTTCGTTAAAATGTCTATTTTCTGTTGGTGTAAAAAAAAATTTACATTAGTATACTATAGTACATTTTCTAGTAAAATTCAAAAAATGAAAAAAGCTTGAATTCGAAAAAAAAATTGTATCATTGTTTACAATTTTGGCCTATTTATTCAAATTTACACTTTAATTACTCAAAAAAGGTAAGATTTATCAATGTTACATGAAATCTTACGTTTTTTGAGTAGACATTTTAACGAACGAAATGCCCACCGACTTTTTGAAAAAAGCTGATATTTTGACACGTGAATTTTCGATTGAAAATGAGGGTGTTTTTTTGGTTTTAAGTCAAAATAAGGTAAACAAATTAATATTTTAAATCAAATAAATTACAGTGTATTTGGGACATAATAAGGTAAGTTTTCACCAAATTTCGTAGAAAAATTTTTCTTTTTGAAAAAGATAAAATAAAAAACTAAAAACTCGGTTTTTTGAATTTTTCACATAAATTTTGAGGTTATGTGAAAAAATTGTTGATAAAAAAGTTGTAGATCTTTTTATTACCTACAACTTTGCTATACATTTTTTTTCTGTAGGATTTGTAGTTTTGCCGGAAATCGAGATATACCATTTTTTACCATTAAAAACTCAACCCACCCACTTCCCGAACTCGGCTCGCCCGTAATTTATGTTTCCTTTATTTTTCATCATATTCAGATCCTTTTCCAATGGGTTTCATTCTACTATGATTTTTTTTGGTTTCAAAAATTATCGACCCTGGTTATAGACCAGGGTCGATAATTTTTGAGAGGTCAAACGCAAATAAAGCCTCAGATAATTCCCTTCGAATAGAAAGACTGGACATATTTATAAGTTTTAAACGTTATTTTTTTATTTTCATTTATTTATTTCATTATTCAAAAATACATATACATATACAAAATTATAAAGTAAAATTATAGAATAACACTAATATAACAATATGTAGGTATTTAGAATAAGTAGTGATATAATAAATTAAATATAAATTAGTGTGAATATCACATCAAAATATAATTATAACTAAGTTCAAGTTCAAATTAGCTGTAATACATATGTATTTTTTTTTTTTTTTGTATTATTGTTGTGGGGTGAACAATTATTTACTTAAAAAAAAATTTGTAATTGATAATTCTTAATGAATTTCATAATAAGGCATCATTTTTATTAAAATTACACAACATTTTTGAGATAATAGATCTTTAACAAAATTTATGACATATATGTCAGAGCATTAATAATTTCATCATGGCTGAAATTTAGAAGCCAAAGCTTTACATGCTTTAAGAAAGAACATTGATTTCTTAAGAGCCTCAGATTTAATGGCAGAGAATTATATAATTTGCATGCGACAACAGTGTAAAAGTTTCGAAAATGGGTTGTTCGAAAAGATGGTATATTAACCAAAAAAGCTGAATTGCTTCGTAAACTACGAGTGTCAGTTATAGGACTCCGAAAATAACCACTCTGAATAAAAAATATTTTTAAAACTTTATAGTAGTAAAGATGTTTTACTGGAAGAATTCTCAAGTTCTTAAAGAGCGACATAGATGGACTTAAGCGACTTGCACCAGTTAGTAAACGAATAGCTTTTTTCTGTATTAAAAGTAAATTTTGTAGATAAGAGGTATTATGTGCCGCCCCAACAAGAAACCCCATATTGTAGCCTAGAATGAAAAGTTGCATGATATACCGACCTTAAAGCATTATCACTCAAATATCTTTTTAAAAGAAAGAGGTGGCGAAGAGAAACACGAAAATGTTGTTTTAAATAATATATGTGATCTAACTAGAGCTGTAGCAAATCGTATGTATTCGTTACTAAAATGCGGGTATTTGCTTCAGTAACGAGTAACGAAACGTTACTTTCTAAACAGTATCGTTACTCGCATGTTTCGTTACTGGGTACTGAAGTAACGAAACATACGAGATAGGAAACATACGAGTAACGACCCCATTCCAATTTCAATACTAAATCATCCGATATATGAGATACGAAACGAAGTGATACGCTCAATTTGTCGCATTTAGCATCTCGTACCGATATCGTTACCGTAGTCGGAATGCTAACTCCTGATAATTAGCTGGAGTTTACTTTTGTCTCGATAAAAACAGTAGTGCCAAGGTATAGTTGAGTTATCGATCAATATCAAATATCAAAAGAGACGTTTTAGTATTTTCTCTATGTGGCCGAAATATACCCATGGCGCAACCAATGTGTTTATGACCTTTTTGTTAATGGTCTTGAATTATAGCTTAAGAATGTACAGAAGTGTTTTGGTTTTTGAAAAAATTTGTTTATTTTCAGTGCAAAATTTTGAACTAAAAAAAAAGCCGAGAAAACGAGGTTTGAAAATTACTGTCAATAGAAAAAAAAATGAAAAATTGTCCGACATGGTTGCATTGAAGTGTTAATATTCCGAGATCTGAGCGATGTACTTTTGAAATAAAGGTCTCTAAAGAATTGTGATAAGATTACTGAACGGATATAAACAAAAAATTACCAAAGTTTTGTCGAAAAAATAGAAAAAAATAAAAAAAAATAAAAAAAAGTTTCCATGTTTGATAAAAAAAAATCGAAAAAAAAAATCAGTATAGCTACCTTCAAACTCTTATAACATGAGAACGAAGCAACTTAAATTAATGTTTATGGCATTAAAATGAAGCTTAGATTATACAAATCGTTTTTGGTTTTTTTCAAAAAAAAAATTTTTTCACCCATACCAACGTACGAAACATACTTAAAATACATAACATACGAAACGTATCAAATACATGAAATATACGAAAAGTACGAAACGTACTAAGCATGCGAAAGTAACGAAAGTAACGAAACATACGAAACATGCGAAACATACGAAACACACGAAACATACGAAATATACGAAAAATACGAAGCATACGAAAGTAACGAGTAACGATATTATTGATGCGGGTACTAGTATCAAAAGTAACGTATACATGCGGGTACTGATTTTGTCGTTACTTTTACAGCCCTAGATCTAACCAATTCAAATTTCCATCAATCCATACTCCTAAGTATTTGAACTTATCAACTACTTCAATTGTAAAACAATCTGAACCACAACTTAAATTTTCATTGAAGCTATAATTATTGTTGTGTCTACCACAATTACAGTTATAATCAAACATGAATTTATTACAACTCCAAGAGTGGAAACATAAATCAGTGTCAGGGGATTCCACCTGACGCAGATTAAAAAACAATAATTTCGTTTTGTTGCTGATAACTAACCTATGAGTTATCAACCAAACACTCAATAATCGAACGTCATGATTAATATCGGCAACCAAATTCAAGGCGCTGCACAGTGTGTCGAGCCCATACAGAAGTTTATCATAAATACTTGCAGCTAAGTTTTTGGAGTTTTAATATCTTTTTTTGTGTTTTTATGGCAGGAAAAGAAAAAAACAATTACAAATTAACAAATTAAACAACCTATTACTTTTTTTTTTGGTATAATTTATGAAATTAACATTTATTGAAGAAGCCACTTGTGAGCAAAATTAATTTTTTTTTATATATAAACAAAAATATACTTTTCGTAAGGTTTTTGGTGTGCTGAACTCGAACCCGAAGTCAGAAAAATTCTATCATATCACGTTTTTGAAATATTCCCGTTAGAAAATCTGAAATGTCGTTTTTTAACAGTTTTTGAGGTTATGTTCTTGAACGTGGTGATTTATTTTAAATAAATTTATGACAGTTTCTAAAAGAACTAAATGTTTTCTTTTAAAGCCCGTTTAAATCTTTTCAATATCTTTTTTCTACTTTGAGAAATCTTAAGTTGAAGTCAACTTGTTTTGTTTATCTTCTCTATAAAAAAAAATCGTATGTTTATTTGCGTTTCATAGCAAATCTCGAATAGTTTTTTGTCAACCGCTTTCAAATTTTGAAATAACGTTTTATTTGCATTTTCGTAAATTCTTATATCGGCGAGGTTGGTAAATACGCTATAATACACAGTAGAGCGTGGCCCGGTCAAGTAATTATATTAAAAATTTAGTATGCAGAAAAATATAATTTTTTTCTTGTTGAAAACAATATTTATAATCCAGTCAAATAAGGGTTTAACCTCGGAATGAATGTTAGTAGAAATTTTTTTTGCTCAATATCTTCCTTTTGCCATTCTATAACATATCTCAAAAGTCTAGAAAATCTCATGTCCGCTTGTCGCGATTTCAAGGTCAAATCGCGAAATGGAGATTTTCAAAATTAGCAAAAATAGGCTATGGTATTATATACACATATGATACATGATTTCAAGGTATTTTTTAATGCTGATGCACCTTAATGATGGATTCTAAAATTTTCATGCAAAATTTGGTTCATCTACCATAACTTTTAAGGGTTTTTCGGCAATAAGTTTGCAACTGCTATAATAATATGAGCTGACAGATGAAAAACAGGTATAACTTTTTCCAGAGACGTCAGATTGATTTTAGATTTTTTGGAATCAGCATTAAAAAATACCTTGAAATCATGTATCATATGTGTATATAATACCATAGCCTATTTTTGCTAATTTTGAAAACCTCCATTTCGCGATTTGACCTTAAAATCGCAACAAGCGGACCTGAGATTTTTCTAGACTTTTGAGATATGTTATAGAATGGCAAAAGGAAGATATTGAGCAAAAAAAATTTCTACTAACATTCATTCCGAGATTTACCCCTTATTTCTCCTTATTTGACTGTATTATTAAAATATTTTTAATTAAATAAACAGCTTATTGTTACTTATGTATGGCTAATAATTATTAAAAACATCGATTTTTTAATTTTTGTGATCCCCTTGAAGATGTTTCTCAAAAAATGAATTATTTTGAGTACTTGACTCGTAGCACATAAATGTGAATATCTCTAGTAATCGCAAACAGAAGCAGACCAAACTTTGCCAATATTAAGTATAGGCCTAAGGCAAAATAATATAAAAAAATTATCGATATGATTTTATAAGTATTTTTTTGAATTTTAATAACTCATATATAGTTTTATAAATTTAATTTTTTTTTTGTTATACGATTTACAACAACACTCAAATAAACAAAATAACATTAACAAAATTTTTCAAACAATTACCAAACGTGAAATATACACTCTCAAAGATTCCCATAAATTCCTCAAAATATTTTCGATTTCCGAGGTACTCATGTTTCGGAGCTTATTTTGAATACATAACTTCAGTTATTTTCTAAGATTAATGTGTTTTCATATGAGTTGGCACTTCTAAATTGTATTTTAATAATAAAAATATCAATTTTTAACAAAAAAAAAAAAATGTAAAAAGGGGACGACACACTGTGCGCTGGAAGAACCGTACGCAATCCCAAGGTCATCTGCAAAAGCTGTAGGTTTACCTCTAAACCGTTGGGAGAACAGTGAATTAACAAAAATAAGGAAAAAAATGGGTCCAAGGACAGATCCTTGGGGAACTCCTTTATTAATAAACACAGAATCGCTAATAATTTCATTTATCTTTACTTTTTGAGATCTATTAGTGAGATAAGAAGAAAACCAGCTTAAAATAAATCCACGAAAACCAGCAAGGTATAATTTATCAATAAGAATGTCATGGTCCACCATGTCAAAAGCCTTTGTAATATCGACGAAGAGTCCTGCACAGAATTTCTTGTCATCTAGTCCCTTGTATATACTGGAAGTGAATGCTAAAAGAGCATCTTCAGTAGAGATACCCTCCCTAAAACCAAACTGAGCATCGTTGAAAAATTGCATCTTTTTAAGATAGCTCAACATTCTAACTTTTATGGCTCTTTCAAAAATTTTAGAAATTGATGAAAGCAATGAAATTGGCCGGTAGTTGTTTTTATCTTTCTTGTTTCCTTTTTTGAAAAGAGGTAAGACGTACGCACATTTTAATTTGTCTGGAAAAGTTCCTTCAAAGACGCTCAAATTGAAAATATGTGTCAAAACATCAACAAGGTTTAACGCAATTTTTTTTAAGGCAATGTTTGAAACGCTATCACATCCACTTGAGTTAGAATTATCTAAACAATATATTAACTTTAAGACCCTGTAATAGGTTCAAATAGAAAGCTTCTAGAGCCGTTTGAAGTTTCAACTAATTCAGTGCGTGGACAGCGCATACATAAATGATTATTATCCAGTGCCAACGAGTTTTCACCAACAGAAGAGAAAACTTATTGAAAATATTGGTTACAAGAGAAGGTTCATCAATTTCATGTCCATCATCATCGAACAATATGAAAGAACTTTGTATTTTTTTAGCTTTTCTATTGGTTATTGAATTAATGACTTCCCACTGCTTTCTAGAATTTCCTTGGGCGTTTCGAAATTTGTTATGAAAGTAGAACTCACGGCTTCTTTTTATCTCAAATCTAACTTTTTTGTTAAAATTCTTAAATCGAAGTTTTAGGCTTTGATTTGAAGGGTTCTTATGACACTTTTTACACAATTTATTTTTTAGTTTGATTAGTTTGAGAACATACGAAGAACTCCAAGGTTTTAATTTTCTATCAGACTTATTATTAACAAACGATTTTGAACAAACTTGTAGGTAATTCTGTAAAATATTCAGAAAACAATAATACGCATCATTTACGTTTACTTGAGTGTACACAGCAGACCAATCTTCCAATAACAGTTTGTTATTAAGCTCTACAAAGTTAATTTTCTTAAATTGCACATTTTCCGCTCTTTCAAGTAAAAAATCTTTTAAATCAACTAATACTATTCCGGTCATGCAGTGATCAGAAATTCCTAAATCAAAGATAGCACCAACACACCTTTCATCTGATAGTTTCGTAAATCTTCCAAAGACATGGTCCAAACAAGAACCAGACTCCGGCCTAGTTGGTTCGTTTATGAAACTTAGAAAGCCATTTTCAGCCGTCAGATTTAAAAAGGAATTATATACTAAACTAGATACCAATAAATCGATATTAAAGTCACCGACAAGAACTATGTTAGATCCTTTGTCAGTCTGTAACAAACTTGAAAATTCTTCCAAAAAAACACCTGGTTCAACTGAGTGAAGCCTATAAAAGCATAGAAAGTGAAAGATTTCATTCTTGACTCTACATGATAATTTTAAAACATCAGCACTACTAAGACAAAGATATGTAACCTCATGTTCGACAACGTCACGCACAAAAACTCCTACACCGCCAGCAGAGTAATTATCATTTGTTTTAGCATAAAAATTGTAACCAGTAATAGAAAAATCGTCTTTTTCACAATTATATATCCAAATTTCTGATAAAAATATAATATCTGGCAAGTAAGCAACGGCTTCTAAGTGGCTTAACAATACATCGAAATTCTTACGCATACTTCTAATGTTTTGATGAAAAACTGTAAATGAATTTTTATTTCTAGAGTTCAAATTAAAATCGTTAATATTTTTTATAATATAATTAGAAGGATCATTGCTATATGGATCTTGAATGTTGCTTAAGGCAAAAATTTTTGAATTTTGGAACCAAAGATATTTAAATTTCTTTTCTAATTTTACTTTTTTGCTTCAAGAAATAGAGCTCTATTGTAGCTTGTTAAACAATCATTAATATATATATTATTATTATTACCACTACTACTATCTTTGTTGCAAAACACAGATGAAACCAGTTTTCTTTTGGCAGACCTCTTGCTGAACATGACTTTCCTCTTTGCATCTACAGATGAAAATTTGATGCGAATTATATTGTTGTTTTTTTCGCCGTTTTTGTTGTTGGTAAAAGAGGTAGAAGTAGAATCATATTTTTTTGCTCTAGTTTGTCTTACATAAAAACTCTCAATTTCGTTAGATGATATGCTGACGTTTAGAACATCATTGAAAATCGTGTGTATGTACTCCGACACGTTCTCCTTATTGACATTCGGTACACCTTGGATTTCATTGCTGCTCTCCAATTGCTTTTGTTCTCTCCGATTCAATTTTTCCTCAAGAGAAGAGATCCTCTCTTTCAAACATTTGTTCTCGTCTTTCATTAGATCAACAGTACGAACAAAGTCTTGATGCATTTGTTTCAAGCTTATGATTTCTTCATAAAGCATTTGAAGGGTTATTGACCCATTTGACTGCATAACGTAAAGTTCTGCTGTATCGTTAACTTCGGCTTTGCTTGATGTTTTTGGAGTCAAATGAGTGCCAGCATCAGAAGAAATTTGGCTTATAGATGACGCATTCGGAGATGAGCGAAGAAGAAGGGTATTATGCGTTGCTGTTGTTGCAGTAGTTGTTGCTGGGATCAAAGGCAAATCGTGAAGGTGCATAGATTTACGACGAAGAGCTTTACATTTATTACAACGAAAAGAATTATCTTTCGAGTTTTTATAAAATTCAATTTCGGCGGGCGTTAAGTTCATACACGAGCCATGACAATACAAATTACAGTCACTGCATTTAATTTTGTTAACACTGTTGCGTTCTATCTTATTATTGCAAATTATACAATTCATTTTAGAGAAAATTTAGTTTAACCAAATTACAAACTGTGCGCACCCCACGACACGTCCGATCACGGCTAAAGTTTGGAGTAACGTGGTAATACAAACGAATCCGGGCTCCACCCGAGACCTCTCAATGCAAATAACAAAAATTGTTTCAATTTTTCTAATATCCACATCATACACATCCAACAGAGATATAGTAAATCGCTTTGGTAATATAAGGATCGTTTAATTCGACAGATCTACGTTTAACAAATCCAAGCATACACATGCTTTTAGAGTGTACCATGTCAATATGTTGTTTGAAAGTTAGTTTTTTTGTCAACCACAATTCCTAAATCTTTGATTGCATCTTTACGAACTAATCTGATATATTGCACTTTTTTTCTGAGGAATGAGATTATATTGCCCTTATCGATATTTAGTACCATACCGTTAGTTTCGCATCAACCTACAATTGTTCAAACATTGTTGCAATACAAGTCCGTCAAGAGCACAGTTAACATTACTAAACAACTTGAGATCATCTGTTTAAAATTAAAAACAAGAGAGGACCTAGATGACTTCCTTGAGGTACTCCTGAAGTGACATTGATTTGACGAGAATTAACACAACAAAATTTAACGCATTGAGTCCTATTACACAAATAAGAATTTATTCACATAAAGAAGTTAGCGGTGAAGCCGAACTTTTTACTTGCGATATAGGTACTATATATCAAGCTATGCATTCGTACAAAAAAAAAATTGAGATAAGTTTTTTCCGTGATATGTATTACGATGGTAGAGAATGCCAAAGAGTGGGTCCCCGAAGTCCGTCTGTCTGTATAAGAAGCTACAGCTTAATCGGATGGACCGATTGACTTCAAACTTGGTATGTAGCATTTTTTGGAGACTCTCCAGAGGGGTTTTTGGAAATAATTTTTTTGGACCAACAATAACGGTACTTGTCATATACCGATTTTAATAAAGTTGAAATTGCTCCAACGATTTTGTTTAAAAAATTTAAATGTAAGTTTTAAGACAAAGTGTATCTCTTAATGAAAAATTTTTTTTTGAAAATCATTAACGGTACCTGCTATAGAACCGTTTTTTTTTTTAAATCCGATATTCTCTGAAACGGATTTCAACGAAACTTTTTGTGAAGAAGCATTTATATAACTTAAATATAAGCAAGAAATAAAATTTCGAAAAAAATAATTTTTGGATTTTTAAACAAGTTTTGAAAATTTCTTTGTTGAAAAATAAATTTTTTGAAAACGGGACATTGTATTTTTTTGAAATTTTGTTTTTATATTTTGATTAGTGATTTTTACAAAATGGCATACCAATTTTATTTTAAAACTTTTTTTCCAAAAAATTATTTATAAAAAAATAGTTTTTTTTTAAAACGGCTCTAACGATTTTGAAATTTTTTTTTTCTAAAAATGCATCTTAATATATCAATCAAAACTGCATACTTGTTTTGGAGGGCAATTTGATTTCAGATTTTGTTTTAAATTTAAAAAAAACGAAAATTATGTTTTTTTTTGCACCTATGCCGGTCTTTTATGTGCTGTGACTACTAATCTTAAGTTTTCTCAATTTTTTCTTTTGATACGGAACCTTGAATAACCCTGCTAACAAGTGCATTCAAACATTTTAACTCAGCTGCATCAGTTTTTAAAGCAAATTTCACTTTTTTTCCCAACTAAGTTCATTGAATTAGGGTCATGTAAAATTTGTGTTTACTTAGTTGGGCAAAATAAGTGAAATTTGCTTTAAAACTAATGAAGCTGAATTAAAAATTGCATGCACTTGTTAGCAGGGTCCGTATCAAAAGAAAAAATTGAGAAAACTTAAGATGTGTAGTCACGGCACATGAAAGACCGACACAGGGTGACCATTTTTTCGATTTTTTTTCTAATGTCCATTAGAGATGAGCTAAGTCGTGATTTTTCAATTACAGGTATACCTCTGGCTGTGATTTTTAATTAATTTTTAATTCCGTGGTTTCAATATTTTTTTATGAAAATCCCAAAAAAAAAAATTACATTACTAATGAAACTTAAATACGAGTATATTTAAAAGAATGGAGCTGATTTTACAAGGAAAACTCCTGGTTTAAGCAAACAGATCTGCGCTTTACCAAAGCTATCCGTGATCAACTGGGAAAAACATTATTTTGTCTAAGCGACTCTTGATTTTACGGGAGAAATTTATTATTTCACGGGAAAAGTAACTTTGAAAACATTCTTCTGGAGCCATACGTGTTTTAAAGGGGTTCACAAAACATTAATTTTACCGAACGGGCGTGAATTCCGGTAAAAACAATTCAGTTTACAATTCAACTGTTGCAAGAAATTGTTTAATCCAAAATCATAAGTTAAAAGTAATTTGCAATGTATCTGCGTGAATTCCGGTGTAAATAATTCACTTTGAAACTGTTGCAAAAAATTGTTTTGGCCAAAATAAAAGTCATTTTCAATGTATTTTCGAATTCTACTTAAAATAATTCACGTATACACTTGACCTGTTGCAAAAGTTGTTTTGAGAAAGATCACAAAACAATTCACGTTTACACAGTAACTGTTGCAAAAGTTGTTTTGGGAAAAAATGGCAGGTTATAATTTCTAATGCACTTGTGTAAATTCCGATAAAAACAATTCACGTTTTCACAAGAACTGTTCCAAAAACTATTTTTTTCCATAATCAAATGTCAAAAGTAATATTCAATGCATTTTCTTGAGTTCCGCTTTAAATAATTCACGTTTACATAAGAATTGGTGCAAAAGTTATTTTGAACAAAATCACTATATTTATATTTATTTGTTTTTCCTTAGCAATTATGTTTTGTTGTTTACCATGTTAAATTTAACTAACCTTAGTGTGTAGTGCATCAGGCTTGATGAAATCAGAATTAATAAAAACAAAGATATTGCGTTTTGTTCTTTTTTAATTTTCAATTCATAAATATTTTTTTAAAATATTGTTTTTATAAAACAACCTGAATTAAGTAAATTAAATGAAATTTTTAATTTTAAAATTGAATTCAAATAAGTTAAAAAATTTGATTTTTTAAGTATCTATTTTTACCTTTTTGCAAAACAAAAGATATTTATTACATACAATATAAGTACTATAAACATTATTTTCAATAAGTTTTATTAAAACTTAAATAAAAAAACATTAAAAATAAGTTTTTTTGATTTGATACCTCGAAAACTCGATTGCTAGACACCTCTAGAATATACTCACCAAATATGAGCTCTTTATCTTAATGGGAAGGTCCTCCGCTTTTCTATTCTCCATTTTTACATCAAGCTTCTACTAAAAAAAAAATATTTTTTTTATTAATTGAATTTTTAGCCAATTTTTTACATATTCTTGTAGAAAATTGAACGCTCTACAAAAAAGGTTATTGAAAATAACCTTTCGCAAGGGACAGACGTAGCTATGACACTAAGCCGCTCTTGTGCCACTGTTGATAACTGTGGGAACATGTTTCCGTTAGTATTCCACCACTTGAGAGGGTCTTCGGTCCTGAGCAGCAGTTCGACATCGAGGAACCTTTGGACTTCAACAATGGCCTTGCTTCGCGATGTGCCCATTGGTTTGTCCTTAGCAGCCTCTCTGTCGAGCTCAGCCCATACATTACCATTACCCTGACACTCCCTAGCAGTTGCGTTCGGTGCTGCTGCTTTTGTTGACGCTAGGACCTCGGATGCATTGTTTCGTACCGCAAACTTTTGGGCCACTAAATAAATGACTCTTTGTTTAGCTATTTCTGCGCTATTCTTGTCTTTAGATCCAAGGTGCTTAAATCATGGATCGAGAAAGGTAGCTGTTGACAGCGTTATGTTTTGCTCCAGTCGCTCGAATCTTCCAGTCATGGAATTGAGGAGATTCTCTATTACAGCATTTACGCATATGTTGTATGGCTTTTTCGAGAATCCCTTGTACACCGCTACAATTCCATTAACTAGGGGGATAACGAGCGACGCTGTCAAATATCTACCGTTTTCATTTCGACGTTGACTTTTGGGACACTCTGTATACAGGGTGATTCAGGAGTAATGTGCCAAAAAGCTACAGCGTGTAGGTTAGGTCGAGACAAGACAAAAATCGTATGGAAGGGCGGTCTATTCCCCCTCGTTTAGCGGGGAGGGACAATTTCAAAAAACAATGACTTATTTTGGAAAAAAATTTTTTTTTAATCAACGGTTAAACTAACAATAACGTGCTTTGGCTTTTTGTCAATGTCAAACAAAGCCATTTTATTGCACAGTTAATTAATTAATTTTTAAAGTCAAAATTTTGAAGAAAAAAAATTGGAAACAAATTTTTTTCAAAATGTAATTATGTAATAATTAAGTTTTTAAAATTCGATCCTCTTATTTGTTTAAAAAAAAAAAAAAAAACAGAAAACCAGATTCAAAAATATCTTGTCATTTTCGAGAAATTAACAAAAAAACAAAACTATTTTTTTCTAAAAAAAACTCATCATTTTCTGATTTAGAAAGATTTTTTGTAGTTTTTTATAACCAATATTCTGATAATCCTCTTGAAAGTAATGTGGTTTTGAAAAAAAGAATAATAATTGTATAAAAACCCAAACTATGATAGATGGAAAAGTTACTCAGCTGTGAAAAATACGAGTTCTGCAAAAATTGCATTATTTGTGGAACTTAACCTTCAGAGATGTATGACTTATCCAAGTTGCAATCTAAGATCCTGAATAAAGAAGCTCTTGTTCTAGGAATGTCAACGAATGATGGCAATACTTCGAGAAGATTTTTCGGAAATCCAAATGTGGCTGCAGATATCACCAAAATAGACATTAGGTTGATAAATAGACCGGAGTCATATTGAAAGTTATTTGCAGCAATTCTTCAATCGATGCTAAGAATTTAATGCATATTGTGAAGAGACAGCTAAGCTCGCGATATCGTTATACTCTTGGTATCACATGCCCGCAACTGTCCAATACCAATTCCAATACCGCAATTTGCATATAAAAATGAAAAAAATTATACAAATATTTAGAATTTTCTGACTTATTTAAAGACCTAGGCTAAAAAAAAAATCAGAATAAATCAGAGACAATGCCCTAACTCCAAATGTGCAAAAAAAAAATTAAAATCGAAAAAGAAAAAGATTATGGGCAGAATAGGTCGCGAGATTTTTGCGAGAAACTTTTCGTAGCCTTTTTACCGTTATAACTTTTTAAGCCGGCGCGATATCAATGTATACCAAAATTCAGCCCACTAGGAATTTTCCCGCTGATTGGGGTTAAAAATGACTAAAATGACTGGACTATGGGAGTTTGATTTGTTAGATTGCCGGGGAAGAAAATTTTCTACAAAAACACAAAATTATTAGAAAATTGCTAAGCTACAATTGAAGCAATGCATACATTTATTTTGGGTTAAAATATTCCAATTTGTTAAAAGAATTTGAATATTAATGACGAGCCACGAAACGCGAGACACTGCAACAAAAATCAAATTGGCGCTTTGTCATTTGCTTATTTTCGTCAATTCTCCTTTTTACAGTAGAATCAAAGTAGCACACTTAAAATCTAAGTTGTTCACACATTAAAAAAAATAAAAAAAAGTAAAACTGGCATCCGCTGGGGATCGAACCTGCTATACCAGGGTTGACAAACATGTGCTTTTTTTTTTTATTCATTTTTATTTTTCATCAACTTAAAACTATCTTAAGGCTAGACAAAAATTCATAAAAACTAGCCTACTTATCAATTACTTACAACTAACTTACTGGCCCTATACGGGCACTCTAAGTTATTCTTCATTTTTCTTAATACTAATGCCTTTCGGCCTTAAAACTAATTTAATTCAAATAATATTTCAAGGTTTTATTTTTTCCAAGAAATAATTTATAAAAAAAACTTGGATTCGGATCATTTTTTTGTTTATTTTAAATCTTAAAAACTAATTAAAACTACTTAAACTACTTAAAAAGTAGAACAGCCACAGCAGAATTTTTTATTTTTTTTTGTATTTATTTTTTTTTTTATTTTTTTTTGTATTTTTTTGTATATTTTTTTTTTTTTGTATTTTTTTTTTTTTGTGCCACCCCGACTGTCCCTACTTAAAACTAAACACCTAAAACTATGTAAGCCGGCCAAAGCATAAAAACAAAGACCACTTTAACTATTTACACTATTATGAAGCCACCAAAACTGGTTCTCCTGCCTTACCCTATCTCTCCCGATCCCGATCGGACACAGTCCTACTGAACCGAAGACGCCCTTCTCCGCCTAATGCGAGGATGTCCCTGTCATACAGCAGTCGCCTGTCCACGGAGCGGAACTGCCAATCTATCCTGTACAAGCCCCCGACTATCTAAATAGAGAAATGCCTCAGGCGGAATATAGCCGCTTAAACACACACTCTTGAAGTATTCGTCGTTAGGGTAGTAAGCCCCAAAAATGTAGCTATTTGAAGAGGCCATCGCTCTTGAAACGTGGCCACGAACAAGCTTCAGCATAAAGTTATCAATTCTATTTATGTTGGCCCTATCATCATGTGCTTTACCACTGTGCCATCTCACTTATAAAAATTGATGTGACAAATTGTAACTTAAGCATAGGACGATTTTTAGAAAATTAATGAATATATTTTTCACCATTTATTCAATGTAGAACGTGTTAAAAATTACTATGCGTTTTTTTTCCATTCGTTCGTTTGGTACTGACAGGTGAGCGAAACTTCGAATACACAAAAAGTTGTAACTGTGTGAGTGTTAACTCGTCGAATCTCAGATTTGGCGTTTCCAAATGGAGCAATAATATCTGAACTCCGTTTCCTCCATTTTCATCTCTGGAACCTGGTTAAATTTTTATCTTCAGAGGTTAAATTTTTCACAGATAGATTAATCAATTTTTTTTTTATAAATAACACTGGTCAACAAGATTTTTGCCACAAGAACCAAAATATACTAGCTTTTTGATATGCTGAACTCGAATCAGAAGTCAGAAAGTTTTTATTGGCCTCCGTTATTTAAATATTACCGTTGGAAAATGCCAAAAAATGTCATTTTGGCTTTTTAAATCTTTCCGATATATCTTTTACTGCCTGAGATATTTAAAATTTAAGTAGCGGTCTTTGCGTCAGAAACAGCACTGGCCAACCAAATCAAACTTTTTTTGCCACAAGAACCAAAATATACTTTTCTAAAGGTTTTTGGGTTGCTGAACTCAAGAAAAGTCCTAGGTCCTTGTGGCAAAAAAAAATTCAATTTTGTTGACCAGTGCCGAAAACTGAAGACAAAGAATCGAAATTGAGAAAGAAATACAACATTATGAGTGTATATCAAGGGAAAAATAATATTTGATATATTTCACTTTATTGATAGTGAAAAAAATTGGAAGTGCATTAAAATCAAAAATAAAATTCACAGAACATCGCTTGTTGAAGGTTTGTATATTGTTAAGATTTATAAAAGCTTTGACCACCATTAAATCTTTTGTTTTGCAGCTTAAGCAAATTATGTAGCCACGTCTCAACTTTATCCTAATTCACACAGCTTAAGAGCAGGTTAAATTTTAACAGCTGAAATTTGTTTTATCCCTTCAAGCAAGAAAACGGAGTTCTGTTTGATTACTACATTTGGACACGCCGTTTTTTACTCATACATAGACAACTTTTTGTGTATGAACACAAAATCGAAGGAGAACGTGTGGTGAAAAGTTTTTTTTTTTTTTTTTTTTTTTTTTTTTTTTTTTTTTTTGACGGGAGGAAATCTTCAAAAGACACTTGGCAGTATTCGACACCAAGTAGTGTGGGACTCTTAACCACTAAAACCACCTCTTTATCAGGACCAATCTTGAGAGATCGACATCAGATTTTTCTTTCTTAACTTTGTAAAATCACTTTGGGGGAAGTTTAAACTTTTAATACTTTCCCATGTTTTTTTAGACCATAAGCTCATGAGGCTTGGTTCTTCTTAATCTCCGAACATGGTTTCTAGTATTCAAGACGGACACCATTTCAGAATTGGTATGACATTACAGTCTCTGATTATATGATACAGCGTATTTTTTAACAATTTCTGTAACCGGTTCTATTTGTAAGTCACGATGTAGATCGCTATTTCTTATGTACCAAGGTGCATTAACTATTCCACGAAGGACTTTGTTTTGGAATTTTTGGATGATTTCGGTATTTGTTTTCTTTGTACAGCCCCATAATTGGATACCATAGGTCCAAACAGGCTTTAGTACTTGATTATACAGCATTATTTTGTTTTGGGTTGATAAATCAGAGTTGTTACCAAGTAACCAGTACATTTTTCTATATTTCAAGTTTAGTTCTTCTCTTTTCTTTTTGATGTGCTCTTTCCACTTTAGCTTTGCATCCAAAGTCATTCCAAGGTATTTGGCCGTATTGGCGTAAGGTACAGCTTGATTATTAATGAAAATTGGAATATTGTTTATCTTTTTATTTGTAAAGTTTATATGTGAAGATTTTGTTTCATTGAGTTTGATACGCCATTTTTCGGTCCAATCTCTGACTGTGTCGACGGCATATTGCAGCTTTACTGCTCCCCTAGAGACACATTTGTCGGGTACCAAAATTGCGGTATCATCTGCAAAAGTAGCCATTATGGTGTGATTCCCAACTGGGATATCCCTTGTGTATAGTAAATACAGGGTAGGACCTAGGACACTTCCTTGTGGTACACCGGCTTCTATTTTCTTCAATTCCGAATATTCTTGATCGTACCTTACTCTAAACAATCGGTCTGAGATGTACGATTTTAATATTTCATAGTACTGTCTGGGAAGATCCCTTTGCAGTTTGTACTCAAGTCCCTCATGCCAAACCTTGTCAAAGGCTTGAGCAACATCTAAGAAAATAGCTGAACAGACTTGTTTTTCTTCTAATGCTTTTTCTATTACATCCGTTATTCTATGAACTTGGTCTATCGTGGAATGTTTATTTCTAAAGCCAAACTGATGATTTGGGATTAACCTTCTTTCTTCTATAATTTTGCTAAGTCTCTTCAGAAGCAGTTTTTCAAAAACTTTTGCCATAATTGGTATAAGCGATATTGGTCTGTAAGACGTCACTTCTGTAGGTGGCTTACCTTGCTTGGGTATGACAATAACTTCAGCAATTTTCCAATGGTGTGGGACATACCGTTGCTTAAGGCATGCATTTATTATATATTGGAGTTTTATGAAGGCTTTCAAAGGCATTTCTTTCATAACCTGAGCTGTAATAAGATCGTAACCTGGTGATTTTTTATTTGATAGTTGATGTAAACACATACTTTTTATTTCTTTTAATCTTACAATTGGTATTTCACTTTCATCTATCTTATCAACAAGCTGTAAGCTATTTTCAGCCGCGTTTGTTGGGTATGGCTTAAAAACATTCGCAAGATGCTCCGCGAAAAGGTTAGCTTTTTCTTTTGGGTTACCGATCCATTTCCCATCTTGAGATTTCAAGGGAGAGTTTAGTAACTGCGGTCTTTTCAGGCGCTTGGCTGCTTTCCATAGCGAAAAATCGGTTGAAGCATCTGTCGTTAAATTCTTTAGGAATGTACTGAGTGAATCATTTTTGAATTTATAAATTTATTTTTTAAGATTGTTGCTTATACGGTTAAACGTTGTTTTATCATCTGGAAATCTAGTATTTTACCATTTTCTTCGAGCTCTTCTTTTCTCTATTATCAACTCTCTTATCTCTAAAGGATATTTTATTTCATTTTGTCTTCTATTAGAAAATGTTGGAGTACTTTCTTCAGCGGCCTGTTGCACATCAGCAATAAATTGTTCCACTTCATGGTTAATTTGCTCGATTATATCCATGGGAGATCTTAAATTTATAAAACTTAAAAGCTTTTCTCTAAAATCACTCCAGTTTGTTTTCTTATTTACAAGCTTTGGATTACTTTTTTCTATTACTTCCGATTCACTTAGTGTTAGAACCACTGGAGTATGATCTGATGAAAAGTCATAATTACCTTCGACACTAATGTGATTTCGTTTGATTCCTTTAGCTACGAAAAAGTCAATAAGGTCTGGTATTTTGTTAGTATCGGAAGGCCAGTAAGTAGGCGACCTGGAGGAATAGAATTCGCAATTGTATTTACGGCCTGCTTGGAAAAGTCTTTTGCCTTTTGTTGATATAAGTCTTGAACCCCAATGAGTGTGTTTCGCATTGAAGTCTCCACCAACAAGAAAGTTATGCCCAAGAAGATTTAATAGATCTGTATAGTCATCTTCTGTCGGGGAGCGCCTTGGTGGGCAGTATATAGCTGCTATCTTAAACTCTTTCTTTTTCATACCAATACTAATAGTTGTTACTTGCATATTTTCATTAGTAAGCTTGGTTTCTTCATAATGTTTTAAGCTTTCTTTTATAAGAATCGCCGATCCACCTCTTGCTTTGTCAGCTGGATGTGGAGCGTGGTAACATGAACAGTTTTCTATTACATTATCTAGACTTTGCCCATTGGAGAAGTGAGTTTCGGACACCAGGCAAATATCTATATGTTCTAGATCTAAAAAGATTTTTAATTCGGATAAGTGTTGTAAAAGACCGTTTGCATTCCATGTAGCGATTTTATGTTCTCGTCCATCATTGTTTTTTAAGAGCGACTTTTTCGCTTAACTGTTTGATATTCAAATCCTGTTTATCAATTCTTTGAAGAATGAGGTGTAGCATTTCTTTTATGGAAGTCTCTTCATTCTTCCGCACATTTTTTAGAATCTGAGAATACGCTTTATTTTCATCGCTTTTACTTTGAACAGCTTTTTTAGGCGGTTCATTCTTAGTATTGTTTTCAGCAGTTAAATCGGTATTTACTGTGTTTCTGGGTTTGTCTCTAGCAGATGTATTTTTGCTTCTGAACTCTTGGAATTTTTTGGCAACTGAGCATCCTCTATAGCTTGCCGGGTGATTACCCTGGCAGTTCACACATTTTGCTTTCTGATCTTTGCTCATCTGACAATTTTTAGTTGCATGTTTTCCTCCGCACTTTACACAAGCAAACTCGCGGTTGCAGTATTTTTGGGTATGACCAAAAGCTTGGCAACGTTTGCACTGCGGAACAACTTTAGATTTTCGGAGTGGTTCAATTTTAACAGCTATGCCCAAGATTGATCTTACTTTATAAATCTCTTCGACACTTTGTTTACTGTCAAAAGTTAGCATGAATAAAGGTAGTAACCTCTTACTTGTCGTCGATTCTCCAGAGGAGTTTTTAATTGTCTCATTCTTAAATAGATTGACTGCATCAAGGGCTTGGTAGCCTTTTTGTACAAGATCTTCCACTACTTCCTCAGGAGAGCACGAGGAATGAAGACCTCTGGCTACTACTTTTATTGGCCTTGTAGCTTTGTTCTCATATGAGTGCCATTGAATTTGGTGTTTGCTCAGTTCTTCAGTGACAGATCTATACTCGTCGGCTTCTTCGACTATGACTTTCCAGTTGTCTTTGTTGTACGATGTGTATTTGCAAGCTTTTTTAGTACAATTTTCTATTATTTTCTTAAGATCTCCAAAAATTGGAAATCCTGAGATCATAATTGGTGGTGGTGTAATTTTTTTGCTGCCTTTAGCGTGAGAATTTGATTTAACAACAGCTACCACATTATTCGTTTCATTAGTTTCTGTAAACAATTCTTTATTATTTTCGGTTTTAGAGCTTTTCTGATTTCTTAAACAAATCTCAGGACTCCCGTTTGGTTTACGTTTCTTTGTGATACGCTTATGTTTCTTTTTCTCAGTTTCAAACAAGAGCTCTTCTTCATCAGTTTGATATTCACGCTCAATATATTTTGGACTTAACTGAAGCGTGGACTCTGAATCTTTCTTGTCAAGTAAGGAAACTTTCTCTTCGAGTTTTTTCACTTGCAGCTGAAGACTTTGAACTAGAACTTCAAGTTGTTTTCTTGCTGCTATTTCAATTTGCCATTCTTCAAAGTAGTTCTTTTATTTTGATTGGTCTATCTCTTTGTCTTCGTTGGAACTCTGTTGATCTGTAATGTCGATCTCTTCATTTTTCTTGGTCCCTTTTTCTCTGATGTGTTTAACATCGATAGTATTGTTTGGAGTTGTCGGTGATGTAACCCCTGAAGTAAATTTGTTTGGGGGAGTTCTTTGCATCTTTGAACTCCGTCTCTCAATATTTATAAGCAATAATTGGTCCTCCCCAGAATCCATAGGACCGACCTCTAAAGAGAGTGGATTTACCAGTTTAACTGGATTGCCACCTGGGGTATTTAATCTATTCGTTTTGTTCATTGCCATAATTTTTTTTTAACTTTGTTTTCGTACCATAAATAGGTCAGTTACTTCTATCCATAGTTTATATTCAGCCGCCCCACAGGGTACAGACGCTGACCAGTGTGCCGCACAATATGTGTCAGACGCTCTTGGATTTAATTGTGAGCTGGTGCATTCAGAGCGATATTTCTGTTCTTTTGCTCCTAGTTCCTGAAAAGAAAACTCAGGTGACTCAGCTCGTGGATCGAAAGGATCCAACGCTCGTCGTTAGTTGGATATCCAGCGGGCACCGCGAGGAGGTGACGATGCGATTTTGCCACGCCGTCTGGTGAAAAGTGCGAAAAAAAAGTTAACGAAGGAAAGTCAAAGGCAACCAAATAACAAAGCGTCATTTTAATTTTTTGCAGTGTTTCTGGCGTGTCGTGTCTCCTTGTTTTATATAATTATTATATATAATATGGGCAAATTTTAACCCAAAAAAGTATTCATCGATGAAATATTGGTTAGTGTGCTCGCGCAGTGACTTTTTAAATAATAAACTTATCATTTTGTGTTTTTCGTAGGAAATCTCCGGCAGTCTGACGCCCGCCACCAGCATCCATGAACACTGATACTAATACCAGGAGCGAGTCCCTTTTTGAATTTATTATCGAGGAAAACTTGCTCGTAGCTAATAGAGGCAACACCCCAACTTTTGTTACAAAAACACGGGAAGAAGTTCTTGATATCACCATGACGAGTAATTCAGATACTTGCCAATTAGAAAAATGGAAGGTTCTAGATGAAATCTCTTTTTCCGACCATCGCTTAATAGAATTCTACGTCCCTGATGCTACCCGGCACATTAAACCTTTTAGGAATAATAGGCGTACCGATTGGCATGTCTTCAATAGGGAATTAGTAAAAAACATTAGTCACTTAAACAATGACAATAACCTAGACACAAATAGTCTTGTTAAACTGACAGAGGAATTCACAGGAATTCTACGCGATGCATTGGACAAAAGCTGTCCTCTCATTGCCGCTGCGAAGAAAAACAACAAACCACCCTGGTGGACTGTTGAGCTCACTAGCATAAGAAAAGAAACAAGAAAACTGTTCAACCTTGCTAAACGTACTAGAACAGAAAGTGACTGGGAATCTTATAAAACCAGTCAGAGAAAGTTCAAGACAGAAACTCAACGAGCCAAACGTAGCTCTTGGAGAAACTTCTGTAGTACTATCGAATGTACTAACCATTCGGCGTGACTAAGGAGAATTCTCTCCAAGACGAATACTTCTATAGGGTCCCTAAAGGGGCTTGATAATCGATGGACAGAATCCTGTCAAGACAGTCTAAAACTCCTGGTGGAAGCCCACTTCCCAGGTTGTAACTCTGAATTGGACAATGATTCCACAAACTCTTTGCACTCAATATGTGAAATTCCTAGAGAAATTATTACGAAAGAAAAGTTGATCTGGGCCATCAACTCCTTCTCTCCTTATAAATCTCCAGGCCTAGACGGCGTCTTCCCTTTGATGCTGCAAAAAAGTAGTGAATTCATTATTCCATACCTGATCACAATATTCCAAAATAGCCTACAATTGGGGTATGTCCCTAAAATATGGCGTGAAGTCAAAGTTGTCTTTATACCAAAAGCTGGTAAATCCAGTTACACAGAACCCAAAGATTTCAGACCTATCAGTCTAACTTCTTTTACACTCAAAACACTTGAAAGGTTAATCGATATACATATCCGCAGTTATTTAATACCGGAGACTATATCACCCTTTCAGCATGCATACACAAAAGGTAGAAGTGTAGAGACAGCTTTACACTGTGCAGTCAGAACAATAGAAAAGTCACTTGTGGTTAAAGAATATACCCTCGCAGCATTTCTAGACATAGAAGGAGCATTCAATAATGTTCATAATATCAGAATATCACTGATCTTAAAATAGAAGACACGGTCATAAAATGGATCGTGTGCATGTTAAAAAACAGACAAATAAATAGTGAATTAGGTGGGTCACATATAAAAATGTACGCATCTAGAGGAACCCCACAAGGGGGTATTCTATCACCTCTTCTTTGGATTTTGGTGATGAATGAGATTCTCATCAAATTGAAAAACAGCGGCGTCAAGGTTATAGCCTACGCAGATGATCTAGCTCTTCTAGCGACAGGTAAATACCTAACCACTGTAAGCGAACAATTAGAAAGCGCATTATCCCAGGTCAGTAACTGGACCAGGAGATGCGGTCTTCAAGTAAACCCCCTTAAAACAGAACTGGTACTTTTCACAAACAGAAGGAAAATTCCTCCTTTTGCAGTGCCAAAAATTGATGGCACCCCACTTAAGATTTCGGATAAAGCGAAATATCTCGGAGTGATCTTGGATAAGAAACTTAACTGGGGTCCAAACATTCAAGAAAGATATAAGAAAGCCACGTTTGCACTTTACTCATGTAATAGAATTCTTGGCAGAAACTGGGGACCAAATCCTAAAATAAGACCCAAATGGCCTAGATAAATTGACAGAGGAATTCACAGGTATTCTACATGATGCACTGGACAAAAGCTGTCCTCTTATTACCGCTACGAAGAAAAACAACAAACCACCCTGGTGGACTGTTGAGTTCAGTAACATAAGAAAAGAAACTAGAAAACTTTTCAATCGTGCTAAACGCACTAGAGCTGAAAGCTGAGAGTGACTGGGAATCCAAATCAATAGTGAATTGGGTGGGTCACATATGAAAATATACGCACCCCACTTAAGATTTCGGATAAAGCGAAATATCTCGGAGTGATCTTGGATAAGAAACTTAACTGGGGTCCAAACATTCAAGAAAGATATAAGAAAGCCACGTTTACACTCTACTCATGTAATAGAATTCTTGGCAGAAACTGGGGACCAAATCCTAAAATAATCATGTGGATGTATACCGCCATTGTCAGACCCATTCTGACTTATGGCAGTTTAGTCTGGTGGCAAGCTCTGGAGAAATCCACGAACTTGAAGACCCTAACCAAAGTACAAAGAGCAGCTTTCATTAGTACTACAGGGGTGATGAGGTCCACTCCAACCGCGGGTCTGGAAGCAATCCTTAATCTCACTCCCTTAGATCTATTTGTAAAAGAATTGGCAGCGAACAGCGCCCTACGACTCAGTCAAACCAACATTTGGAATACTAGTCAAAACGGCCATACTACGATCCTTTCTAACTACGTTGGCTACAACGTTAGTACAGATTACATGACCCCCTACTTAGACTTTAACAAGTCTTTTAATGTCAGTTTCCCTAACAGACAAGATTGGGAAAACAGTATACCTTTCTCAAATGAGTCGACTATCGCCATCTTTACCGATGGTTCGAAAATGAACACTGGGGTTGGTGCAGGTTTTTACTCAGAAAACCTCAACCTTGCCAGTTCTTTCAGGCTCCCCGATCACAGCAGTGTCTTCCAAGCCGAGATATTGGCAGTGAAAAATGCTGCTAAACAAATATCCATGATGGCGATATCACCTGCTGACATCACCTTTTTCATTGATAGCCAAGCGGCAATAAAAGCGATTTCTGCCACCTTAATCAAGTCTAAGCTTGTTTCTTGCTGTCGCGAAGAGCTTAGGGTTCTTGGTATGCAGCATAATGTAAGACTCTGCTGGGTTCCCGGCCACAGTGATGTGTTCGGAAACGAAAAATCGGATGAGCTTGCAAGGGAGGGCTCAGTGCTTGATCCCTCTCTCATAGACCTTAACATTAGAATCCCACAATGTGAAATAAGGCGAAATATCGTCAACAAGATTTCACAAAAAACCAACGATAGATGGAACCTCCTAGAAACCTGCGGTCACACCAGGAAACTATGGCCGAACTTCGACGAGAAAAAATCAAATAAGATCTTACTACTTAGTAAGCCTTCTTTAAGATCCCTAATAGGCGTCTTAACGGGTCATAACCTACTAGGATACCACAAAAAGAAAATGGGGCTTTGTACGGATGATCTATGCAGAGGCTGCGGTAATAAGGACGAACAGGAAAACACTGTTCACTTCCTCTGTCACTGCCCAGCACTCTGTTGCACTAGGAAAAAATTCTTAGGAAACTACTTCTTTAATGAATTAGAAGAACTATCGGAACTCTCAGGCAATAGCCTACTGAACTTTGTCAAGTCCTCCAAATGGCTCGAACAACCATAGCATTCATAGGTTAACACTTTTTTCATGAAGTTACAATACTTCAGGGTATCACAAGGGATCTACATTGATCTAAGTGTGACGGTAACAATATCAACTGTCAGCCCACATAACCTAACCTTACCTATCCATGAACAACATTCAACAGCCACAATTTATCGAATTACATCAATTTCTACTGCCGCTGGCCTTCACCAGAAAATAACTATAAAAATTGTGTTTGTGAAAATAAAATAAAACAATTTCAGTGGAAAAAAATAAATCGTGGTCTTTTTTTTGGTTGCAAATGCCAAACGTCACTCTTTTTTTCGATTCCTTTTCTGGTTCTTTTTGGGCTTTGACTCGGCTACGAGCTCGGCTCCGTTTTCTCAGAATGGAGAATTTCACCACACCAATTCATATGCAATCGGCTCCGCGGTGATTATAATTTCCATACAAATTTTAGCCGCCGCAGCACAGTGGGGCCGATTTTGGGAAATATCCTTCTAGAGTTCGAATTATTAAAAGTTTGGTATCAATCTAAGAATAAGAAGTACAGGAATGGATGTATATCACTTTTATAGTGTAGGATAGCATGGAAAAAAAACTGTCAAAAATAAATCCAACGCTGTCTTTCGAGCCATTATGGTGTGTGATAGAATTAAAAGTGTAATTTAAATTCAAAAACCCTTTAAAATCATTCTTAAACACAATTGCAAAAACTTTTATAGAATTAAATAGTGAGAAAATAAGTCTTAGTTAATAAAAAACAAATAAAACAATAAAAACAATAATGTGTAAAATTGTGCAAAAGATATTTTTATAACAGGAACCCGTCAAAAGTGTGAAATAAAAAAGTATTCTCGACTTTTAGTATTAGGTAGAAAAGTATGAAATAATAAAAGTATTCATGGAAAAAAGTATGCGCGACAAAACTTCGAAAAATGGAAAACTATTATTTTGATCTGGCAATAGTTACAAAGAGAAATGAGTATTTGCAAAAACAAATTTGGCGATGGACAATTCTGATTGGTCAAGAAGGAATAAATAGACGGATTTGTTCTTAGATAGGGCTGGGGTCCTGGGTTGCAAAAGTCGATACGATTGTACTTTTTTCGATATACTTGGCTTGGCTAAAGTACACAAATACACTATTAGTCTGCTTCTTCACGAAGACGCAAAGCGCAGAAATTATCTTCGAATTTCCTTTTGATTTTCCCTTCGGTGCATCGCGCGTTCTACACGTAGCACAGTGGTACCGGTTTCTAAGAAGGGCGGCCATAGGGTATTATGGTTAGGATAGCAACAAAATATACTTGAATATGTGTGAGAATATATTCAGCCTTATTTTGACATTCGCTTTCGTGCGAAAGTTGTTCGATTTCGAAAGATTCGCATTTTCAGTTTCGAACGATTCGAAAGTTCATTTATCTTTTGAAAATCAAGCAAATTTCGACTTTCTAATCATTCGAATCAAATGTCATTTATTTGACGTTAAAATTTTTGTGTCGAATAAAAACGAAAACACATGTAAGTTCAGATATTTTTGTTGAAAAATAACGAAAATAAATTTACTTTTATTTGTTGGCGTATTAATTAAAGGTTTGCTTCCAAAACAGGTGTCAATTTAGGTATGCAGCTTGACACAGATGATTGGGACAGTTTAATTGCGTTCTTTGCCTACCCCAAATTGATATCCACCTTCTGCAACATACCGCAAAGTTGTCGCTAGAATTATGATGGGAGGAATAGACAAATATGTGCGTCTTTGAACTTCAGTGGTTAGCTCGTCCAACACGTACTTAAAGACACTTTTATCTTCAAAGAAAAAAGATATATATATGGGTTAGGCGCTTGGAAGGAATCAGTTTTTACTTTGAACTTTCCAGCTCGAATTGATTTGATGCATCCATTATCCTTCTCCTTCATATCTGCTCTTCGCCGCACTCTTCACTTCCCATAAAAAAAAAACAATTGCCATTTATTGAAAATTCTAACAAAAGAAAAAATACCGGCAATTGATTTTAATTGTTTTTTTTTTTGTTCAGAACTGAAAAGTGTGACCAGGTGTGTAATAAGTAAAGCGAAGTTGCATTCTTTTTTTTTTTTGATCACACTAAAATTGACATGAATGTTCAAAAAAACTAGTACTCATCCATTCAAAACTTTTGAATTTATTTTGTTACTTTTTCATGTCAATAAACTTGTCCATCCGCTTTCCAAATTTAATTTTTTTTTAAATTCTTTAAGTTATTTTTGTCTTCAAATAATTAAATTTACAAGCACTTTAACACATATATTATTTATATTATTATCTTTTTTTCTAATAAAGTATTTATTTTCCAACCCACTTTAAAAAATTAGTTTTGTCACACTAACCCCAATATAAATGTCAAAAACAGCTGATTTCGAAAATGAAATTCATTAAGGTTCATTTTATGAAACATTCGAAAATGAACATTATTCGTTCGAATGTCCAAATATACTAATTTCATTCGAATGAATAGATCCATTCTATCGAATTAGCTATTCGTTCGAGTCTCAAAATAAGGCTGATTTTTTTAGCAATAAAGAAGAATAATTCAAATGAAAAACAATTGATTTATGAAGAAATCTTGTATATATTTAATAACAAAATGTAAAAAGAAGCCTTAAATCAACATACACTCACCGAAATAATTATAAAGGCAGTCGATTTTTTTCGTTTTTAAACCATATAAAGGATATTTTATTTTTACTCCTTGCACGAATAAGATGACAAGTATATACTGGATTGTTTGCCACCCTTTATTTTTATTTAATTCGCTAAACTTAATTTTAAAAATTATTTTTTGAATTTCTGGTGCGAAATAATTATAAAGGCACAGCTGATTTTCACATTAAAAGTGTTGTTTAGCGAGATCAAATGTAACCAAAAGTAAGCAAAACAGTTGGAAAATGAATTTAACCCATTATAAACATTTTATAAGTAAAATTTTTCGGTTATTTTTAAATAAGGCGTGAAAAACCCTTGCCGGTGCTCTTATCAAGGCATAAACTTTACCACCTTCGCCTCGGTGAAAAGTATACATTCTGGGATGAAAAATGGAAAAACTTTTAAGTTCACCAATGAGAAAAAGTTCAATTTGGATAGCCTAGATGGTGTACACATCAGTTTTTCCATTTTTCATCCCAGAATGTATACTTTTCACCGAGGCGAAGGTGGGAAAGTTTATGCCTTGATAAGAGCACCGATTTACCACATTTTCTTTCGTAGGAATGATTAAAGTCCGACTTAATTATTTGCTGCACTTGTCGTACTTCCACTACCAAGTTTATTTTCTCGAAAACTTCCTTTGCTGTCAAATTCTCACGAAAATTACTTAATTTTTTGTCACTTTTGGCTCTCTCTTGACCAAAGGCTTCCGTCCTGATCGTTTTAGGTAACCATACTTGTCATCTTTGTAAATTAAATTATCAATTACACAATCGGACCATTCTTCTCATCCAGATTTTTCGCGGTTGGACAATCAATTTTCATGGTAAGCCTTGATTTTGCCCATTTCTGCCTGCGGCAAGGGTTTTTCACGCCTTATTTAAAAATAACCGAAAAATTTTACTTATAAAATGTTCATAATGGGTTAAATTCATTTTCCAACTGTTTTGCTTACTTTTGGTTACATTTGATCTCGCTAAACAACACTTTTAATGTGAAAATCAGCTGTGCCTTTATAATTATTTCGCACCAGAAATTCTAAAATAATTTTTAAAATTAAGTTTAGCGAATTAAATAAAAATAAAGGGTGGCAAACAATCCAGTATATACTTGTCATCTTATTCGTGCAAGGAGTAAAAATAAAATATCCTTTATATGGTTTAAAAACGAAAAAAATCGACTGCCTTTATAATTATTTCGGTGAGTGTACAAACAAATGATAAATTACACAGCCACACAAAAAAAATAAAAGTTCTGACCTGGGGTTACGACTAGGTTTTTCATATAGCTTTTGGGTCGCTGAAACCGAATCCGAAGTCCGTTTTGCCGCATCACGTCAGGTTTTTTGAAATATCCTCAAAAAATATCAAAACTCAAAAAAAGTTCTTATCTGACATTTTTTGAGGATATCTCAAAAACTAGACGTGATGCGGCAAAATAGACTTCTGGTTCGGTTTTAGCGACCCAAAAATTATATGAAAAACCTAGTCACAACCCCAGATAAGAACTTTTGTTTTTTTTTTGGTTTTGACATTTTTTTTAAGTTATCTCAGAAACCTGACGTGATAGGGCGTCATTCAGCGACCCAAAAACTATATGATCAACATATTCGCACATCCAGATCAGAGAAAAAAAAAATGTTGTTCGTGACATTTTTTGAGTTTATCTAAAAATCCTGACGTGATGGGGCAAAACGGACTTCGAATTCGGTTTCAGCAACCCAAAAACTATTTGAAAAACCTAGTCGCAACCCCAGGCCAAAACTTTTATTTTTTTTGTGTGGCTGTGTTATTTTTCAAAATTATTTATTTGGTTTTTTTTCAATTTCAGTCATAATTTGTATGTTACATTTTAGATTTAAAGCTTGCTTAATATCATATATTTTTATTAAAACATGTACAAAAACTTAAAGAAAACATAAAAACTTAAAGAAAAAAAAAATATTAGGTATGCAAAAGTTTTAAATATGAGAAATATGAGTAAAATTGAAGCAGTTGAAAGAGTCAGTCGTAGCCTGTCGCACATATTCGCAGACAGATTCAATTGTTTAAGAAACTATACATGCTAGAGAAAATTTATGTATATGAATCATGTATTTATATTGATGACAACATAGTTAAAAGTTTCGTTAAAGTGAGAAGAATGGAATTTGAACCTGTCCTTTTCTAGTCTGTTTTTTTTGTTGAAAATTTTAAGTAAAATAGAATCGTAAACTCTTTTAATATAGTACATACATACCTTCAACTTTAAGTTCCATAATAAAAAAAAACTTTAAAAATAATTTTAACCGAAAAATACACTTAAAAGTTTAAGTTGATTCGGGACAAAAAAAAAGCATTAAAACCAGGAGGGTCATTCCGTAATTTTGAAAACGATAATCGAATCGATGATAATCGTTTTACAGTTTGAGAATCTTTAAAGCTATTTTAAGTCAATTCTGATTCAATATTTTCTAAATAGTTTATGTAAATAAAAGTTTTCATATCCTTAGAAGTCGTGTTAGTCTAGGTGATTTAGTAGTTGCCTGTTCAGTCGATCTTGTACTGTGGAAGAATGTGCACACGCAAATCGGCTTTCACAGTGTTTTTAATTCGAATTCGGCAAGTGTTTAGTAAACGAGAATCAAGTTAGCCAGTAAGGCTATTAAGTCAGCGATAGCTCAGTGGCAGTGGCATCGGAACCGAGAGCCGAAGGAACGGCGTTCGATTCCCACCTGAGTCGAAATAAATTTTGAAGTTTTTTTTAACTTAAAAATTGCAAATAGCATTCGCTTGAGTCAAAGCTTATGCAATCGGACGATATAGCGGGGACATCGAAAGGTGCCCCAGCTACAGAGGAGAATCCAACGGCAATCAAGCCAACGGCAAGTGAGCCAACGGCAACAACAGCCGATATGGGTAAGAGGAGACGGCAACCGCTGAAGCCACAGCCGAACCTTGTGAAGCGTCGTTCCACTAAACCTTCAGCTAAGCTGCCAGCTAAAGAGAAGGAAACGGCGCGCACAGCAAATAATGAAGCGGATGCTAAACTACATCAGAAGCCAGAACATGATGACGTTAACTATATGTCCGACGGGGGAGAAGGGCATTTCGTTTCGGGTGACAGCAACAAGTTCGCTGGTCTGTCATCCCCAGAGCCGTCATCAGACGAAGAAGAAGAGAATGAGCAGACCCTCCAAACAAAAAATAACGAGTTTGAGAGGAAAATGGATGCCCTCAGACAAGAAGTTGCGCCCCTGATCCAGCTCATGAAAGCAAAACAAGAAGCCCGCAGAAAAGAAAAACACGAGCTCGCAGATAAGGAAGCCGCTAAAGCAGTCAAAGCAGCGGAAAAACAACAACAAGAGCAGCTTCGACTGCAGGAACAGCAAGTCCCTAAACCCCAGCGACAACAACAAGCTCCAAAGCAAAAGCAGTACTAATAACTGCGTACATTCTACGAATTTTATTCGTGGTTTTCAGCCACGAATACTATTCGTAAAATGGACGTTTATTAGTACTTTTACGAATATTTTATTAGTATTCGTAGAAAATCAAGCGTACATTGTACGAATACTATTAGTAGATTTACATTCCCATTCGTACATTGCACGAATAATTTGTAGTATTTACTAATGCTTTTCTCATTCATTCGTACATTGTACAGCACTATTCGTAAATTGTACGAATAGCATTGTAATATTTACGAATGGCCTTACTAATAATTCGTACATTATACAGTGCTATTCGTATAATGTACGAATGTTATTTATTGTAGAACTTTCCGCCATTGATTTTTTGCCTGAAATTTCCAGAAATATTAATTGTTGAAATAATTACCCAGGCATATAACTGTACTTCAAAACTATAAAAATTTATTGCATACATTTTTTACATTTATAAGTTTTTGGACCTTAAATATTATACCATATGTATTCCCCGGTGTTCATATTCTTTTTCTTGAAGATCACTGAAAATATATAAACATTAAACATTGAAAGTCGCTCGAAAGAATGGCTATACTTACAATAAATATTTAAGAAAAGTACTAGTAAAAAAAGATGTTTTCATATGGTCCGCCATTTGCCAATTGGTAGAGCTGATTGTTGATGAATTCTTGATGCCAACCTTGAAATAATATTCCAAAATGAAAGTAAAAAAGTACGATATCCTCAAAAAATGTCAGATAAGAACTTTTTTTGATTTTTTGAGGATATTTCAAAAAACCTGACGTGATGGGGCAAAACGGACTTCGAATTCGGTTTCAGCAACCCAAAAACTATTTGAAAAACCTAGTCGCAACCCCAGGCCAAAACTTTTATTTTTTTTGTGTGGCTGTGTTATTTTTCAAAATTATTTATTTGGTTTTTTTTTCAATTTCAGTCATAATTTGTATGTTACATTTTAGATTTAAAGCTTGCTTAATATCATATATTTTTATTAAAACATGTACAAAAACTTAAAGAAAACATAAAAACTTAAAGAAAAAAAAAAAATTAGGTATGCAAAAGTTTTAAATATGAGAAATATGAGTAAAATTGAAGCAGTTGAAAGAGTCAGTCGTAGCCTGTCGCACATATTCGCAGACAGATTCAATTGTTTAAGAAACTATACATGCTAGAGAAAATTTATGTATATGAATCATGTATTTATATTGATGACAACATAGTTAAAAGTTTCGTTAAAGTGAGAAGAATGGAATTTGAACCTGTCCTTTTCTAGTCTGTTTTTTTTGTTGAAAATTTTAAGTAAAATAGAATCGTAAACTCTTTAAATATAGTACATACATACCTTCAACTTTAAGTTCCATAATAAAAAAAAACTTTAAAAATAATTTTAACCGAAAAATACACTTAAAAGTTTAAGTTGATTCGGGACAAAAAAAAAGCATTAAAACCAGGAGGGTCATTCCGTAATTTTGAAAACGATAATCGAATCGATGATAATCGTTTTACAGTTTGAGAATCTTTAAAGCTATTTTAAGTCAATTCTGATTCAATATTTTCTAAATAGTTTATGTAAATAAAAGTTTTCATATCCTTAGAAGTCGTGTTAGTCTAGGTGATTTAGTAGTTGCCTGTTCAGTCGATCTTGTACTGTGGAAGAATGTGCACACGCAAATCGGCTTTCACAGTGTTTTTAATTCGAATTCGGCAAGTGTTTAGTAAACGAGAATCAAGTTAGCCAGTAAGGCTATTAAGTCAGCGATAGCTCAGTGGTAGTGGCATCGGAACCGAGAGCCGAAGGAACGGCGTTCGATTCCCACCTGAGTCGAAATAAATTTTGAAGTTTTTTTTAACTTAAAAATTGCAAATAGCATTCGCTTGAGTCAAAGCTTATGCAATCGGACGATATAGCGGGGACATCGAAAGGTGCCCCAGCTACAGAGGAGAATCCAACGGCAATCAAGCCAACGGCAAGTGAGCCAACGGCAACAACAGCCGATATGGGTAAGAGGAGACGGCAACCGCTGAAGCCACAGCCGAACCTTGTGAAGCGTCGTTCCACTAAACATTCAGCTAAGCTGCCAGCTAAAGAGAAGGAAACGGCGCGCACAGCAAATAATGAAGCGGATGCTAAACTACATCAGAAGCCAGAACATGATGACGTTAACTATATATCCGACGGGGGAGAAGGGCATTTCGTTTCGGGTGACAGCAACAAGTTCGCTGGTCTGTCATCCCCAGAGCCGTCATCAGACGAAGAAGAAGAGAATGAGCAGACCCTCCAAACAAAAAATAACGAGTTTGAGAGGAAAATGGATGCCCTCAGACAAGAAGTTGCGCCCCTGATCCAGCTCATGAAAGCAAAACAAGAAGCCCGCAGAAAAGAAAAACACGAGCTCGCAGATAAGGAAGCCGCTAAAGCAGTCAAAGCAGCGGAAAAACAACAACAAGAGCAGCTTCGACTGCAGGAACAGCAAGTCCCTAAACCCCAGCGACAACAACAAGCTCCAAAGCAAAAGCAGTACTAATAACTGCGTACATTCTACGAATTTTATTCGTGGTTTTCAGCCACGAATACTATTCGTAAAATGGACGTTTATTAGTACTTTTACGAATATTTTATTAGTATTCGTAGAAAATCAAGCGTACATTGTACGAATACTATTAGTAGATTTACATTCCCATTCGTACATTGCACGAATAATTTGTAGTATTTACTAATGCTTTTCTCATTCATTCGTACATTGTACAGCACTATTCGTAAATTGTACGAATAGCATTGTAATATTTACGAATGGCCTTACTAATAATTCGTACATTATACAGTGCTATTCGTATAATGTACGAATGTTATTTATTGTAGAACTTTCCGCCATTGATTTTTTGCCTGAAATTTCCAGAAATATTAATTGTTGAAATAATTACCCAGGCATATAACTGTACTTCAAAACTATAAAAATTTATTGCATACATTTTTTACATTTATAAGTTTTTGGACCTTAAATATTATACCATATGTATTCCCCGGTGTTCATATTCTTTTTCTTGAAGATCACTGAAAATATATAAACATTAAACATTGAAAGTCGCTCGAAAGAATGGCTATACTTACAATAAATGTTTAAGAAAAGTACTAGTAAAAAAAGATGTTTTCATATGGTCCGCCATTTGCCAATTGGTAGAGCTGATTGTTGATGAATTCTTGATGCCAACCTTGAAATAATATTCCAAAATGAAAGTAAAAAAGTACGATATCCTCAAAAAATGTCAGATAAGAACTTTTTTTGATTTTTTGAGGATATTTCAAAAAACCTGACGTGATGGGGCAAAACGGACTTCGAATTCGGTTTCAGCAACCCAAAAACTATTTGAAAAACCTAGTCGCAACCCCAGGCCAAAACTTTTATTTTTTTTGTGTGGCTGTGTTATTTTTCAAAATTATTTATTTGGTTTTTTTTCAATTTCAGTCATAATTTGTATGTTACATTTTAGATTTAAAGCTTGCTTAATATCATATATTTTTATTAAAACATGTACAAAAACTTAAAGAAAACATAAAAACTTAAAGAAAAAAAAAAAATTAGGTATGCAAAAGTTTTAAATATGAGAAATATGAGTAAAATTGAAGCAGTTGAAAGAGTCAGTCGTAGCCTGTCGCACATATTCGCAGACAGATTCAATTGTTTAAGAAACTATACATGCTAGAGAAAATTTATGTATATGAATCATGTATTTATATTGATGACAACATAGTTAAAAGTTTCGTTAAAGTGAGAAGAATGGAATTTGAACCTGTCCTTTTCTAGTCTGTTTTTTTTGTTGAAAATTTTAAGTAAAATAGAATCGTAAACTCTTTAAATATAGTACATACATACCTTCAACTTTAAGTTCCATAATAAAAAAAAACTTTAAAAATAATTTTAACCGAAAAATACACTTAAAAGTTTAAGTTGATTCGGGACAAAAAAAAAAGCATTAAAACCAGGAGGGTCATTCCGTAATTTTGAAAACGATAATCGAATCGATGATAATCGTTTTACAGTTTGAGAATCTTTAAAGCTATTTTAAGTCAATTCTGATTCAATATTTTCTAAATAGTTTATGTAAATAAAAGTTTTCATATCCTTAGAAGTCGTGTTAGTCTAGGTGATTTAGTAGTTGCCTGTTCAGTCGATCTTGTACTGTGGAAGAATGTGCACACGCAAATCGGCTTTCACAGTGTTTTTAATTCGAATTCGGCAAGTGTTTAGTAAACGAGAATCAAGTTAGCCAGTAAGGCTATTAAGTCAGCGATAGCTCAGTGGTAGTGGCATCGGAACCGAGAGCCGAAGGAACGGCGTTCGATTCCCACCTGAGTCGAAATAAATTTTGAAGTTTTTTTTAACTTAAAAATTGCAAATAGCATTCGCTTGAGTCAAAGCTTATGCAATCGGACGATATAGCGGGGACATCGAAAGGTGCCCCAGCTACAGAGGAGAATCCAACGGCAATCAAGCCAACGGCAAGTGAGCCAACGGCAACAACAGCCGATATGGGTAAGAGGAGACGGCAACCGCTGAAGCCACAGCCGAACCTTGTGAAGCGTCGTTCCACTAAACCTTCAGCTAAGCTGCCAGCTAAAGAGAAGGAAACGGCGCGCACAGCAAATAATGAAGCGGATGCTAAACTACATCAGAAGCCAGAACATGATGACGTTAACTATATGTCCGACGGGGGAGAAGGGCATTTCGTTTCGGGTGACAGCAACAAGTTCGCTGGTCTGTCATCCCCAGAGCCGTCATCAGACGAAGAAGAAGAGAATGAGCAGACCCTCCAAACAAAAAATAACGAGTTTGAGAGAAAAATGGATGCCCTCAGACAAGAAGTTGCGCCCCTGATCCAGCTCATGAAAGCAAAACAAGAAGCCCGCAGAAAAGAAAAACACGAGCTCGCAGATAAGGAAGCCGCTAAAGCAGTCAAAGCAGCGGAAAAACAACAACAAGAGCAGCTTCGACTGCAGGAACAGCAAGTCCCTAAACCCCAGCGACAACAACAAGCTCCAAAGCAAAAGCAGTACTAATAACTGCGTACATTCTACGAATTTTATTCGTGGTTTTCAGCCACGAATACTATTCGTAAAATGGACGTTTATTAGTACTTTTACGAATATTTTATTAGTATTCGTAGAAAATCAAGCGTACATTGTACGAATACTATTAGTAGATTTACATTCCCATTCGTACATTGCACGAATAATTTGTAGTATTTACTAATGCTTTTCTCATTCATTCGTACATTGTACAGCACTATTCGTAAATTGTACGAATAGCATTGTAATATTTACGAATGGCCTTACTAATAATTCGTACATTATACAGTGCTATTCGTATAATGTACGAATGTTATTTATTGTAGAACTTTCCGCCATTGATTTTTTGCCTGAAATTTCCAGAAATATTAATTGTTGAAATAATTACCCAGGCATATAACTGTACTTCAAAACTATAAAAATTTATTGCATACATTTTTTACATTTATAAGTTTTTGGACCTTAAATATTATACCATATGTATTCCCCGGTGTTCATATTCTTTTTCTTGAAGATCACTGAAAATATATAAACATTAAACATTGAAAGTCGCTCGAAAGAATGGCTATACTTACAATAAATATTTAAGAAAAGTACTAGTAAAAAAAGATGTTTTGATATGGTCCGCCATTTGCCAATTGGTAGAGCTGATTGTTGATGAATTCTTGATGCCAACCTTGAAATAATATTCCAAAATGAAAGTAAAAAGTCAAAAAATAAATTAGGATTAATGAAATAAGCTATAAAGGACAATGATTTAAACTTAAACATAGATTACTCACCTGATTTTTGTTGCGATTCTGGTTGTTCAGTCCATCCTCGGTTCTGTTATCACTTCAATCACTATTTTTACATACTTTATGTTTCTAAATTATATTTATTTTAACTTATTATATTTTCCGTGAAATATAAACGTTCTACAAGCGACGACACACAGTGGTAAAAATGCTCCATCTAGGTGGACATTTGGTTGAAATTTGAAGGCAATTAAGAGACAAACTGGACTTTACACAGTTATAAGGAATGATTGACAACTATGAAACCACCCAATTTATTTCATTTGAGGCAGTTTCTCTAGCTTAACAGAGCAGTCTTTTCCAAGCAAAAGATGATTCCAGGACTTTGAAAATAATGCATATTTTTTTAAGATAACGTGTTTTAGCTCTGTTTGTTTTCAACCGAGTTTATTTTTTTTTTGAGAATTGTCAAGAGTTTTCAGCACTATATGCATATATGCAACACTTAAAGAATTTTTTGTAAACAATACCCAATAAACACTGGAGAACCATTTGATAGAATTAAGCGTCTATACAATTTTTTAAAGTTCTGTAACTTTTTTTGCCCACCTTTGCCCACCTTCCGTTTTTCGTGGCCCGGACGAGTAATTCATATAGATTGCACACGGGTAATATTTGAAGCCATACACAACCATAAGCGTGCTATATTGGAAATTTTCTTTGAAAATTTCATTTTTACAGAATGATTTAATTAATTAATAATTAGTGACACAAGTAACGGCGCATGAGCTCAAATGGATTTATTTCATCATTTATTTTCAAAACATGATAAGTCCATGATTTCAAATTTTTCAGGAGAAGAAAAAAACGTTCTATTTTCTTTTGTTAAGTGTGGCTAAATGTATAAAAAATATATTTTGTAGAACTTTTACCTTGCTACAGAATATCGTTTGGTATTTACTTTTTGGACCGCTATATCGCGATAGTTCAAAAGATAAAAAATAAAAACGATTTTGGACTTATCATACTTTGAAAATAAACGAATGTGAATTTAGTTTAGCAGACTATCAAACAATTGCATTTGGGAATAGAATATAATGTTTCGAGTAGTTATTTTACTTGAAAGACGCTTTCAACCTAAGATTTTGAGTCAATATTCAGCTTCTTTATGTGTAGTCAATTAATCGTAAAAAAGTTGCTGTTTATTTTCAAATGATGATAAGTCCGGGAATTTTATCATGTTTTGACAATAAAAAAATTTTTCGCTTAGCTGTAAAATCGAATATAGACTGAGTAGATGGTTCATATTTTGAAGGCAGGTGTGGTTATACCCCAAGAACATATTCAGTTAAAAAAACGAATTTTGAAAAAAGTGGACTTATCATGTTTTGAAAATAAACGATTCAATTATTAAGACGAATTAGAAATACATAACTTTTGGTATATACCTAACTTAATTTTTCTCAAATCAATATTGTTTTCAAGCATTCGAAATGATTTCAAAAAGCACGATTTTGACTTCACTTCGACATTGAAAATAAAACTACAGATTCGTCAATTTTTAACCAATTTAATATTTTTTTTATCTATTTAAGAAATATAAGTACCTTCATATATACCTTTTCAACAAACCTACCTATAGTCTTTAAGAATTTCAAAAATTATCTATTCTCACATTTTTTTGTCTTGTACATTTATTTGAAGCATATTCATGAAGAACATTAATTTTATGGTCAAAGATAAAAATCGAAAGCCAGTTGGAGTTGGATTGAGGTGTCAGAAATCAATTAAAATTAAATAGAAAATGAAAATCCGATTAAAATAGATTTTTCGATCAATTTTGTTAATTTTTTTCGAAAACTATTCGAAACCATTTCAGCTGATATCGAAGCAGAAGTAAAGTAAATGAGTTTACTGATCGCATTAGTTTTTTTTTATTAGTTATAACTTCGAAAATAAATAAAATCAATAAGATAATTTTCAAATACATGTTTCAATTCTATTTCGAGTAAAAGTGAAATGTAGAAACTAACTAATAATTATTATTAAAATCTGCAGAAAATAGTCCTCTACAGTTAGTAAACATAAACTCAGCACTTGAAGAAGATAATTTACAATATAAATGCAGTTTATGAGTAATGTCCACCTAAAAAGTCCCTTTTACCAGTGTGCGACACGCGTATAGCAACTAACTTTTTTGATGCTATTTAGGAATGGAAAACGATTAACAAATAACGGAAATAACGGATATTTCGGTTCAAATTTGGTATCACTCAACGAATTATTCGTATATTCTACGAATAATGCGTACAGGCACCCTACGAATAAATTTCTCTACGAATATTAGTATTTACTTAGTAAATAGTACGAATTTATTAGTAAATACTACGAATACAATGCAAGAAATTACGAATGCATTCGTACGAAGAATTTACGAATGTTATTAGTTATATGTACGCAATAATTCGTACAATGTACTAATAAAAGTTGTTTAACTTTTGTTTACGAATAAAATTAGTACATTGAACGAATAAATTCGTGGATAATACTACAGTTATTCGTAAAATTTCACTAATGCATTCGTAAATATTCCACTGCACGAATACTGCGTGTATTTTACGAATATGCGTACAATGTACGAATATTTTTCCTACGAATGCCATTCGTAGTTGTTTTACTAATAAATTTTTTGAGTGCAGCGGCAACAACAACAACAATTGCCAGCACAAAGTGCACAACAACAACTACAGCTGCCCGTCCAAGTGTCAGAGCAGCAGCAAGAACAACAACAGCCAAAACAGCAAAGCAAGCAGCAACAACAACAAACAGCAGAGGCAGACAAGCCCAGTGGAAGTCAGCAGCAGGTACGGACTCAACAGCAGCAGGCCCAGGAGCAGCAGCGAGGGAAAGTACACCAGCAGCAGCCACAGACAACACGAAGCAAAAAGGAAAATGTGCCACCCATTAATGTGTTCAGGATGGACCTAGAGGACACTATAAAGCTATGTAAGTCGGCCATAGGCGAACATTTTTTTATTAAAAGACTTAGTAATAGTAGACATGCTATCCACTGCAACACAGTGGAAGAGCATAAGAAAATTAGATTTTTATTAAAAGAAGCCACCACTGAATACTTCAGTTTTACCCCTAAGTTGGAGAAAATCCAAACGGTCCTTCTAAAGGGCATAGATTCCTGCACGGAACCTCAGACGCTCTATGATGAGCTCTAGCGCAAAGCGAGTGATGATCTCGAGATCATCAGCGTCAAGCCATTCCAAACGGCTTTGTCCAGGCGGGAAAAACGGAAGCTGCCGATATTTATAGTACAGCTTTCACCCAACAGCAAACTGGATAGTTTGAGGAGTATCACCGTCCTCAACCACCAGGTTGTCACTTGGGATAAATTAAAAAGGCGCGGTGACATGCTTCAATGCGTGCGCTGCCAAAGGTTCGGCCATGCCGCAGCCAACTGCGAAATGCAGTCGCGCTGTGTCAAGTGTGGAGAGAACCACAATAAGGGGGAGTGCAAACTCGGGGAGGAACGGGTCGAAGATAAGGCCCAGCTAAAATGCGCAGTCTGCGGAAGCGTCGGGCACCCTGCTAATTATCGGGGCTGTCCGAGGTTTCAGCAAATGAAGCAGCAGAAAACGGTGAAGCAGGTTGTCGTTGAAAAACGTCCAGTAGGGCGTGCTCCGATTGTCAACCCAAGTATCTCTTTCGCCCAAATGGCTCAAAGAGCAATACCAAAGGCGACACAAAAGCCACCAAAGGTTGTCCAACAGGCCTCCGTGCCTAAAGCACCGGCGGCAGAATCAGAGGTTTTGACCTTGTTACTGAGCATTCAAGCACAGTTAACAGGGCTTCAAAGCCAGATAAGGGAACAGACAGTGAGGGTAGATCATATCTACACTCAACTGCCTAGCTTAACGCAACTTAGGTCGTAATGGGCGCGCTGTCAGAGAGGCCCCTTAGGATCCTAGCTGTGAATGTAAATTCACTGATTAGGGTCGAACGTAGAGCTAACCTTTTCCAGTTGTTAAAAGATCTATGTCCCGATGTGTTTATGGCTAGCGAAACTAAGCTAAACCAGAAACATTAACTGACAAATATTAATTACAACATCGTAAGAATAGACCGTCCCGACTCCACTCAAGGGGGCGGTGTTGCAATCTTCATACGTAAAGGCATTAGTTATAAGGTAATATACAATAGTGAAGTGCGAAAATTTCGAACGCTTGAAGTGTGCATTGTATGCATCCCTCTCCAGCATGGAAAGCGGGTGTATGCAGTCGCAGCTTATGCGCCAGAAGCACCTCAACCAACTGACTTTACGGCAGAACTCGAAAAACTTTTTCATGTCCTACGACTGAATTTGGAGGAAAACTATATCCTCATGGCCGGTGATCTGAACGCCAAACATTAAGATTGGGGAAATCAAATACAGAATCAGTGGGGTAATCATCTGTATAATTGGATGAGTCAAAACAATATTGAATATAGGGTTGATCTGCTGGCTACTGAAAGGCCATCGTTTCCAAGAAGCGGTTCTTTTATGGATTTATTGCTTCTAGACTCAAGACTGACAATAAGAGACTCTGTGGGCCAACACCCAAGAAACTGCCTTCGTACAATTGAGTACGACAGCGACCACTGCGGACTCGCAATACAGCTTCCGAACGAACTTGTGGAATTGGAGGAGTATGTACCGAAGCATTCTTACAACTACGGTAAGATGCGCTGGCCACGCTTCACCAACGCCTTAGCAAGAGAACTGCGTTCGAATAACATAGCCCCTCCAAACGACAGAAATCTGCCGAACAGTGAGATTGATGGTTATCCCCAACAGATGGACGATACCATCCTACAAACGATGGACAGAACGATACCCAAATACAAAGAACGTGACCAAAATAACGTTTACCGAAACGCGACTATTGACGCACTCCACAGACAAAAAAGCGGACTATTGACAAGATTTAAACGTTTATACCGGCGATTTACCGACCCACACGATCTGGATATTAGAACACTGAAGTCGTCAATCAAAAACATCAACCAGTTGATCAAGGAAAATTATAGGTTGTCTATTAATCTGTATTGGGACAAAAAATTCGGGCCGTTAATTCTAGCGATCCGAGTATGTTTCCGCAGATTAATAAGATTTTTAGACGGAATGATCAAAATGAGCTTCCGTGTCTTAAGCTCCAGAGAAATGTGGAAAACAGAGACGTACTTCTGACCGCAGGCATAAATCCAGGGGAGGCCATCTTGGACGAAGACCTCTTTATAATCGAAGATCCGCAAGAGAAAGTGGAGGCGGTGGGTGCTGCCTTCCAGCAAGTGTACAAGGTTAATGCTAGCATTAACCCGAACCATGACCTGGAAAACAGGGCCCTCCTTCATCACTTTTATCTACGTAATGATATTACGCAATGGCGATCTGAGAATCGCGGTTTTACCGGGTTTAATGAAGAGCACTTGGCAAACTCCATCATCGCCGAGCATGCTGGGGCTAACACCCTGTTAGTTACGAAGGTAGAGCTCAAGTTCATCTTCGATTCATTAAAGAAAAAGTAGTCAGCAGGAGTCGATGATATATCCAATATTGTACTACGACATCTACCGCAAGAAGCTATTGACATTTTTGCCACTCTGTTCAACAACGCTCTGAATAATGCATATTATCCAAAGCGTTGGAAAACAGCAGTGGTACATCCTCTACCGAAAAAGGGAAAGGACAACTCCAATCCGGCAAATCTCCGGTCGATAAGTCTCCTTCCAAGTATCAGCAAGGTATTTGAAAAAGTTATCAATAGGGCTCTGTCTCAGTGGGCTGAGGACAACAATATCATACCGGATAATCAATTCGGGTTTAAGGCAGGACATGATACTATTCATGCCGCGTCTAAACTTGTATCTGATATTCAGTGGAACAAATCTAAAAAACAGTGCACGGGTGCCTGTCTTGTTGATTTGGAAAAAGCTTTCGACACCGTTTGGTTAGAAGGTCTCTATCTTAAATTAACAAGACTTGGTATAAGTAAACCACTTTTATATATGCTTTATGACATGCTCAATGGTAGAACGTTTGTTGTCAAAAGTGGCAATGTAACTTCTACTCGAGTTTTTAATATTAAAAATGGTCTTCAACAGGGAGCGGTGAACTCACCGATTCTCTTTAGTATTTACACCAGCGATCTGATAGGAAGTCTAACTCAGGCAATTGCGTATGCCGACGATCTAATTGCGTACAGAATAGCTCCAAAAGTTGAGGTCATCAGAATTCTCTTGCAACGTGACTTTGACAAAATTCAGCGATATTGTGATGACTGGAAGTTGAAAATTAACTTTCAGAAATCAGAAACGATTCTATTTAGGACTCCCTTGACTAGGGCCTCAGGGGATACGCGAAGGAACTGGCGGAAGCTGGCGATCGCTGGACCACACGGACAGCCACTGCCGAGTAAAAGTGTAGTAAAGCACCTTGGCATCTGGCTAGATCAATATCTATATTTCAATAGACATATGGACGCTGCTCTGGCCAGGGCTAGGGGAGCTTTTGCCCTGACGAAACGGCTGTTTTATAGCAGTCGGCTTATCACCAGGGTTAAGGTGATTTGCTACATGGCCCTCATCCGGCCGATGATTGTCTATGGATGCCCTGTGTGGTTCAACGTTGCTCCATCTCAAATGGAAAACTTTCGGGTGTTTGAGAGGCAGTGTCTTAGACGTTGCCTTGGTCTGCACAGAACACCCGAATCTGATTACACGCATTACTATTCCAATGAGGTTTTATACAATAGGGCCAACATAAATAGAATTGATAACTTAATGCTGAAGCTTGTTCGTGGCCACGTTTCAAGAGCGATGGCCTCTTCAAATAGCTACATTTTTGGGGCTTACTACCCTAACGACGAATACTTCAAGAGTGTGTGTTTAAGCGGCTATATTCCGCCTGAGGCATTCCTCTATTTAGATAGCCGGGGGCTTGTACAGGATAGATTGGCAGTTCCGCTAATCTACCACGTCGGGCGAAGAACCGTGGACAGGCGACTGCTGTATGACAGGGACATCCTCGCATTAGGCGGAGAAGGGCGTCTTCGGTTCAGTAGGACTGTGTCCGATCGGGATCGAAGAGATAGGGTAAAACAGGAGAACCAGTTTTGGTGGCTAAGTAATTTGTAGTTTGAATTGATATGATAAAGTGGTCTTTGTTTTTATGCCTTAGCCCTCTTACATAGTTTTTAGGTGTTTAGTTTTAAGTAGGGACAGTCGGGGCGACACAAAAAAAAATACAAAAAAAAAAATACAAAAAAATACAAAAAAAATTAAAAAAAATAAATACAAAATATACAAAAAAATACAAAATTGCTTGCTGGGGCTGTTCTAGTTTTTAAGTAGTTTTAATTAGTTTGTAAGTAGTTTTAATTAGTTTGTAAGTTTTTAAAATAATAAAAAAAAAAAAAATGATAAGATTCCAAGTTTTTTTTAAATTATTTCTTGGTGAAAAATAAAAACCATTGAAATATAAGTATACAAATAGTTATAAGGCCGAAAGGCATTAGTATTATGAAAATTGAATTATAACTTAGAGTGCCCGTATAGGGCCAGTAAGTTAGTTGTAAGTAATTGATAAGTAGACTAGTTTTTATGAATTTTTGTTAAGTTTTAAGTTGATGAAAAATAAAAATGAATTGAAAATTGAAATTGAATTGAGTAGTTGCCTCTTACTCGGGTGTCCGAGGTTCGATTCCAGAAATTGAAATTGTTTTTTTTTTTTTTATTTGCTTAATAATCGTCAATAATCGTCAATAAATAAACGATAGCTAAATAGGTCTCGTTTTTGGATTAATTTCTACAAATAACCATAATGTTAGAGTACCTATATAATTTTTGAAAATTTTCATTTTCCAAATTTAATGAGTTTCAACGAATTTTTTTAATGACCCAAAAGTCAAAACTTACATACATTGAATATAATTTTGGAAAATGCGTAAAGTGTTTTGTTACACATATTAAAATAATTTACTCTAACATTACGGTTATTCGTAGAAATTAATCATTAATATTTTTTTTTGTTAGTGGAGTTTGCAAATTAATCGGTGATTGGAATAAATTAATAAACACTTTAAAAAAATCAAATATTGCATCCAAAAACGAATAAATTCTCCAAAAACGAGACCTATTTAGCTATCGTTTATTTATTGACGATTATTACGAAAATAAAAAAAAAAAAACAATTTCAATTTCTGGAATCGAACCTCGGACACCTAAATCACCTAGACTAACACGACTTCTAAGGATATGAAAACTTTTATTTACATAAACTATTTAGGAAATATTGAATCAGAATTGACTTAAAATAGCTTTAAAGATTCTCAAACTGTAAAACGATTATCATCGATTCGATTATCGTTTTCAAAATTACGGAATGACCCCCCAGACTTTTATTCGAAAACTTTTCATGGTCTATATGAAAAGTTCCGTTATTTTCTCAAAATTTCTGTTTTGCCATCTTAAAGAATGGGCTTTTTATAACAAATATAACGAAAAATGACGTCATTTTATTGACATCGATATTTCGGCCTATGGCCTACTACGGAACCACTGTGCGTAGTAGTTTTTATATAAGACGCAAATTTGACAGCTATTTTTTTTTGTTTTATTTTGTTCTCGTTTTCGTATGTATTTTTATTCCAAAATAAGCACCAAAATATACAGAAAACAACTCCAGTGGGCTCTATGTGCAACGAAAACATTTAAATAAATTAAAAAAGGTTACTATACACCCAAATAATATACATTCGACGAAGCGAACTCTGCCACCGACGAAATCAAATAAAGCAAAACAGCAAGACAAAGAACAAGATCAAAGAGATTGACGATAAGATTAACGCCTATATTTTGAAGTTCAATACACTTGCAATAATTCTGCATATATGTATTTACATATTTCACTGCATATTACATTATCACGAAAGACCAAAGTTTTGAGTTGTAATGAAACATCAGTGTTTTGCAGTTGTAAACTGTAAATAGGATCACAGTAACAAAGAACAAAATCAAAAATGACCTCAAAAGTTTTTCCTATTTTTTTGAAAAAAAAATTAATTTAGTTTTTGGTTTATCTTAAAGTTTTTCGTTCATTTAAAATAAATGTTTCGAATTGTTCTTTAATAAAATTTGAAAGATTCAAAAAGTACAATTCGATATACTTTTTATTTCACTTTCGATACAATGACGATGTTTCAACCCTGCTGGGGTCTCAGAAAAAAAGAGAGTATATAGATATTCATAAGGATAGGAGGTCTTAGTTTAATTTTCAGTCTCGCAGCTGCGATGAGCGAGGCAAGGTTACGAGTGCGCTCGATTATTTTTTTTTTAAGAGTGGAATATTTGTATGGAAGGTGGAGGTCCCGCAGCCAATATTTTGTTATTTATTTTTTATGTAGTTAAGTTTTACATGTATTGTACGAAAGAAAATCTTTTATTTTTGGTTCATATATCTGCATGGTTGATTCCAATTAGCGATTTAAGAAAATACTTAATTTGGTATAGGGTGTTTTCATAAATGTCTGCCTAACTTAGGCTTGCGTTAGTCGTGTTCATAAAGTAAGATCTGCGATCGGACTAACTTAGTCCAACTGCAGTACTGCTGTTCATAAAGGTCATTTATGTCGTCAACGTCCGTCGAGCAGATTGCACAGCCAAAATTTTATGGATGCAGATCTCCCGAAGAAGTTTATTTTGCTCTTGATTCGATGTTTTTATTGTTAAAAAATGTAAATATGTATTGTAAAAAAAATTGAAAGGCAAACATATTAATTATTAGAATGGTTCAAAAAATGTTTCTGTTTTAGTTTTTCGAAGAATTTAGATTTTAATGACACAGAAAATTTCTAAATCCAGTTTTTTTGATACAATGAGTTTAAACTAATTTTTTTCGTTTTAGGGTGGCTCTAAAAAATTTTATCTTCTACAGTTGCTTGTGGAATTAGAAAAAATTCAACATCGATATTATTTTGACCAAATTATCGATGTAAAAAAATTTTTTACATTAGGGTAGTTCAATTTTTTTTTTTTTTTTTTTAATTATGAAGGTAGGTAGGTAGGTAGAGATGGCGGTCATAAGCATCCTAGCTTGATGACCCAAGTAGCGCAAAATGCGCCGTTTTGATACCAAAACTTGTGAAACCTATGAGTTATAAATGGGTTAATTGGAATAAAGTGATTTCAATACATACGAGTGTTTAGGCTAGCCTAAAACCACTTCGTTGCATTGAGGAATGAGATCAAGTCTTTGATCTTTAATTCTGAGATGTTATTTATATCGTTGAAAAATTCACTGCCCAGAGAGAGCATTCTGCTTCTAGCAAGGGCAGGACATTGGCAAAGGAAGTGGAATACCGTTTCTTTTTCTTGCTGATTCAAACAACTGCGACAAAATGTGTTGTAAGGAATACCTAGCTTTGCTGCGTGTTCTCCTATCGGCCAATGTCCCGTACATACCGCAACGATCCTGCTAATTTCTTTTCTGGGTCTAGAGATTAGGTCATATGATTTGGATTTATTATAGGTGGGCCAGATTTTTCTGGATATGACGCAGCTAGTCAAGTTGTGCCACCTATTGTTGGCTTTTGTTAGGTATTTTGAGAAGATATCGCCCTTCATGACTCCCATGGGGATGTTAACTATTTCTGCTAGAGACTCATGAAGGGCCGATCCTTGCCTGTCCAGTTCATCCGCCTTTTCATTGCCTTCAAAACCACTGTGACCTGGGATCCAGATGAGAGTGATTGTGAGGCTTCCACTCAGCAATGAGAGTTCCTCTCTGCACTGCTGAACTAATTTGGAGGATGTCGTGACCGAAGCAATTGCTTTTATAGCTGCCTGGCTATCTGTTAATATAGCTATGCTTTGGTTTTGGTTTGGATATAGGCTAAGTAATTTGCAAGCTTCTTTAATTGCCAGCAATTCCGCTTGGAATACACTGGCAAAGTTTGGTAGTCGAAAGGATTTTGAGATATTGAGGGATTCATAATAGACACCCGCACCGACCCCACAATCCATTTTTGAGCCATCAGTGAAAATGCAGGTGTCGAAGTCTCTCGTCACAATGCCATCTTCCCAGTCTGATCTAGACGGGAAGCTGACCTTGCAATTCATTACAGTATTCAAAATAGGAGTGCAGTAGTCCGTGGGTGTCAGAAGCATATCCGATGGTATTAAATTTGCTGTGTCACTGTGACCAAAGGGTTTTGCCTTCCAACAGCCCGTTTCTTTTAGCCTTAAAACGCTACAAGAAACCTGGTATTTTATATGAAGGTCTATGGGTAAAAGGTGCAAGAGAACATTTAGAGCCTCAGTAGGGCACGACCGGAGGGCTCCAGTTGTCCCTACGCTTGCTGTTCTTTGAATTTTCTTAAGTTTGTTGATGTTATATGCTTTATTTAGTGCAGGCCACCAAACAATGGCGCCGTAAGTAAGAATGGGTCGTACCACCGCTGTGTAAGTCCATAGAATCATTTTTGATTTAAGACCCCATTTTTCCCCAAAGGTTTTACTACAGGCATAGAAAGCAATGCTCGCCTTCTTAACCCGCTCTTCTATATTTAGCTTCCAGCTCAGTTTAGTGTCCAAAATTACACCTAAATATTTTGCGCTAGAAGAAAGTGATAAGATTTGGCCGTTGAGCTGAGGTAGAGGGAAGACAGGGATTTCGGTTTTAGTTGTAAAAAGCATCAGTTCCGTTTTACTTTGATTAACTCCTAGGCCACAGCTTGTAGCCCAGTTGCTAACTTTTCTCAAAGCCGTGTCAGTGATCTCGCTGATCACGGGTAAAAATTTTCCTGATACAAGTACAACCAGATCATCCGCATATGCCACTGCCTTCACTCCACTTCTCTCAAGCTTCACGAGGATATTATTCATAACAAGGAGCCATAGAAGGGGGGAGAGAACGCCACCCTGAGGCGTACCCCTGTTGACACATTTAAAACAGTTTGAATTTCCTAAACTTGCTTGAATTCTTCTCTCTTTTAGCATTGAAATAATCCAACTTCTGATGTAGTCTTCTACTTCAAAAGTCACTAGGGCCTCGAGAATAGATTCGGTTAGGACATTGTTAAAAGCTCCCTCTACATCTAAGAAGGTAGCTAGGGTATATTCTTTAAAGTGGATCGAGTTCTCAATTGTTCTAACAACTTCATGGAGGGCTGTTTCCGTAGATTTGCCCCTCATATAAGCGTGCTGCGAACTAGCTAAGGGACATCTTTTGAAAATGTCTCTAATATGAGTTTCCAAGATTCTTTCTAAGGTTTTAAGTAAAAAAGATGTTAAACTTATTGGCCGGAAATCCTTCGCGGATTCATGTCCTCTTTTGCCCACTTTTGGTATGAAAACCACGCTAACTTGTCTCCAAGACTTTGGCACATGATTAAGAAGAAGGCAGCCTTTAAAGATTTTTTCAAGCCATGGAACTGCTATCTCTTGCTGATTTTGCAGCATAATAGGCAGAATACCATCAGGGCCTGGGGATTTATACGGAGAGAAAGTATTAATAGCCCAAGCTATATTTTCTCTTGTTATCAAGGAGTTTACTCGCTCTGTCGTAACTGATAGCAAGGTGGGATTTATGTTCACTTCAGAGGTGTTATCTACACACCCCGGAAAGTGAGTAGTCATTAGTAATTCCAAGGATTCAGCTGGGGATATCGTCCAGGATCCGTCAGGCTTTTTAAGAAACGAGGGGTTAGAATGTTCTTTCGATAAAACCTTGCTTAACCTGGCGGAATCCTTAATATCTTCTATGGAATGACAGTATTCCTCCCAGCTTTCTTTTTTGGCTAAAGCTATAGTGCGCTTATAGACTTTTAAGCAATCTTTATAGGGTTGATAAAATTTGTATTTGTGGCAGATGTTGAAGATTGTTCTAGTCATCTTCCTCAGATAAGACAAGTCTTCATTCCACCAAGGAGGAAATGTTTTGCTGCTATGTCTCACCGGACACGAGACTTTAAAGGCAGTGATCATCGATCTTTCAAAGGTTATAACCTTTGATTCAAGATCTTCAACCGTATCTGTGCTCAGATTGGGTATACTGCGTATTTTTGCACTAAAAACTTGACCGAAATTCTTCCAGTCAATTCTTTTGGGATTTCTGTAAGGGGGTGGGGTTTTAGTTTCAAATTTGAGTTGGAAGAGAATCCAACTATGATCTGAAAAGGATTTTAAAGGGGATACTCTCCAGTTTTCTACCTGCAGATTGGAGTAGTTGTTTATAAAGGTGATGTCTAGTACATCCTCCCATCCTTCATAATTTCCCGAACTCGGGAAAATGAAGGTTGGAGTAGTACCTCTATTGCAGAGAGAAAGGTTATTTTCAATGATATAATCAAATAAAGACTCACCTCGTTCATTGATCTCAGAACTACCCCACAGAGTATGACGTGGATTTGCGTCACACCCGATGAGTAGGCTTGTCTTCATGGTATTGGCTTGTATTGTCAGCCTGCGTACTTCCTCCGGCGGTGACTGCTGGTCGTGTGCCATGTACGCAGAGGCCAAGAGTAAACCCTCAGTATTTGAACCCTCCAATTTGACAACGGTCAAATCAGAGGTGCTAAGATTGGGACACAAAAAAGCTTTTAAGTGTTTTTTAGCTAAAATACAAGTTCTTGGCTTACCTTGGTTTGAACTGACGGGCTTATAGAAAAGGTCGTATTGGCTGTCTTGAAGGCCCCTCACTCGGAGGCCATTAACCCAGGGCTCTTGAATAATGCCCACATCATAGTTTTCCTCCCTCAGGAAAACTCTCAGGTTATCTGAAGCACATTTAGAGTGCTTCAGATTAACCTGAATGACGCGCAGCATGTTTTCAATTCGGAATAGATTCTACACAGTCAGTTACCAGCTCCTTGCCGGAGGACCCTGCCTCTTTGGGGACACCGTCATCCTCGACAGTATCCTCAACTAGGTTAGGGTCCGTTTCCTGACTCTGTAGAATCTTTATCTTGGCATTCCTAATGCCAAAACGTAGCTTGAAATCGGCTTTTTCGAGAGCCCCACGACTGACCTCGCAGATCCTCAGAAGGTAAGACGCGCTGTTCTTCTGCGGCTCTTCAGCCTTAATGACTACCCAGTCATGCATAGGAATCAGCGGGTTTAACTTCTGGAGACTGCGGATCAGCTCCGGTCCGCTTGGCTTGATGCTCATGAGGGGCAGCCAAATGCGAGCCAGTGGTTGTCTTGGAATTTCCTTAGCTGGGATAAGCTTGAGCTTCAAGCCATCCCATTTGTTGCTGACCTCAGCTACACTTTTACTAAGGAAATCCCTAGAGAACACATCCTCGCACTTGATTACCCTGTATCCCCTAAGCATCTCACCAGAGTCGAAACTCGGGTAGGGTCCCTCAGTTGCAGATAGGGTATATAGAAAGACCATCTCAGAAAGCTTAGCCTCGATGGAGTTCCACACCGACATCAGAGCTCTGTTGTCAGTGGAGAGCTCATCTACAACCGCCACTTGAAGATCGTCTCTGACAATCTCACTAAAAGTGCGCGATTGCGCCGCTCCCTGAGATGGTGCTTTCTTGTTGGTGCCGTTTGCTTTAGATTTTTTCTGAGGAGGATTAGCTTCCTCAGGTGATCTAATTCTCTTAACGGACTTTTTTGGTTCAATGAGAAGATTATTGTACTCCTCAACAATCTTCCCATATTTGATCTTATCAGCAGCATCGTTTTCGTGCGGAGTTCCAGCTTCCTCATTTAAAGCAATCTTGCTTAGAATGAAGGATGCCCTATGGAAATCCGCTCTCCGATGCGAACTTGCTGATCTTCTCTTACGCCGGGTAGCATGGCTTTGGCTGGCTCTGCTACCCGAAGGATTTATTTGGTTTATTGCGGGTCGAAGTACAGGGATACCGCTGGTTCCGCCTGTACTTCCAGTTTTTGAAGGTTGCTCAGAGATGCTAGTGCCTCTAACATCATCTGAACACCCTCCGATTGTTTCCTGGCTCGAGGCCAGAAGCTCATCTTCCAACTCGGAAGTCGTATAGTCTGTCTTGTCTTTTTTGTCCATTTTTAAATTTGAAATAATAAATTAAAGTCCCACGAGTAGGTCGGAAAGGAAAGGTCAACCCCGGCAGAGCCGATTACCGGGGCAAGGCAAAAATTATGACGGATCCTGCCAAAAAAAAAAAATGAAAAAAAAAATAATTTTCACTGCAGAGAATATTTGCAAAACATGGTTAATGAAATGTAATGTAAAATTCGGTGACTATTTTCGCATTAGGGAGCTCAGAAAAATGGTATATTTTATATTTACCTACTCTTGGAATTCAACCAAAATCGATTTAGTTAATTTGATATGAATTAAATATTACTATAGCAAAACAAACATTCTGGGTACTAACTCATTTCTTTTTTCAAACACAAAAAAAAACTTTTGAACACCCTAATTAAAAATATTTTTTTCCATCGATAATTTGTTTCAAATATGAACCACTCGTTTTTTTTTTTAAATTCCGCTAATAAAAGTAGAAGAAAATATTTTTTTTTTTTTGCGCCGACCTAATGTTTAAAAACTTTCGGAGTTATTAAAAAACAATATTTTCGGGAGCTGAAAAAGAAATATTTTTGTGCTTATTAGAAAAACTCATTCGGTCGTCATTTTTTATATATATTTTTTCTAACGTTTATGAACACTCAGTGACTGCTGAAAATTGTACTTACGCAACCCTGCAAACATTCTGCAGAATTTGTGTATTTCATTAATGCAACAAAGCAGAAAGACCATTGGACTAACGCAGATTTCCGACGTTTATGAAAACACCCTATTTTCTTGAATCGCTAATTGGTATCAACCTAAAATAAAAGATTTTCCTACAAAAAAACTAGTTTTGTCTTTAATTTTTTCTAAGAAGACAAAACATTTTTGGATTCGGTTTTCTATTAAAAAAAAAATTAGAACTTACATAGAACTTTGTTCTTTTTTATGTTATAACTTAAAAAATTATTTTTTTTTTCAAAAAACATTCCTGAAAACAGTTTTTTTAATAACAAAATGAATTAAAAAGTTATTGGCTTTACAAGAAGTGATAGCACGTATATATATAACCGTTGATTTTTAATAATGTTTTTTCCAAGCTTAGCAATGTTTTTGAAAAGTACCTACCTCTCCCGTCTAAACGAAGGGGAGTAGAGCCCTCCCTCTCCTCTACGAAACTTTCCTTGGCTCGTTCCGACCTACATGCACTATCTTTTTAGAACATACCTTGTGATTCACCGTATCTACATTTATGCAAAATACATAAATATAAAATTGCATTTTATATTTATGTATTTATGTATTTGTAGGTACTTTAAAGTGACAAAATTTCTGTACAATACATGTAAAACCTAACTAAATAAAAAATAAATAACAAAATATTGGCCGCGGGACGTCCACCTTCCATTCAAATATTCCACACTACCTAATTAAAAAAAAATAATCGAGCGCACTCTTAACCTTGCCTCGCTCATCGCAGCTGCGAGACTGAAAATTAAACTAAGACCTCCTATCCTTATGAATATCTATATACTCTCTTTTTTTCTGAGCTCCAGCCCTATCTAAGAATAAATTCGTCTATTTATTCCTTCTTGACCAATCAGAATTGTCCATCGCCAAATTTGTTTTCGCAAATACTCATTTTTCTTTGTAACTATTGCCAGATCAAAACCCAGTCAAAATAATGGTTTTCCATTTTTCGAAGTTTTGTCGCGCATACTTTTTTCCATGAATACATGCTTTTATTATTTCATACTTTCCTACCTAATACTAAAAGTCGAGAATACTTTTTGTTTTCACACTTTTGTTACGGATTCCTTTATAACCATTCAGAGACCCTTTCCTTTCACATGTGAATACACTTTATTTGCAATATATATGTATGTAAAGTGAATTTATTCATATAAATAGATTATCGTAGAATAATTTTGAATTGTTTTCTGGTAGAATTAAGTCATAAAAATAATAAAATTTGTTAAAATAAAGCGTCCTTTTTTCTTGGATTTTTTCAATCCACAGGTGTCAAATTGAAAATCTCACAAACAGGGGTGTATTTATTTTTGTTTGGTGATGGTAAGGCGCTGCAGCCGCCGGGCGCACTTATGTAAAATTATTCTTTCCATTTGTTATTTTTTTTCTCGCTAGCGCAAGTTTAATGTGAAAAAGAGAATATAAATTGTTTTTTAGATCAAAAAATTAAGCTTTTTTTAAGTTTTCCATCCAGAAATATGTTTGAAAATTTTCACTTAAGTACTTTTACACTTTTAAGCCAATGTAGTTAATGCTTGAATACCAATATTTATTTTTTTTATTTAAAAAAAAACCATAAATAACGTGTTTCATAAAAATATAAATTTTCACGTAGATAAAACGTTGCGCCTTGCGAACAACCATCTTACTGCATCCGTCCCTGGTGCAATGCATATATGTTTGTGTAACTAGCACTGCTTTGTAAAAATGAAAAAAATGCCGCACTGGTTTCTTCAAACACCCCCTGTACTTCTTATTCTTAGGTATCAATTTCTATTGCTTAACATCAACCATGACACCATTTATTTTATTGTAGTGTACTAGACTGACTCATTGTTAATTAAGTTGCATTTAAAACTGTTTGCGTGGTTAACGTCATTTTTTTTATACAGGGTGTCCCAAAAGTTAACGTCGAAACGAAAACAGTAGATAGGGTAGGTGGTGACAAATATCAGAAAAATAACACTGCAAGTTTTTTGAAAATTTTTTTTGAGACAGGTGCGCGATTAACTGTTTCGCCCTATTTCGGACCCGAGAAATCGATTGGCGTCATTAGTTTTTCGATTTATCGGTACAACTTCGAACAAAATTTTTTTTGAAAGATTTTCAATTATTTTGAGAATTTTCCACTTTTTTTAGTAATTTTTCAACCAAAATCAATATTTATATTGCTAAAATTCTGCTCAAACGTTATTTCCTACCAGTAGGAAGACATTATAAACTATTTTGAACAATTTATTTGAAAATTTAGTAATTTTTTTTGAAAAAATTAAAAAAAATCCAAATTTTTTACATTGTTTATCGTTTTTTCGCTGTTTTTGTTCTCTTTTGCACAAATACATTGCATGTTTTCCATTAAAAATTAATTTAACTGTTAATTTAGTTTTGGTCAAACTTCGACAGTCTATCGATAGCATCGATAACAAAAAAATATCGAGTATATCGATACTTCACAAAACTATCGATAGTTTCAATACTTCCAAATTATTGTACCACAAGGCTACCGATATTATCGATAGCTTTGAAATTAATTAAACACAATTTGAACTACAAGTTAAGTTTTCGTTTCACATTGGATATAAACAACGAATTAACATAGTGTTTGGTAGATATCGAGAAAAAACTATCGGTAACCTTGTGGTACAATAATTTGGAAGTATTGAAACTATCGATAGTTTTGTGAAGTATCGATATACTCGATATTTTTTTGTTATCGATGCTATCGATAGACTGTCGAAGTTTAACCAAAACTAAATTAACAGTTAAATTAATTTTTAATGGAAAACATGCAATGTATTTGTGCAAAAGAGAACAAAAACAGCGAAAAAACGATAAACAATGTAAAAAATTTGGATTTTTTTTAATTTTTTCAAAAAAAATTACTAAATTTTCAAATAAATTGTTCAAAATAGTTTATAATGTCTTCCTACTGGTAGGAAATAACGTTTGAGCAGAATTTTTAGCAATATAAATATTGTTTTTGGTTGAAAAATTACTAAAAAAAGTGGAAAATTCTCAAAATAATTGAAAATCTTTCAAAAAAAATTTTGTTCGAAGTCGTACCGATAAATCGAAAAACTAATGACGTCAATCGATTTCTCAGGTCCGAAATAGGGCGAAACAGTTATTCGCGCGCCTGTCAAGAATTTCGACTTGCACAGTGTAATTAAAAAATCTCAGCCATATATTTTGTGAGTTAGGGGCATTTAAAAAAAAAGTGGAAAAAATGGTCACCCTGTGACGGTTTTTCATGTGCCGTGACTACAAATCTTAATTTTTCTCATTTTTTTCTTTTTATACGGAACCTTGAATAACCCTGCTATCAAATGCATTCAACAATTTTAACTCAGCTGCATCAGTTTTAAAGCAAATATAACTTTTTTGTCCAACTAAGTATTAAAAAATTTTACATGAATCTAATTGAATGAACCGTAGTGTAAAAAAAATGCACTACGATGTTTCGGCAAGTTACCTTAAAAGTTGGTGTGTTCAATTCTCTTTTCAAAATGGTATAACATTGTTGAGAATATTCCATAAACCAACTCTTAAGTGCATTTTTTTACACTACGGTTCATTCAATTAGAGTCATGTAAAATTTTTTAATACTTACCTAGTTGGGCAAAGAAGTAATATTTGCTTTAAAACTGATGCAGCTGAGTTAAAATTGTTGATTACTTTGGTAGCAGGGTTATTCAAAATTCCGTAACAAAAAAAAAAAAAGAGAAAAATTAAGATTTGTAGTCACGGCACATGAAAAACCGTCACAGGGTGACCATTTTTTCGACTTTTTTTCAAATGCCTATAACTCACAAAATATATGGCTGAGATTTTTTTTATTATTTTTCTGATAACTGTCACCACCTACCCTATCTACTGTTTTCGTTTCGACGTTAACCTTTGGGACACCCTATAGATATAGACTTTTTATGCATTGAATAAGCATATTTAAAAAATAAAAATAAATTCTAGCAATAATAAATGCGCAATAATGTTTTCAAAAAAAATTTTTCATTTGACATTGTTTTTTGAAATAATAAAATAAAAAAGCTTCACACTATAAGATACAAACAAAATAAAAAGAAAACTCCTGAATGTATTTAAACAGAAAAAAAGAAACTAAATTAAAGATAAATACAATTTTAGTAACTAAGGTAAGTCGGGCAAATATGCCAGTTTGGGTAATATGCCACATTTCAATATTTTACACTACAAAGCTCATATTGGTTATTCTGACAATGCAGTTCTCTTAGTAATGATTAGTTTTGCTTATGTTGAATCTGGTTTTTTTGGTCACTTCCTTTATTTCTTTATTTCATACTTTTTCCCTACGTTTCGTCGTAATTTCTCGACTTCTTCACGGGTATTTTATTAAATCTGTTAAATATTATATTGAAAACTTTTTACACTATACAAAAATTGTTTAAACTTACATGAAAATGTTATTTTATTACATTTATTAATTGGGAGATGATTAATAACACGGTATTACAAAAATGAGGTTTCAAAATATACGCGGGCGGAGACCTATCAGGTTTTGTAGAGCTAGTCGCACTGATTACGAAACGGTATTTGAAAATCCCCTAACACCCCCAAAATCTGGAGTTACGGGCAAAAAAAATTACTCACACAGAAAACTGCCTCAATTGATTCTTTATCGAACCGTGAAAACTATATGTTTCTATGTCTTCTAGTTTTTGAGAAAATAATGGGTAAAAATTGACGAAGCTAGAATTTTTTCAATGTGTGAAGGTCCAAAAAACCGTTTTTTTGCCCGTAACTCTAGATTTTGGGGTGTTAGGGGATTTTCAAATACCGTTTCGTAATCAGTGCGACTAGTTCTACAAAACCTGATAGGTCTCCGCCCGCGTATATTTTGAGTGCTACACCATGTAATTAAAAACTTCTGAATTTTCTAAAGTAAAAATATAAATTATTGACATTTAATAAATAAAAGTTAAAATAAAAACATACATCATAGCACTTTAGAAAAACAAAATGAAAAACAATTTGAATTTAAATTTGAATTACATATAACAGAAAATTACACCGCTCTTCAAGAATTGGGCTTTTGGTATTTTTGTAAAAAAAATTATATGGTTTTTGTATTTTCGTAAAAAATACCAAAAGCCCAATTCTTGAAGATACTAGAATTTTGTCTAAAAGAAAACAATTACTTTAAATATGATAGTAAATTATACAACCAGACTTTTGGTATGCCAATGGGAAATCCTCTCTCCCCCGCAAAAGCGGACATCATTTTGAATGGTTTGCTAGAAAAAATCATAGAAAAACTTAATCCTTTCGTTCAATTTTTCAATTTTGTTTTTATTGAACTTGTTATTTACAATTGACTTAAAATTAACTTATGTCTAAAATCATTGATAGATACAAAATTTTGTTGGCACAGAGGGGGCCTAACCTTATACAATGACTAAGTTATAAAATATAAATAAATATTATACATGGATAAACTTAATTTAAAGTCTGCTGACTAGGTTGTCCTCGGGGTGTCCAGTTGTGGGGTTGGTTGAGTTGGGTTGGTTTGGTTGGCGTTAGCCACGGTAGTAAGCCGACTGGGTGTCGGCGTAAAAGTTAACTTCTTCGTGGTCCATTGAAATTATGTTCTCAGCCAGTATATCCAAAGCGCAAAGGTACTTAGGTTTCGGATGTCGTTGTTGGGCTGTCATTCTTCTCATCAGTTGATTGGGATGGTTGGCGATATTTCCTACCAGTACCTTCGCCGATTGCAGTAGATACTTGTCCAGTGGTATGATTTTTGCTTCCTCGTAGAGTCGTTTGTTGCTATAGTATTTCTGCCGCTGTCGGTCAAAGATGAGGCCAGTGCAAATCCTCAGTATTTTTCTCTCGAACATTTGTAGTTCCTTCATGGCTGTCTTGGAGATGGTGTACCATACTGGAAAGCTGTAGGCAATGACTGGTCGCAGAAGCTGCTTGTAGATCAAGAGTTTCGTTGGTTGACTCAATCCTGTTCTTCTTTTCATCAAAGGGTGAAGGCGATGGAAAGCAAAGTTGGCTTTTTTGAGGACCAAACGGGAGTGATTGTTGAATCTGAGGAGCTCGTTAAAGTTGATTCCTAAGTACTTGGCGTTGCGTTTGGCTGGCAATCTAGTTCCATCTGGAAGTGTCAATGTGATGCTTCTACAGCTTCCAGCCGATCGACTGCCTCTTCCTCCTGATCGTCTAAGGCACAGTAGTTCCGACTTGGATGAGTTTATTCGGATACCCCATTTACTGTAGAACTCATACAGTTTCCGAATGTGAGCTTCGACTTTCCTGGCAGCTATTGTTGGTGAGATGGACTTGCAGTAAGTGAGTGAATCGTCCGCGTAAAGCAGGTTCTCGCACTCACTTGCAGGTGGTTGGTCTGACGTCAGGATGCTGTAAAGGAAGGGGCCAAGTTTGGATCCTTGAGCAACTCCAGCTCTAATGACTTTCATTGGTGATTTCCGATCCTCCACTTGCACAAAAAAGTTTCTGGAAGAGAGAAAAGAAAAAATAATTTTAATTAGTGCCAAAGGAAAGCCTAGTAAATGAAGTTTATGGATAAGAGCATCTATCCATACGCTGTCAAAGGCTTTTTCGACATCCAAAAAGCATGCGACAGTAACTTGATTGTTGTTTAAAGCCGAGGTGATGTCTTGGTGGAACTTCATGAGCGGATGCAGTGTGGAGTGCTTCTCCCGAAAACCAAACTGCATGTCTGGGATGATGTTGTTATCGCTGCAGAACTTCTTCAGCTTCCTTAGTGTCAGCTCTTCCAAGAGCTTACTAAGATTGTTGAGAAGAGAGATTGGCCTGTAATTGGAGATGATGTTCCTAGCACCTTTCTTAGGAATCGCCACAATTCTTGCAGTTTTCCATTTCTGTGGAAGAAAAACTTAATACAGAAAAACAAATTACCATTAAATTCATAAAAAAGTATGTAGACGACGTGTTTGCCATATCGTACAGGTAAAATAGTACATAAAATCAACAAATAAAAAAAAATTGTTGCACTCATGAAACTTGGCACAAAGTTTGCTGTTGGGATAAGAACCAAGAATACAAAAAGTCTATAAAAAAAAGTTGTGTGGAAGGGTGTTTTTTCGCGGACAAGAGGGAGGGTCAAAAGGTCAAAAATATACCGAAAAATATTGTTTGTCGAATATCATCATATGACACATGTTTTCAAGGTATTTTTTGATGCTGAATCTAATGACATAAAAATAAAGTCAATACGATTGCTCTGAGAAAAGTTATTGTCGATTAAAAACCAGATGCTTGTTTTTTGACCTCAACAGGTAAAATATAACTGAAACCATGTGAAAAACGTGCTACACTGAAAAAATTCGGGATGAAGATTTTAGCTGGGACAAACGATTCATAAAGGTTTTAAAAATATTTTTGGTGAAAGGGTGTTTTTTTGGTGGGTTGAGTTGTGTGTGAGAAAGGTATCATAACAGCTGACATATTATTCAAGAAAACACCCTTTTAACCATGATATTTTTATAGACACTGTAGATTCTTGTTTCTTATCTCAAAAGTAAGATAATTCCTGAATTTCAATAGAGTACCACTAGTATTACTCTAGTATTGCACACTTTTCCAAATATACCCATATTTTCTCTACACCTAAAAAAACACCCTTTCACATGAAAAAAAATTATAGTCTTACTTTATTCGTAATTCCCATGGGAAAAACAACATTTTTAATAAATTTCGAAGGGTAACTTTTATACCATTGATTTTGCCGGGCTTATCGCGGATTTCCCTTATTTCCCCCAAAAAAAAAAACACCCTTTCACCTAAAATATTTTTATAGACTACTTAGATTCTTAGTTTCTGTTATAAATCAAACATTTGTACCAATTTTCATTGGTGTAACAATTTTTTCCCAGTTTTTTTGTGGTACTGATTCCGAATTTCATCATATCTTTAAAAAAAACACCCTTTAACTCAAGAAATTTTTGTACACTTTATGGATTCTTAATTCTTACACCAAACAAAACTTTTTCACCAAGTTTTAAAAATTAATAAAATATAAGTCAGCTGTTATGATACCTTTCTCACACACAACTCAACCCACCAAAAAAACACCCTTTCACCAAAAATATTTTAAAAAACTTTATGAATCCTTTGTCCCTGCTTTATATAAAACCTTCATCCTGAATTATGTCAGTGTAGCATGTTTTTCATATGGGTTTCGGTTATATTTTACCTGTTGAGGTCAAAAAACAAGCATCCTGGTTTTTAATCGACAATAACTTTTCTTAGAGCAATCGTATTGACTTTATTTTAATGTCCTTAGATTCAGCATAAAAAAAAATACCTTGAAAACATGTGTCATATGATGATATTCGACTAACAATTTTTTCAGTATATTTTTGACCTTCACCCCCTCCCTCTTATCCGCGGGAAAACACCCTTCCATCCAACTTTTTTTATAGACTTTTTGTATTCTTGGTTCTTATCCCAAAAGCAAACTCTGTGCCAAGTTTCATGAGTGTAATAATTTTTTTCTTTTTTAAATGCCTATTTAACCTGTACTAATAATTAAGGAAAAGATAAAGACGCGATCTTGGAATTCTTGAACCATTACCATACTAAACTCAAATTTACAGTTGAAACTGAACAAAACCAAAGCATACGCTACTTAGATATCAGAATCTTCAGAACAATTAACAAATTCAAATTCAATTGGTATTCAACAACAACATCTGGTAGAATGATAAATTTCCTCTCGACTCAACCCTTACAACAAAAAATCAACACGGCGAACAATTTTATAAATAAAATAATACAAATAAGCGATATAGAATTTAAAGAAGAAAATATAAAAACAATACTATACCTGAACAATTTTCCAAACTACTTAATAAATAATCGAATTAACAAAAACATCAATAAAACCAATAAAAACAAAAATTCTCAACAAAATCCAGACGTTGGTAACACTATGCGATACTGTATCGTTTTCGATGTTTTTTGATCGTTGAACAGAGCTACTGTGTTCTCGTTCTACGTTCTACATTTTTTCTCTCTTATTGGAGAGAAACGTTATAAGTTGGTAATTTTTAGTCTTAATACGAAAGCGGACAGATTCAGACGGAAAGTTTGGTTATCGGAAAGAATTTTTTGTTTAACGGAAAGGTCATTGTTGGAAAGAATAAAAAATCTGATCGTGGTTTTTGCTTCGGCTTTTCCACGTTAAATCGTTTGTTTTATTTAAATGAACAGATACTATGGTATTTCATGTATCCCAAACTTAACGGATAAGAGAAACTTAAATAAAATAATAAATAAAGAGAATGTGACATTCGCTCACAAATCAAACACAACAATAAAACAATTATTCACCAACACAAAAACCAAAATATAAAAAGAACAACAACATGATATAATTTATAATATTGGGTGCAGTGGCAAGGAGGAGGAGTCGTGCAATCTGATCTACATTGGGACAACAAATAGATCATTGGAGACGAGACTAATCGAACACAAAACGGATATTCGGAACAAAAGAGAAAAGACTGGGTTATTACAACATATAATAGAAACTGGCCACTCTGCAGACTTCGATAATACAACAATAATGGACAAGGAAAAGAGAACAAATAATAGATACACACTTGAAAGTCTACGTATACAACAAAATATAGAGAAAACAATGAATACTCAAGAAGATAGAGACAATACAATAGCAAGTTATTCTTTGGCAATAAGAGCCCTGTAATTTTCTGTTATAATTCATATTTAAATTCAAATTGTTTTTCATTTTGTTTTTCTAAAGTGAAATGATGTATGTTTTTATTTTTTATTTTAACTTTTATTTATTAAATGTCAATAATTTATATTTTTATTTTAGAAAATTCGAAAGTTTTTAATTATTAATCATCTGCCAATTAATAAATGTAACAAAATAATATTTTCATGTAAGTTTAATTTTTAATTTTTGTATAGTGTAAAAAGTTTTCAATATAATATTTAACAGATTTAATAAAATACCCCTGAAGAAGTCGAGAAATTACGACGAAACGTAGGGAAAAAGTATGAAATAAAGATTTTTATTTGCATATAGAAGGAAGTGACCAAAAAAACCCGATTCAACATAAACATTAATAGTTCAAATAATTGGTCATTATCATTAATTCAACTTTGTTTTTTTTTTATTTTTCAATTAAATATTTTGAAAAATACTTCAAAAAGGTAAGATTCGATATGTAAACTTAACGAGTGTTCCTGTCTAGACATGATATTTGGCCTTAATTTTTGTTCAGGGAGGTTTTGGACGTTTTGGGGTATAATGCCACATACATTGCAAACTAACATAGAATTAACAGAACAAAAAGGAAAACGAAAGTGAAAATGACACTTCCGAGGAAGCGAAGAGGATACAGACGTTTTTTGTCCAATTTGTGATCTGTGCTTCTCCGACAAATTCGGAGCAAGATGTGACTGTATTTAAAGCTCTAAATGCCAGAGATCGATGCACAAGGACCCGATGGTTCACGCGATTGAACTTAAAAAAGACATACTGCCTAAATATCTGCCGGCATATCAACCCGTCAGAAGTGGGTAAAATGCCACTTTTTGAGGTTTTTTTTTAAACTTTATTTAAAATGAATTAAACGAATTAAAGTTATGTTTTTATTGGTTTTCCTATTAAATAAAATGACAATCTAATAAATTTAAAAAAATCTTGAACTAAACTTGCTTTTACCATTTAATAGAATTGTTTTACTGTTAAGTGTGGCATATTCCCACGACTTACCCTAAACATTTTTAAATAAAGGTTTCTGTACATCATCAACCTCATTTTATAATTATTGGTATTGAAAATATGTTTAATATGATTTGGACTTTCAGATTCTCATCTTTTTATGTCTTCCTTTCCTCAAAACTTTTGCAGGGTATTGGGTTTCAAATACCAAAGGAAATACTATCTTTTCTTTATACAATATTTTTTCACTGTGACAAGAAGAGACAGTATCATTGTTTGCATTAAATGTTTCAATTGTGTTCTAATAATAATGACGTAATAAACTATAGATTTCATTTTGTATTTAAAGCTCTAATACATTTAAAAGCTATATACATAAATCAAAATGAAACAAAATATTTTTTTTATGAAAAATGAAGATATTCTATAACACATTAAAGTATTTTACGCAAACAATTCAATTTATTTATAATCTGTCACTTTTTGTTATTAAACAAAAATGTAATGTTATTAAAAGCAACGACAATACTTTCAGTAGATTTTAGGCGTGTTTTTTTTGACATCGCTATCTGCAACCAAATTTGATTTACCAAAAAAACGTATCCGCAGTTGCCCATCCGCAGCTGTCAGATAATAAAAAAAAAGAACGAATTTTATTCAAGATTATTTTTAAGTAGTTTTTACGTATAATTAATTTATTTTTGAAACGTTAGAAATAAAAAAAAAACAAGTTGGATTTTCTAGATTTTCCTTTTGTGCATCCATCTGCATATGTTCAAAGTTTGATTTTTTATTTTGGTTTTGCTTTCGGACAAGCTTTTGACATATAGAGGTATGTTCGTAGATTTTGTCAGTCGTGAATATAAACGGTGGCCCGTTTTGAAAGGGAATATAAGACTGATTGCACTTATTTTGGAAAGATCTAAGTGAGTTTGATCTGCTGTCAAAATTTCTTTGTAAACAGAGGTGCTAGTTAAGTTTAAGTTTTTTGGCTCTTTTTTTCTAATTTTTCTTGCCAAACAAATTAAATTTTCCGGTAAACAACAAAAAATAACAGTAAACAAAGTATAGGATATTTAAAAGTCGACAAAAAAAAAACATTTGAGGAACACGTAAGATTGGCCATAAAGTTATAAAAACAAAAGCAATCAAAATAAATTGTTTTTTTACCAGTAAAACTCAGTCTACAACATCATTAAATTATTTTTGTTTTTAATAATTAAATTGTTTTGATTTAAAATATCTCGATGTCGTTTTTATGTGCAACATCTATAAAGAGAAATTAAAAAACACACCTAATTTTGCAGTAATTCATTTTTTTAAATTCACATTTGGCGCAATAATTATGTGGGTGACTGTAACTATGTCTGATAAATGTCAGAAAGCGAGCAAAAGTTCAGTCTGGTTGAACTTTTGCTCGCTTTCTTACGTTTCCTTACGTTTGTCAAAAAAAGCGTACGTAAGAAAAGCGTCATTGTGTGAGGTTACACAGATTTCCTATAGTTGAACTTTTCACAGTTGTCAAATTCAGCTTTAAGAGTGCACGGGTTATAAGACCAGTAAATGTTATCAAAGGCTTTAAAATAACTGGCATTTGTCCATATACCAGCAAGCAGCAGCTAGAAAAAGCAATTCCTACCAAAATTTTCTCCGATCGAGTATCGATACTCGAAAAAATGTCAATTTCTTATCCGCAGCCAGACATAAGTTTTATTTTTCTCCGCAGCTGGGTGTTGTATTTGTAATACATGGAAGCTCCCACTGCAGATACGGATAGCTGTGCCAAAAAAAACACGCCTTTTAATATACGAGCAAATAGAAGCCTTGATTTTTCTAATCCTAGTAGCAACTTCATTTCTGATATTTTATTTTGAATTCAAGTACGAAAATAGGACTGACCTTTTATTTTGCAATTCAATTGAAGCCAATTTCAAGATCAGAATTTAACTTGCTGTGTCGAAAGTCGACCGAGTTCGGCTATGAAATTAAAACAGTTTACTCATGAATATCAGAGCTTTATAAAAAAACGACTGTTCGAATTTGAAATAAGCTTTTACAAAAATAGTTGGCTTTATTTGGGTATTTTTATGAAAACAATACGCTCAAATTTATTTTTGTAGCTTACTTTGTAATATATACTTAAAGTAAACGTCAAAAATTTTTTTTCATATGTACATATGTATAAGCCATGAGAATCATTTAAAAAGTGACATAAAAATGCTCAAATTTGTAATTCTCGACTTTGAGCTTTATTATTGGTTGAATGGAAATTTGTATCTCAAAACTAATAATGCAATTAGATTCCTCATTAAAAATACTAAAGGATTACATTATTAAAATATTAAATTTCGCATTTTACAAATCAGAATCCATAATCAGAAACACTCACACACTCAAACCCTTAAAAGTCAAATTTGTCAAACTACTTTTTTTGACGTGATTTTGATACAAATCGATGAACCATGGCAGCCACCACAAAAAAGTGACGCCATTTTCTCCCGTTCCACTCTCGCACTTTCGCAGTGCGGCAAAAATTTCAATTAAAAATTAAAAATAAACTATTAGAGGTACAAAAATCTTCTATAGCTTCTTTGAAAGATAATAACCTAAAGCTTAATCCAAATAAAGGATTTTTAAAAATTCCGTCGTTTAATAGGGTAAACAGGGGTAAAACGGAAAGATGAAATTTGGGCTAAAATCTAAACGCGAAGTTGTAGAGAGTTGATTTTTGTTGCTATATTTTTTTTGACAATTCTAAAGGTGCCAGGTGAAACATGAGAGAAAAAAAATTAGGCGTCTAATACGGAATTTTTTCCAACACTCTGCGTGAATTTTTGAAAAACACCTTGCGTTCAAAAAATCTCAAACTTATAGGACATGTAGGTTTTTGGCCTTATGCATGCATGTGCAAAAAATTGTTTAGTCTGTTTTGAATGAATAAAGGAATAAACAAGTTTTTAAAAAACACGTTTTGTGACCGTTTTTAACCGATGTTCATGTTTTTTTTATTTTTATCTTTTTTTATTTAATACACAGAGAAAAATATGACCCGCTAAAAACTAACAGATTGCCATATTGTTTTACCGTCCATACATTTCATAAGGAAATCTTATTAAAATCAACGATTAATAAGGTTTTTTTAAGGAGATTTCTTATTATTTTTTTAGAGAAAATCTTATTAAAATTTGACTGAAAAGTTGATTTTTGTTTGCAACTTAGCACTAGAAAAAAAATTGCAATCAATATTTTCATGGCAGGTTGGTTCGGGTGGTAAGGTGGGCGACTAACGATTTGAAGTCTCCAGTTCGATTCCCAGCCTGGTCATCGTTTTTTTTTTTTTTTTTGCAGATTTTAAAACAATAAGGAAAACCCGATTGTTTTAATAAGGTTTCCTTCTTGGATGAAAACCATAGAGAAATCTTATTGTTTTTGTTCTATTTTATGTGGTCTATTTTTCTCTGTGAGATACAGGAATAAAGTATATAGAGTAATGATAGACCATGACCACGACTAAATGTGTGCAAAGTTTCAATCATTTTCGTAAACACAATTTTGAGATAACGGTAATAAAATTTTAGAATTCAACAGGTTATAACTTTTGACCAAGAGCAGATACATAGAAATTTTATTAAACTTTTATGAGCATTCTGATACAATTACCTTTCATTTGGTATATCACACATAACGGTAGACTAACTACAAGCTACACAATATTAAATCAAGAAACTTGCGAAAAACCTCAAAATACCAGTGGAGATCTGTTGCCCCCCGAACAGTGTGGGAAGTACCGTAATCTCAGTCTGGAAATTCGACATGGTTGACTTTAAAAAATTCTAACTAGGGCTGTAAAAGTAACGACAAAATGAGTACCCGCATGTATACGTTACTTTTGATACTAGTACCCGCATTATTATTATCGTTACTCGTTACTTTCGTATGCTTCGTATTTTTCGTATATTTCGTATGTTTCGCATGTTTCGTATGTTTCGTTACTTTCACTTTCACATGCTTCGTACGTTTCTTACATTTCGTATATTTCATGTATTTGATACTTTCGTATGTTTGGTAGAGCTGTAGCAAATCGTATGTATTCGTTACTAAAATGCGGGTTTTTGCTTCAGTAACGAGTAACGAAACGTTACTTTCTAAACAGTATCGTTACTCGCATGTTTCGTTACTGGGTACTGAAGTAACTAAACATACACGAGATACGAAACATACGAGTAACGACAGATACGAAACATACGAGTAACGACCCTATTCCAATTTCAATACTAAATCATCCGATATATGAGATACGAAACGAAGTGATACACTCAATTTGGCGCATTTAGCATCTCGTATCGATATCATTACCGTAGTCGGAATGCTAACTCCAGATAATTATCTGGAGTTTACTTTTGTCTCGATAATAGCAGTAGTGCCAAGGTATAGTTGAGTTATCGATAATAATTTATACAGAAATATCAAAAGAGACCTTTTAGTATTTTCTCTATTTGGCCGAAATATACCCATGCCGAACCCAATGTGTTTATGACCTTTTTGTTAATGGTCTTGAAATGTAGCTTAAGAATGTACAAAAGTGTTTTGGTTTTTGAAAAAATTTGTTAATTTTCAGTGCAAAATTTTCAACTAAAAAAAAGCCGAAAAAAGAGGTTTAAAAATCACTGTCAATAGAAAAAAAAAATGAAAAATTGTTCGACATGATTGAAGTGTTAATATTCCGAGATCTGCGCGATGTACTTTTGAAATAAAGGTCTGTAAAGAATTGTGATAAGATTACTGAACGGATATAAACAAAAAATTACCAAAATTTTGTCGAAAAAATAGAATAAAATAAAAAAAGTTTCCACGTTTGATTAAAAAAAAATCGAAAAAAAAATCAGTATAGCTACCTTCAAACTCTTACAACATGAGAACGCCGCAACTTAAATTAATGTTTATGGCTTTAAAAAGTAGCTTAGATTATACAAGTTATTATTGGTTTTTTTCAAAAGAAAATTTTTTTCACTCTTATACCAACGTACGAAACATACTTAAAATACTAAACATACGAAACGTATCAAATACATGAAATATACGAAAAGTACGAAGCATGCGAAAGTAACGAAACATACGAAACATGCGAAACATACGAAACACACGAAGCATACGAAATATACCAAGCATACGAAAGTAACGAGTAACGATATTATTGATGCGGGTACTAGTATCAAAAGTAACGTATACATGCGGGTAGAGCTGTAGCAAACCGTATGTATTCGTTACTTAAATGCGGGTATTCACTTCAGTAACGAGTAACGAAACGTTACTGCCCAAATAATTTCGTTACTCGTATGTTTCGTTACTAGTACTGAACAAGTAACGAAACATGCGAAACATACGAAACGTGCGAAACATACAAAAAATACGGAACATACGAGTAACGACGATACTCCAATTCCAATACCAATTTGGAAATGCGAAACGAAAACAAAATGGTACACTGCATTTGTCGTGTGCGCATTATTTCGCATCTCGTATCGGTTCGGTATCATCATTTATGTATTTTACGATTTTGTTGTTCTGTTTTTGTGTATGTTTATCAAAAGGGGTAAATAAGAATTCTGTTTCTTTCTCTTTCGTACCTGTTCTTTATGGACATGTGCGTGTGGAGTGAATTATGTGAAAGTGTGTTTGAGTGTAGTGTAGATACATTCCAATTAGAATACCAATTTGGATAGGTAAATGTGAAACAAAAACAAAATGGTACACTGCATCTGTTGGGGCGTAGCCGTACTTGTATTCTGTTTTCTCCTTTTTTCCTTTTGTAATTAATAAAAAGAATTTTTCTTTTCCTTTGTTTGATTTGTTTAATTTATTTTATTCTTTAGTTTGATTCAAACAAATAATTACAATTTTGGTTTTATTCGTGGTTTAAAGTTTTTGTTTTTTTTCTTTTGATTTGCTTGTGTGTGGTGAGGTGGTGTCTGACATGAGTGACGACAACTTTGAATGAGAATATGGAATGAATGTGATTGAATGAAATGATTGAATGGGTTTTTATTTTAGGTTGGCTGCAATGACAATTTTTAAGTTTGGACCGGGAGGAAACGAAACATGGGCGTGTTCGTATATTCTTATTTGAATCTTGAATTGTTTGGTTTCTTAATTATGTCAGTTATGATTCTATTTAACTATTTCTGGTAAAAACTTTATTCAGCACCGGCACATTCATATCTTAAAAAAAAAAATTACTTTTAGGTACATCGAAAATCTGATATTGAAAGCAGATTCTTGAAAACTTTACTCTTTGCTAAGCTAGTTGAGCTAGAGAATATTTGTATACCATTTTAAAAAAGATTTCTTGTCATTCAAAATCTTGCATTATTAAATTTTTAATGTCGTTTTTACTTTTAATATATATAAAAAAAAAACAACCAAAATAATAAGTTCTTAACGTAAATCGTGAGACATAACAAAAATACCAAATGTAGGAAATATACGAAATATACGAAATATACGAAACATACGAAATATACGAAATATACGAAGCATACGAAGCATACGAAACATACGAAACATGCGAAACATGCGAAACATACGAAATATACCTAAAGTAACGAAAGTAACGAGTAACGATATCGTTGATGCGGGTACTAGAACCAAAAGTAACGTATACATGCGGGTACTCATTTTGTCGTTACTTTTACAGCCCTATAATAGAACTCCATTTATAAGCGCTTTAACAAACCATTGGGATCCATTCTTGACACTTTTTTTTTTGATCAAAAAGTGGTTTAGGAAGAAAAATGTTTTCATTGAAATCAACACTTAAAACACTTTATTCCAGTACTAAATACAAGCTTTTACCTTGTTGATGAAGATAAACCGGAAAAATAATTTTGTCCGCGTAAAATTGGAAAATACCCCTATGTGCATAGGTCTGTTTGGGTACTGCCTGAAACAGAAATATTTCTACTTTTTTCAACATTTTTAGCCCAATTCCTAACCAAACAGAACTTATATTGTATAAATGTCCCAATTAGTTAAAACACCAGAGATTTCAAAATAATTTCAAACTTCTTTTTACATTTTTTTATTTAATTTCTGAAATTTTTTTTTTATTTTCAACAAAGTGAGTGTGTCTAAAATGGTTTCCTACGTTCCATCTTAGTTTCTTTTATAATCCTACGAACTTGATCTACAACCCTATTGAATTGTATTCTTTTATAATATTATTCCTATTTAATAACCTTGAACAAGCATTTTAAAAATATATGCATTTATTTTTCCACGTTACAGGTAGTAGAATCATATTCATCAGAAATGCGTGCACGTCTCTTGCAATTTGTAACAGGATCGTCAAGAGTTCCTTTGCAAGGCTTTCGAGCACTACAAGGTTCGACTGGCGCAGTTGGGCCTAGGCTATTTACAATTCATTTGACCGCTGATGTACCCACGCAAAACCTGCCAAAAGCACATACATGTTTCAACCGTATCGACCTACCGCCTTATGAAACTTATCAACTTTTGTGTGACAAATTAACGCAAGCAGTAGAAGAAACTTGTGGATTTGCAGTGGAGTAGAATTTGAAACGCCATTTCTCTATACTCACTCAATCATCATTCTCATCTATATCATATAAAAAAGTATATATAAACTTTTTAATATACATATTATTATATATATTTATATTTACACATAATTACAAAATATCTAAACAGTTCTTACTCACATTGAACAATATTGTATGTATTTAAAACATGGATAACAGTATTTAATCGTTTTGCTGCCAGCAAAATGTGTTTTTATTTCTTACAAATGTCTTGGTTAATTAAAGAATCGTTTTATGACTAGCTGTCATTTGTGAAAAAAGTAGAATTCGCATTTTGTTAAAAATAGTTTAAAAACAATGTGAAACAAACAAGCGTTGTATATTTAACTTAGGAGACCAGGAAAAATCAACTTACGACCGTTCTAATATTCATATGTCTTGTTTTCGACTCTTCTCGTAGTGTTCAATTATGCAATTTGAAGCGAATTTCTCCAATATTTCAGTTAACTGACAGCTGTATGACTATTCCGATTCTATGATAAACTTTCTTTTCCCCTTCGGGTAAGGGAAAAGAAAGAATATACCCGAGGTAGGCATGCCTGTCGTAAGAGGCGACTAAAATCTGGTAAATCCACCTTCTTCGGAGGTCGGCTCTAAGGATTCTGGGGAGATCCAATCATTCCAATTCGAACACCACCAACATCGAGTGTATCCGGGCAAAAGAGTCCGCCCAAACCGCCAGAGCATGCAAAAGAAGACTCAAAGAAAGTAAAAAGTCTTGTAAAGACAATAAAGATTTTCGTCAAAGGCTCGACGAAACATTGCAACTTTATCAAGAGTTGAAATAAGAAATAAAATATCTAAGAAATGAAAATGGGCCCTTAAAGAAAGCTCAGCTAGAAATCGATCTTCTTCGCAAAGAAAATGTTATGTTGAAAAAAGCTAAAACAGATATAGAATCAAGTGGATATTCACGCATATAAAACAGACGAAGAAGAGCTAGAACGTGAAACGAAAAGATCCTCTTCCGAAACGGAAGAAGTGAATGTAGAAGTAAATAAACAAAACGATAAAAATAACGGAGAAAAACCTGTTAAAATAAGGCCACCGCCCCCGATTAATGTTGTCGGGGTTGCGGACCTCAATAAATTACAAACTATTTTAAAGGCGTTACCGCCGACGAATTTTAAAGTTATCTCGCTTAATAACAACAAGTGGAAAGTTTGTGTAAAAGACTCCGATAACTGTTTTTTCCTTTCGCGAAGACTAAACGAAGAAAAATTAGAGTGGTACACATACGAAAACAAATCAGAAAGACCTCTACACGTCGTCGCACAGTGTGGGATTTCGCGAATTTAGCGGAATTTAATTCGAAAAAAGACTTGTCTTGTTTGATGCCACAACCGGTTTTTTCTAAAGCTAATAGATTGTAAAAAGTGATAACAAAAGCATTGATAGGTGGGGATCATGTAAACAAAAAAAAAAATAGCTTCGAAGTTGCAGTTGGCGATTTTTTTTTCTGCTTATTTTGTGAAAGAGATTACTTTGCTCTTGATTTTTTCTCGTGCGTTTGGTGTGTGTTTTAATAAAAGTTTTATTTTTTTTATATTTTCTAAATATCAAGGTATAATTATGTGAGTAATTTTTTGTTTCACAGGGTGTTTTACATTTTTGTTTTGGTGATTGAAGTTAAAAAAATGATTTTTTTTTCGATTTTTGTACCTTTGTTAGAGCAGAACTTTAGTTATTCCGCGTTATTCCGCTTAGATACAATATTCAATGCAAAGCTTGAGATTTATTATCTATCAAGAATCACTAAAATTTGACACCCCAATTTTGTTATGATATATTTTTTCTTTTTTTCTAAATGACCATCAAAAAAAAATGATGGCATACCTACCGTAAAAATCGAATAACTTTTTGGGATTTTGTTAGAAGAAGAATGTTATAGAATTATAAACTTTTTTATTTCACAGGGTGTTCAAAAAATTTGTGAATTTGATTTTAAAATAATTCCAATAGAAATACAGGGTGTTCAAATTCAAAGTTAACAGTAAGAAAAAAAAAAGAATTAAGTTATTTAAAAAATAATATTCCATAAATAACCGAGATTAGAAGCTCTACTCCGCTCACCAGGGACTGATATGGACGTGGATTTCGTCGAACCACCCCCATATACAGGAGCCGTGCCCGTTCCCAATGCAAAGGGCAATCTAGATGCTCAGGCACCACAAGGTCCAAGCTCTATGATTGAAGGTAACGAACACGTCAACAAGCCCCAGCAGAAAGATTACACTGGTCAACAAAATTTAACTTTTTTTTTGCCACAAGAACCCAAATATACTTTTCTAGTAGTTTTTGGGGTGCTGAATCCGAATCTGAAGTCAGAAAAATTTGATTGGCCTTCGTTTTTGAAATATTACCGTTAAAAATGTCAAAAAACGTAATTTTGGCTGTTTTCGAGGTTCTGTTTTTATGTGGGGTAATTCATTATAAACAAATTTGTAATGGTTATTATAAGAACAGATATTCTTCTTTCAAAAACTGTTTAAATTTTCCCCATATCTCTTTTATTGCTCGAGATATCTTTAGCTTCATTTAATAAGTCAAAGAGAAACTAAACTTAATCTAAAGTTTAAGTCACTGGTCACAGAATTTTTGCCACAAGAACCAAAATATACTTTTCTGAAGGCTTTTGAGTTGCTGAACTCAAATCCGCAATCGGAAAAATTCTATTAGCCTCCGTTCTTGAAATATAGCCGTTATAAAAAAAACCCTTTTTTTGCACTTTATAACGGTAATATTTTAAGAACGAAGGCTAATAGAATTTTTCTGATTGTGGATTCGAGTTCGGCAACCCAAAAACCTTCAGAAAAGTATATTTTGATTCTTGTGGCAAAAAAAGTGTAATTTGGTTGGCCAGTGTTGTTTCTGAATCAAAGACCGCTAATTAAATTTTAAATATCTCGGGCAATAAAAGAGATATCGGAAAGATTTAAACATTTTTTGAATGAATAAAACTAGCTCTTATTGGCACCGTTACAAATTTATTCACAATTAATTACTCCACATAAAAACATAACCTCGAAAACAGCCAAAATTACGTTTTTTGACATTTTCTAACGGTAATATTTCAAAAACGAAGGCCAATCAAATTTTTCTGACTTCAGATTCGGATTCAGCACCCCGAAAACTACTAGAAAAGTATATTTTGGTTCTTGTGGCAAAAACCTTGTTGACCAGTGTTATTTCACTGGGGCTCAGAAGCGACGTATAGCTGCGCAGATCAGAGACGGCATTGAGCCCGAAGAAGCCAGGCGCAGAGAAAAGGCTAGATACGCTAAAATACTAGCAGACAAGAAGGCAGGCACATCAGTGCAGCCAACAAACAAGGGCTAAAGGGAACGATCAGCTGACAACTCCCCTGCAGGAGCAGCCTCGAAGAAGCATCGTGCTCACGAGAAGACCAGATTCAGTCCAAATACCAGCAAAGACAAGCCCAGCAGTGCCGCCAAAACTGGATCCAACCATGGAAAAGAAGTTAATCAATCACGACCAAGCACATCAGGGGGCCCCTATCGGGATGCCACAGCCCAATGTAAGGTCGCGATTATGCACTTTCTCCATCCATTACAAACACTTACGGAGCGCGAAACCAAACTGGTCAGAAAAAGCGTTCTGGAAGAAATGGACAAAGCAGACAAAAACTGTCCAGCAGTTAAGTTTGTAGCCGTCTCGGACAGAGTCGGATGGCTCTCGTTTACCTGGCAGAAAAAATAAAGCCATGGAAGGACGCAAAACTAGGTGTCACTCAGGGCAACGATATACCCAAGCAACACGTTTGCGTTACTTATGTCCCGGAAGATGAAAATCTCACCAAAGACATTTTTCTAAATCGGCTTGGAAAACAAAACACCGATTTAAACACCAAAGGATGGAGAGTCCTCAGGATCATCAAAGAAAAAAGTGGCGGTTATCACGTCACTTTCTCTGTCGATGAGAAATCCAAGGACTCCATTCTGAAGTCAAAGCGCAAACTGTTCTTGAACTTCTCTCAGATCCAAATTAGGATCAAGGCAAACTCAAGACAGGAAGGCACTGGCACGCAAGGAAACAACAAGGGCGATAGCTCTAAGGACCTTGCAACAACAGAGGAAGCAAACACAGATGCTCCTACAATCAGTGGGTCAACGGTAGAAGTTGCCAACCCCAGGAAGTCTAAGGTCCATTTTTTTCACTCGGAGTTGAACAAAACTTGAGAATTTTTATATTAAAAATTCTCAAGTTATGTTCAACTCCGAGTGAAGAAAATGGACCTAAGACGTCTGAAGACTTGTCTCGGACCGATGAGACCCCTGGGGATAACTCTATCGCGGCACCTGGAACTGATACTGGCGCTCCTGCCAGTAAACCCGCTCAACAATAACCATGGGATTGAGGTGTATCCAAATTAATCTGCAGCATGCGAAGGCTGCCTCGGCAGTACTAAGCCACAGATTCAATAAGGAACACCTTGATATAGCCTTTATCCAGGAACCTTACATAGTGAAAGACCAGATAAAAGGCCTATCAGGTGAGCTAATTTATGATTCTAGTAGTGAAGGTAGACCTAGAGCTTGCATTATGATAAATAAATCTATAATAACCATTCCTATTCCACAGTACACCAACAAGGACATGGTAGCAGCTATCATCCAGCTGCAAACCTCGGAGGGTAGGTCAGAAGCTGTCATCTGCTCAGCCTACCTGGCAGGGGATTCTGCCGACCTAAGCTTCACACCACTGCAGGATCTTATAGACTACTGTGGCAGAACAGGCCGGCAAATCATCATTAGTTGTGATGCTAACGCCCACCACACTGTATGGGGCAGCTCCAACATAAACAAAAGGGGTGAGTACCTTCTAGAATTCATTTTTAAAAATAATCTTGAAATCTTAAACTATGGGAATAGCCCTACTTTCATGAACAGAATCAGGGAAGAAGTCCTTGATCTCACCCTATCCACTTCATTCATAGGTAATGCTATACAAAACTGGCATGTTTCGACTGAAACATCAATGTCAGATCACCGGCAAATTTGCTTTGATAAATGTATAGAATCAAAACTCCCCTTAACGTACAGACAACCGAGAGCGACAAACTGGGACGACTACTGCCTAGAAATCTCGCAAATGATCAGAAACTGTCCAAACAGCATCAGAGATATTGACAGCCTCGAAATAAGCTGCAACAGTCTTAATGCAACAATCACCACTGGCTACCATAACGCATGCCCAGAGAAAACGAAATCAGGCACCATGGTGGAATGCCAAGCTCTCAAAGCTAAGAACGCTGACCAGAAAACTATTCAACAAAGCCAAGCGCAATGGAGACTGGACCTCATACCGCACTTCTCTAACCAACTACAATACAGAGATTAGAAGAGCCAAAAGAGAATCATGGAAAAAGTTATGCAATGATATATCTGATATACAAAGCAGCGCTCGCATCCACAGAATTCTCGCTAAAGAGCACACTAATCATATTGGTCTCTTAAAAAACACGGATGGCACGCGTGCGGAAAATGGTCCAGATACGTTACAAATCCTTACGGACACTCACTTTCCAAACTCTATAGTCATACCCTCAGATCTATCTAGTCCTTCTCCCCAGTTCAGGCTTACCAGAACAAACAGAGAGGACTGGAAAAGAGCAAGGGATATGTTCTATGAGGGAAATATAAAATGGGCAATAAATTCCTTCGACCCATATAAATCTCCCGGAGAAGATGGAATCTTTCCAGCACTCCTTCAGAAAGGAAATGAGTAAATTACACCTATGCTAATAAACATATTTAGAACAAGCTACGCATGGGGTTACTTACCAACAAGCTGGAAAAAAGTAACGGTCAAATTCATTCCTAAATCAGGACGAAGACCAACTGACCAAGCTTAATCCTTCAGACCAATTAGTCTTACCTCATTCCTCCTGAAAACAATGGAAAAGATACTAGACAGGCATATCAGGGACGGGCCATTGAAAACAACACCTCTTCACAACAACCGATATGCCTACCAGCCAGGAAAATCAACCACGCTTGCTCTTCAGGAATTAACAATGCGGATTGATAAATCCCTTAACGACAAAGAGACTGCAATAGGTTGCTTCCTAGACATTGAGGGTGCTTTCGATAACACTGATTATGCTCAAATACAACGCTGCATCCTCAGCACTGGGGTAGATCCTACCACATGCAGATGGATTCAACATATGCTTAGTCACAGGAAAATTAATGCCACACTGGGCAATGACAAAATCAGAATCACAGCTGCAAAAGGATGCCCTCAAGGCGGGGTTCTTTCCCCACTTCTGTGGTCCATTGTAGTTAATGAATTGATTGTCATACTTAGCAATGCTGGATTTTATGTTCAGGGCTATGCTGACGACATTGTGATCCTCATTAAAGGTAAATTCGAAGACACGATCTCGAATCTTCTACAAAGAGCACTCAATCTAGTGGCAAACTGGTGCCTAAAAGTTGGACTTGACGTCAACCCTAAAAAAAGTACCATAGTCGCCTTCACCAGAAAAAGAAATAAACACAAACTTATAAAGCCTACTCTATTCGGTGAAGCGATAGAATTCTCAAAGGAAGTTAAATATCTAGGGGTTACCCTAGACGAAAAACTCAACTGGAACTCTAATATACAGAAAACCATTGACAAAGCCAGGACTGCCTTATGGACCAGCAAATGTCTAACTGGTAAAAACTGGGGTGCCAACCCCAAAATCTCTCGCTGGCTCTATACAGCCATTGCCAGACCAATTATAACATACGCTGCACCGGTCTGGTGGCATAAAACAAAACAAAAAACAGTACAAGCCAAGCTCAATAAACTACAAAGACTAGCTTGTATAAATATTACAGGAGCAATGAGAACAGCCCCCACAGCAGCGTTAGAAGTTATCACAGATCTACCACCACTCCATCTCCTACTAAAGAAAGAAGCCATGGTCAACGGCTACAGGCTCATCGCAGAAGATAACTCTAATTTCAAGATAATTCACTCTGATATTCTCACTGAATTAAATAGGGAAGAATTACTTAAAATATCTCTAGTAGACAATTGTCTCCCAAGATATAACATCACCCAAAACTATAAGGTCACATTCCCCTCACGACATGAGTGGGAACAGAACAGACCCATCTTCAATAGCGAGTCTCATGTATGGTACACAGATGGCTCCAAAACAAATGAAGGTGTTGGGGCCGGAGTATTCGGAATGAACACCAAAACTTATCTGCACCAGAGCATGGACAGCTTCAATTCCGTATTCCAAGCAGAGATATTCGCAATTGAACTCTGCCTCAGAGAAAACTTAAACAGAGCTGTAATAAACAAAAAAATTTATATTCTCTCTGACAGCAAGGCCGCACTCCTAGCTCTTAGGAGCAATGAAGTCACCTCGAAGCTAGTATGGGACTGTATACAGCTACTACACCAGCTTGCCAGTACAAACAGAGTTCAACTCATTTGGATACTTGGTCACAGCGGTCACGTTGGGAATGAAATAGCAGACACACTAGCCAGAAAAGGTTCCGCATCTACATTCATGATGCCAAGACCATTCTGTGGCATACCAACAAGCACTGCAAAACATTACATTAATAAATGGCTAAGAGATATGGCTAATCATTACTGGACGCATACGGAAGGTAACAGACAAGCCAAAAAATTTATACCAAAAATCTCCCACGCCAGAACGAAACAACTCCTCACACTCACCAGGAGTCAGATTCGCATAACCACAGGCTTCCTTACTGGACACTGCTCTGTAAAAAAAACACCTCAAGACCATGGGCATTTCACAAGACGATACCTGCAGAATGTGTAACGAAGACGAAGAAACAGCAGAACACATATTGTGTCACTGTAATTGCTTAATCAATACACGTCGACGTCACCTCGGAGGGTATTATCTCGAAGCGGAAAACATTGCCGCTAGTTCACCCAAAAACATACTAAGTTTTCTAAACTCAGGATTTCTACGTGAACTCTAAAAAGAGGACATCACAATAGGCCCATCAGAGGCCGAAGTGATAAGGCGAATTATTCCCACTTCTCACCCTAATCTTAATCTTAATCTTAACCGAGATAAATTTTTTTTTCTTAAGGAATCTTACTTTTGTATTAGGTAATTTTCCCATATTATTTAAGTTTTTGTGTTCTGAAAGGTTCTGAAAGGGTACAAAACTTAAATAATATGGGAAAACTACCTAATAAAATGTCGGATTTCTTAAGAAAAAAAATTGTATCTCGGTTATTTATGGAATATTCTCAACAACTTTTAAGGTAACTTGCCGAAACATCGTAGAGCATTTTTTTTACACTACGGTTCATTGATTTAGAGTCATTTAAAATTTTTTAATACTTAGTTGGGCAAAAAAGTAATATTTGCTTTAAAACTGATGCAGCTGAGTTAAAATTTTTGAATGCATTTGGTAGCAGGGTTATTCAAGGTTGCGTAGCAAAAGAAAAAAATGAGAAAACTTAAGATTTGTAGTCACGGCATATGAAAAACGTCACAGGGTGACCATTTTTTCAACTTTTTTTCAAATGCCCATAACTCACAAAATATATGGCTGCGTTTTTTTAAATTATTTTTCTGATAACTGTCACCACCTACCCTATCTACCGTTTTCATTTCGACGTTAACTTTTGGGACACCCTGTATATGTATGTTGAATGTAGCTATAAACTGATAGTAAAGGTGAAATTGCTTACATTAATAACAAAACATATAGTAAAAACAATTAAATAAATTCAAATTGGCTTTTTATTTTACAAGAATAACACGATTGGTAAATACAAATTGTCTATTCCAGTTAAACTGATTTTTTTTTTCGACAGGAAGTTTACGGTTCTTTCAATTTTTGGTATGTTTGATGATGTATGGCAGAAAAAAATTCGTGACAGAACACTTACCAATTTAAAAAAAAAACATTGATTGTCCATAAATAAAGCTACGTAATTTAAAACATCCTTTGAAATAGTATCTTGTACGTTTTAGTAGCCTTTTAGATTATAGTTTCTTTAGTTCATATACAACGTCATTGACATATCGGTTTGCAAAAAACCTAGTCAATTCTGACAATAATTAATTTTTTTCTTTATTTTATTCATATTTGTCATAAAATTAAACAATAAATCATTCCTCAAAAGTTTTTTTTTGTAAATTATGATTTTCAAAAAAAAAGTACTTTTTGGTGAAAATAACCTGTCACTTCAAAGCTCATTTTACAAAAACTTAAATAAAATATCAGCAAAATGTGAATTACATTTGATTGTATACACATATTCAATGAACTAATCACAAAAAAAAACTACAACAAAATTTAAAATGCAAGCGTTATTAATTTTATTCCTCTAAATTCGCGAATTCCCACACTGTGCGTCGTGGCGAGGGGTTTACACTCCTCATGCCAAAAAAAAATGATGTCATCAGTACTCTTAAAGAACAAAATTACAAGATTTTAAATGCTGAAAACATCGTAAAGGAGAAAAAACAACAAAAAGATAAAGAAGCAGTCGTGGTACAACGTGGCCTCCCACTATTTATATTCACGTTTGATAAAACAGAAAAACTAGAGGAAATCTACAAAACTAAAACAATACTTAACCTCGTTGTTAAGATCGAACCTCTAAGAAACCGTACAAAGCAAGTACCTCAGTGTAAACGCTGTCAAGGTTTCAACCACACGCAAACATATTGCAAAAAAGAACCTAGGTGTGTGAAATGCGCGGGAAAACATTTAACTGCAGACTGTACCGGAAATAGCAAAAGTCCAGCGAAGTGCATTAATTGAAATGGAAGTCACCCGGCAAGCTATAGAGGCTGTGAAGTAGCCAAAGTGCCACAAAAAAAAATCATACTTAAAAAGGCTTTACTCTAAAGTGAATCTGAAGCTACGAATTTACTAGAACAGTAAGGTAAATTTGATCTTTTTGGGAACTCATACCTATATTAACTTTACATTAGCCCTGTTCCATTGGAGGTGGTAGTTTACTACAAGTAGATGTTTTGGTTAATCTAGTACTATCATCTACTCATGTTCTTCTTCCCGAGTAGATACGATTTGTATTGAATTCGTTGAAAGTGCGTTCCAGTGAAAATCGCTAGTAAACTACTAGTAGTATTTTGCCACCTCCCAATGGAACAGGGGTATTATAGTTACCAGGGGGTTTCCATAGCATTTAAATGGAAGATGGTTGAATAATTGGTGTATAACTTTCGCAGTTTATAAGATAATCTTATGAAACGTACTTTTTTGAAAAGGTAATAAACGTATGCACATTTTTGCATCACTTAAAGAAACATTTCTTTTGCGATTTTTATGAGAGTCGAAATTGATTTTTTTTCCTGCAAAGGAGAGTGGGCATTTTGGCCCATTGGTGTAACACATTGAGACATACATCAAATGAAAGGTCTCGATGAGTGTACTATTTTTTTGTATGGGCACAAATCTGTATCTCGTGCAGGGAAAGTGCAGTGATGCATTTTATGTCTAAAAATGTATGTAATAAAATTCAGAAAAGTATACATTTTGACTTGACGCTCGATTAACTTGGTTCAAAAAAATTATACATAACTGTGTTGGGAGATCAATTGGGCTATTCCATCACCAGTTTTCACCCATGACGCAATGCATTTTTCGGTTTTTAAAACACTTTTGTATGGGACGTGGCTCATTTGTGTAACACATTGATACATACTTCAAATGAAAGGTCTCGATTAGTTTGTTATTTTTTTATATGGCCAAAAGTCTGTGTCTCGTGCAGGGAAAGTGCAGTGATGCATTTTATGTTTAAAAATGAATGTAATAAAACTCAGAAAAGCATTCATTTTGACTAGATGCTCGATTGACTTGATTCAAAAACATTATAATAACTTTGTTTTGTTGGACTAATCCATCAACTGCTTTAATTTAAAAATAAATGTATTTATTGGTTTTTATGGATTTATGAAATGCAATACCGAAAAATGTTTGAGTTAGTATATGATTTTCTGTACTTTGAAGTCGTGTGCGAAACTACCTTGTTGGTTTGAAAGTAATTAAACATACGATGGTTGTGACTAATTTTTCAAAAATGCAAATCAAACTTTAAGTTATATAACTAATAAAATGTTGGAGTTCTAAAAACACAAACATGTAAAATAAGCGGTAATACATTTTTGAACATAAAATGCAACACTCCACCTTCCACGAGAAAGAGTTTTGTGTCCATTCAAAGGAATAATGTGCTCATCAGTACCTTTTATTTGATGTAGGTCTCAATGTGTTACATTTATTTTTGAGCATAAAATGCACCACTGCACTTTCCCTGCACGAGATAGAGTCTTTTTTCCATACAAAAAAATAACACGCTCATTGAGATCTTTCATCTAATGTGTGTCTCAATGTGTTACACCAATGAGCCACGTCCATACAAGAGTGTTAAAAAAACCGAAAAATGCATTAAGTCATGGGAGAAAACTGGTGATGGAATAGCCCAATTGAACTTCCAACACAGTTATGTAATGTTTTTGAAACAATTTAATGGAGAATCTAGTCAAAATGTATACTTTTCTGCATTTTATTACACATATTTTTGAACATAAAATGCATCACTGCACTTTCCCTGCACGAGATACAGACTTGTGCCCATACTAAAAAGCAATACACTCATCGAGACCTTTCATTTGATGTATGTCACAATGTGTTACACCGATGGGCCACGTCCCATACAAAAGTGCCCAGTCTCCTTTAGATTGAATAAAAATTTTGTTTGGGGCACCGTTGTTTATAAACTTTTTATTTTTTTGTTTTGGTTTATAATGATTACAAATGTGTTTTCATGAAGTAGGTGTAACAGATTTTTTTTTTTTTTTATTAGAAAAAAAGGTTCGTCAATTTGTTGTAATTTCATGTTTTTTACTCTCTTCTTAGAATAACTTTACCATTTATTAGTGTTTTTAGATGAAACAAAAAGAAAATAATAAACTAGGAGAATCCAATAAAATTACTAAAATTTAATTTGAAGTTAGTTTGAACGGTTAATTTGGAGGAAAAGTGTCAAAATGCACTTTTTTAGCATTTTAGTCGTAGGGCAAAGCGTGATTATTTTTTAAAATATTTTTGTATTTTTTACTGAGAAGTTAATAAAGTTGTTCATGCAGCCAGTTTGCCAAAAAGAAATATTTTTTTATTTGCACACTAAAAATTTGATTTTAATAAACCAATATTTGCATTCTTTTTTTGAGGAAGGTGCAGTCAAAGCATCCCCAATTTATTTTTATTAATTTTTTTCATTATATTTCAAATCAGTTACAAAAAAAAAATATATTTTTGCTCACAGTATTTTTAATATAAATTGTTGAAAAAGTGTCTATTTTAGCTTATTTTAGTTTAAAAATTCCATTAATCACGCACACAACCTACAGTCGTCGGCATAATTATTTTGACTAATTTTCAATTCTCGATCTGATAAGAATAATTTCTAACGGTTAAACTTTACATAGGTAAAGTTGATGGTTATTTATTAAGTATGTTATGGTGAATCTATGGTGGTCAAAGTAAGTCATATGAGTGAAATTTGGCGTTCAGGCAGCTTTTTTTGTATTAAAAGTGCTATTTTTTGAGTGGCAAAAGTATTTTGACCAGAATTCTTTTTCAATTTTGGTAAGGTAAAGTAATACATTTTGCTTTAATAGAATTCCTCATCAGAAAGCATAGATTCCCTGGAGACTTAGGAAACACAATTTTGGAACTTATCCAGCAAGAAAAGGACTAGTTAACCTCTTGAAAGCATGTTGAAAACTATGAAATTCGCAAAAAATCATGTTGGTAAGCCTCTTTCTTTCTGGAACAAAGTTATCTAGACAGCTTCCGAACAAAATTCTCTTTTGGAGATTTATGGAGTGCAAAAGAACTTTCATCGGTCCATTAAATCTTGTTATAATAGTTATATTTTCTTGGGGGAATGGGTAAAGGGTTATATAAGTGTATTTGTGGTTAGAATGCACTTGATGGTATTTATAGAAATAGTTTTGGAATGGATTTTAAATTCAGTGTCTTTTTTGTTTTTGAATGAAGAAGAAGCTTTTTATGTTTTGATCTAGTTTTCTGAAGTAAAAACTCCAATTGAAACGAAACAAAAATAACACAATTGCGATTATAGTGCTAAGCTAATCAATCAAATAAATTTGAGATTTACATTGTGATTTCTTGTAAATTTTGTTGTGCTGATCGTGAGATACAGTTAAAAATTCTGATACAAAAATTTGTAGGTGGGAAAAGAATTAACTTTTCATTAGGGCAGTCATACACCAACAGATGTGCTGCTGCAGTCGTCCAATTCAACACTAAAAGAGCATTTAAAGACAAACAACCACACGGGAGGAACGCCAAAACAAACCCTCTTAGTAAGGACAGAAAAGAAGAGGCAGGTATCATTAAATAAAAGAACTTCTGATTCCCACTATGGCAATGTGGAGACACCTTCTGATACTCTGGATAAGACAATAGAAAATATGGAAATTAAAAAAATATTACATGGCAGACATGAAGAGAATTTCAAACAAAGAATTCAGATAGAAAAAGATACTAAAGAACAGTCACATAATGAAAAATGGTTTAAAATAAGACGTCAAATGGTAACAGCGTCTAATTTTGGAAAAATTTGCAAAGTAAGAAATGTATCTAGTTACCATAAAATAATCAAAACATGCTTGCACTTTATGTTCTACTTCAAGTATGTTATGGGGTCTACAAAATGAAAAGAATGCGATAGAAAAATTGGAACACGAAGCTGGAATCAAAGTAGAAAAATGTGGACTCTTCATAGACAAAGAATTGCATTATCTTGGTGCAACCCCTGGTGGATTAGTAGGAGAAAATGCCATTTGTGAAGTGAAATGCCCATCATTAATTAAAGATATGAAAATCAGTGATGGAATAGAAAAGAAGAAAATTAAATACTTGGAAAAAAATTGGGGAGACATATGCATTGAAGCAAAACCATCATTACTATTACCAAGTACAAGGTCAACTGCACATAGCTGAAAAGGAATTCTGCTTTTTTGGAATTTGGACTAAATGTGATTTTGTATTTTTTAAAATAAAAAGAGATGACAACTTTTGGGACATGAAAATGAAGCAAAAGTTGAGCACATTTTACCACAACCACTTCCTTCTAGAACTATGTGATTCTCGTATCCCTAGACACATGCAAGTTTGGAATACATAAAAATATACACCAACATCAATCATCAGTAAAGTGTAAGAGAGCTATAACGAGACTTCAGACCCATTGATCGCAATCGTCGAACCTACAAATAATTGTTTTATTTTTTTCAGTTCTTACATATATTGGATGCTCATGGTCGAGTATTAATTTATTCCCTGAAGCGCAAAGGTTTTAGTAGATAGATAGAATGACAACTTTTAATTTTCCTTTCAGCTTTTAGATAGGTATGGATACAAAGGGAATATTTGTACTCAATCGTCTTTATTTCCTACTAGCTTTTTCAAAAAGGTTTTAATTTAATAATGATTTGTTTTCTGTTACCTTTTTTTTCTTAACATAGATAAATAGTAAAAAATTTACTAGATATTATTAGATTGAATATGGTTTATTGAAAAAGCCCCCAACACAATTTTTTCATCTTCGTATGCTCAGTATGTTTCCTTAGCAAAAAAAAGTTTTTATACTTACACCTACTGAGAAAACTGAAGCAAAAAAGTAGTAGATGCCTATCTGAATTCATAAATAAAATATCAGTTTGATAAAACAGATCATTTTTTTCGAAAGTGTTGAGCTTGAAAATTATTTTTGAAAACTTCCCTAATAGTCCAGTAATTTTAGGTTTTATCTGCGGAAAAACTCCTACTGGGCTGAATTTTGGTATACAGCTTAATGACGGCTTTGTTATGAAGATGTGAAAAATCGACATTGATATCGTGTCCGCGTTAAGAGTTTTAGGGGTCAAAAGGTCACGAAAAGTGTGTGTTTAAAAAGTGTGTTCTTAATAATGAAGGCACTTATTGTACAAAAAAGGAAAACATACAACATTTAATCCGTCTTTACGTAATAAGATAAGTTAATAAAACTAAAAAAAATTAAGCTACTTCGATAACAACCTCAAAAATCAAGCAAAATAAACCAAAAATATGTATTTTTTCGTATGTGAGTGCAATATAGTCACCTTCTCTGCGCTTTACTCGCGAAACGGCTCAATTCACAGAAAAATGTGCTAGGCATATGTTGTAGATAATTTCACGACCATCAATTTTTATATAACCTCTGATGACCTCCGATCAATAGGTCGCGAGATATTTGCGAAAAACTTTTCCTGACCTTTTGACCCCTAAAACTCTTAACGCGGACACGATATCAATGTCGATTTTTCAAATCTTCATAACAAAGCCGTCATTAAGCTGTATACCAAAATTCAGCCCAGTAGGAATTTTTCCGCAGATTGGGCTTAAAAATGACTAAAATGACTGGGCTATAAACTTTGATTACATAATTGAAAAATTAATTTCAAGGTTTAAAAAAAAGTAACTTATAAGTTATAAATGCTGCCTTATTTTTGTTTCCTAATTTGCATTGGTTACTCTAAAAAAACATTATTAAAAAGGTGTTGAAAGTAAATTGGATTGATATACCTACATATTTGCATAAAAATAATTAGGTAATAATCTTGTTTTGTTTGGTGTATCCAAATTCACACAGCTATATTTATTCAAGGCTTAATTTTATACACAGTCATAAATATCAAAATTTTTTTCTTGGCTAAATATTTAGTCCAATCCGCATGCGGCCTAAGTTTCAAAAAATCAGTCCCTGAGACACTTTTTGCGGCATTCTCCATGATCATAATGTCATACAAGATTTATCTCGAGTCCATCCTCAAACAACATACACATTAGGGTGGGTAAAAAAAAATCGAAATTCGTTTTTTTTTATTTCGTACTCCAAAAAATAGATTGCTAGACACTTCTAGAATATACACACCAAATATGAGCTCTTTATATTAATGGAAAGGTCCTCCGCTTCGCAATTTTCCATTTTTACATCAAGCTTCTACGAAAAAAATAATCATTTTTTTATTAATTGACTTTTTAGCCAATTTTTTTACATATTCTTGTAGAAAATTGAACGCTCTACAAAAAAGGCCTTGTACACTCAATTATCTAACCGTTTAGTAGATATTTGGGTTCCAAAAATCGAGAAAATCTTTTAAAATAAGTTTTTTGTTCTTAATTTTTTACAAATTGAAAAATTATAATAATCAAACGCGCATGACATATTCTTGTAGGAAACAGATGGCTCCATAAAAACGGTCTAACTTTTTTCATTAATCTAACCATTCTAAAGATATTCGAGGTCAAACTTTAATATCATTATTAAAACATTTTTACTTTTAAAAAATTTTCCAATTCACTGAAACTTCATTATTTTCAAATTAGCAAGATGTATTCTTGTATGGGCTTAAACGTTCTACAAAAAATTCTTTGGCATCAAATTGATTGCTTTAACCGTTTAGAAGATATTTGTATCCAAATCGCAATGCATACGAGTCATAAGAAAACTCTTGAAATCAGTTGACACTTGCAACTTTTTGTGTATGAACACAAAGAAAGTCGAAGGAGAAATCGTGGTGAAAAAACCAATACATATAAAATCGGCTCCGCGGTGATTATAATTTCCATACTAATCTGTGCCGCCCGTTGGACCCGTTCCGTAGTCGAGGTCGGACTCAGGCGGAGCGGATTCGGACCGAGGTCGGACTCGTTTGCTTGAAGGGTACATACATTTTCATGTCAGCCGGCACGCGAGAGAGCTAGACAAAAAATTTCTCAACGAAGAACAACTCAAAAGTGGGCAAGAACGAGAACCTGAAAATTCTGCGCATCTACTCATATCTTTATACACACTACACAAAGGATACTGTCAAGTATATTATATCAATCTACATCCTCTACCTACCTGCTTCTTCGCTGAACAACTATAATTACACTGTGATAGTTCGATTTTGCAACAGAAGCGAGACACATCGATTCTAGTTAATTCGAGTATGTTGAATTCAGTGGTGGCAACCGTTTTGAAAGTTTGGCTCAAGTTTTTGAGATATTTCGAAAATAAAATCTTAGGTCGGGACTATTAAAATACTGATAATTTCGGATAATTAAGTTTTTTTAAGCAGTTTTTAGTTTAGAGAAAAGCTATTCCTGTATATAGCTATATGTTTAACACTGTTCCAACCTAGATTGTGATGTTTCGGTCGCTTACAAACATTTTATAAACAAAAACTTCACTTTTTCATGTTTTTTTTTTATTTTGTTGACTTTCAAAGCCTTTAAAATGGAGGCAATTTGAGTTTAACATTGATTCGGGATATTTTATATTATTTAAATAGCATATCTTTCCAAAAATGAATAAAATACTGCAAACCTGAAAAAGTTCACTAGTGAAAATTAGTCTATTAAGCTACGGAACTGTATTAAATAACACTGGTAAGCAAAATTAAACTTTTTTTTTGCCACAAGAACCAAAATATACTTTTCTGATGGTGAAAGGGTTGCTCGAATCCGAAGCCATACATATTTATTTGGCTTCCTTTTTTTTTAATATTACAGTTATAAAAGGGAAAAAACGTTATTTTGACTGCTTTTATCCCGACATGATGTATATAAGAACGTTTTTTGTTTTTCCAAAAACTGTTTAATTCATTTATTTATTGTCTGATATATCTTAAGCTTAAGCTGAAAATCCAAAAACTATCTTAATTTAATCTTAAGTTCAGGTTTTGATACATTTCCGTAGCTTAGTAGGCTGATTTTCACTAGTGAACTTTTTCAGATTTGCAGTATTTTATTCATTTTTGGAAAGATATGCTATTTAAATAATATAAAATATCCCGAATCAATGTTAAACTCAAATTGCCTCCATATTAAAGGCTTTGAAAGTCAACAAAATAAAAAAAAAACATGAAAAAGTGAAGTTTTTGTTTATAAAATGTTTGTAAGCGACCGAAACATCACAATCTAGGTTGGAATAGTGTTAAACATATAGCTATATACAGGAATAGCTTTTCTCTAAACTAAAAACTGTTTAAAAAAACTTAATTATTCGAAATTATCAGTATTTTAATAGTCTCGTCCTAAGATTTTATTTTCGAAATTTCTCGAAAACTTGAGCCAAACTTTCAAAACGGCTTTTTTTTTCAATTCATTTTTATTTTTCATCAACTTAAAACTATCTTAAAGCTAGACAAAAATTCATAAAAACTAGCCTACTTATCAATTACTTACAACTAACTTACTGGCCCTATAAGGGCACCCTAAGTTATAATTCAATTTTCTTAATACTAATGCCTTTCGGCCTTATAACTATTTTTATACTAATATTTCAATGGTTTTTATTTTTCACTAAGAAATAATTTTAAAAAAAAACTTGGAATCTTATCATTTTTTTCTTATTTTAAAAACTTACAAACTAATTAAAACTACTTACAAACTAATTAAAACTACTTAAAACTACTTAAAAACTAGAACAGCCACAGCAAGCAATTTTGTATTTTTTTGTATTTTGTGTATTTTTTTTGTTTTTTTTTAAGTTTTTTTTGTATTTTTTTGTTTTTTTTTTTTTTGTATTTTTTTGTATTTTTTTTTTTTTTTTTTGTGCCACCCCAACTGTCCCTACTTAAAACTAAACACCTAAAACTATGTAAGCCGGCCAAGGCATAAAAACAAACACCACTTTAACTATTTACACTATTATGAAGCCACCAAAACTGGTTCTCCTGCCTTACCCTATCTCTTCGGTCCCGATCGGACACAGTCCTACTGAACCGAAGACGCCCTTCTCCGCCTAATGCGAGGATGTCCCTGTCATACAGCAGTCGCCTGTCCACGGTTCTTCGCCCGACGTGGTAGATTAGCGGAACTGCCAATCTATCCTGTACAAGCCCCCGACTATCTAAATAGAGGAATGCCTCAGGCGGAATATAGCCGCTTAAACACACACTCTTGAAGTATTCGTCGTTAGGGTAGTAAGCCCCAAAAATGTAGCTATTTGAAGAGGCCATCGCTCTTGAAACGTGGCCACGAACAAGCTTCAGCATAAAGTTATCAATTCTATTTATGTTGGCCCTATTGTATAAAACCTCATTGGAATAGTAATGCGTGTAATCAGATTCGGGTGTTCTGTGCAGACCAAGGCAACGTCTAAGACACTGCCTCTCAAACACCCGAAACTTTTCCATTTGAGATGGAGCAACGTTGAACCACACAGGGCATCCATAGACAATCATCGGCCGGATGAGGGCCATGTAGCAAATCACCTTAACCCTGGTGATAAGCCGACTGCTATAAAACAGCCGTTTCGTCAGGGCAAAAGCTCCCCTAGCCCTGGCCAGAGCAGCGTCCATATGTCTATTGAAATATAGATATTGATCTAGCCAGATGCCAAGGTGCTTTACTACACTTTTACTCGGCAGTGGCTGTCCGTGTGGTCCAGCGATCGCCAGCTTCCGCCAGTTCCTTCGCGTATCCCCTGAGGCCCTAGTCAAGGGAGTCCTAAATAGAATCGTTTCTGATTTCTGAAAGTTAATTTTCAACTTCCAGTCATCACAATATCGCTGAATTTTGTCAAAGTCACGTTGCAAGAGAATTCTGATGACCTCAACTTTTGGAGCTATTCTGTACGCAATTAGATCGTCGGCATACGCAATTGCCTGAGTTAGACTTCCTATCAGATCGCTGGTGTAAATACTAAAGAGAATCGGTGAGTTCACCGCTCCCTGTTGAAGACCATTTTTAATATTAAAAACTCCAGTAGAAGTTACATTGCCACTTTTGACAACAAACGTTCTACCATTGAGCATGTCATAAAGCATATATAAAAGTGGTTTGTTTATTCCAAGTCTTGTTAATTTAAGATAGAGACCTTCTAACCAAACGGTGTCGAAAGCTTTTTCCAAATCAACAAGACAGGCACCCGTGCACTGTTTTTTATCCTTTGTTCCACTGAATATCAGATACAAGTTTAGACGCGGCATGAATAGTATCATGTCCTGCCTTAAACCCAAATTGATTATCCGGTATGATATTGTTGTCCTCAGCCCACTGAGACAGAGCCCTATTGATAACTTTTTCAAATACCTTGCTGATACTTGGAAGGAGACTTATCGACCGGAGATTTGCCGGATTGGAGTTGTCCTTTCCCTTTTTCGGTAGAGGATGTACCACTGCTGTTTTCCAACGCTTTGGATAATATGCATTATTCAGAGCGTTGTTGAACAGAGTGGCAAAAATGTCAATAGCTTCTTGCGGTAGATGTCGTAGTACAATATTGGATATACCATCGACTCCTGCTGACTTCTTTTTCTTTAATGAATCGAAGATGAGCTTGAGCTCGACCTTCGTAACTAACAGGGTGTTAGCCCCAGCGCATGCTCGGCGATGATGGCGTTTGCCAAGTGCTCTTCATTAAACCCGGTAAAACCGCGATTCTCAGATCGCCATTGCGTAATATCATTACGTAGATAGAAGTGATGAAGGAGGGCCCTGTTTTCCAGGTCATGGTTCGGGTTAATGCTAGCATTTACCTTGTACACTTGCTGGAAGGCAGCACCCATCGCCTCCACTTTCTCTTGCGGATCTTCGATTATAAAGAGGTCGTCGTCCAAGATGGCTTCCCTTGGATTTATGCCTGCTGTCAGAAGTACGTCTCTGTTTTCCACAGTTCTCTGGAGCTTAAGACACGGAAGCTCGTTTTGATCATTCCGTCTAAAAATCTTATTAATCTGCGGAAACATACTCGGATCGCTAGAATTAACGGCCCGAATTTTTTGTCCCAATACTGATTAATAGACAACCTATAATTTTCTTTGATCAACTGGTTGATGTTTTTGATCGACGACTTCAGTGTTCTAATCTCCAGATCGTGTGGGTCGGTAAATCGCCGGTATAAACGTTTAAGTCTAGTCAATAGTCCGCTTTTTTGTCTGTGAAGTGCATCAATAGTCGCGTTACGGTAAGCGTTATTTTGGTCACGTTCTTTGTATTTGGGTATCGTTCTGTTCATCGTTTGTAGGATGGTATCGTCCATCTGTTGGAGATAACCATCGATCTCACTGTTCGACAGATTTCTGTCGTTTGGAGGGGCTATGTTATTCGAACGCAGTTCTCTTGCTAAGGCGTTGGTGAAGCGTGGCCAGCGCATCTTACCGTAGTTGTAAGAATGCTCCGGTACATACTCCTCCAATTCCACAAGCTCGTTCGGAAGCTGTGTTGTGGCGGCGAGTCCGCAGTGGTCGCTGTCGTACTCAATTGTACGAAGGCAGTTTCTTGGGTGTTGGCCCACAGAGTCTGTTATTGTCAGTCTTGAGTCTAGAAGCAATAAATCCAGAAAAGAACCGCTTCTTGGAAACGATGGCCTTTCAGTAGCCAGCAGATCAACCCTATATTCAATATTGTTTTGACTCATCCAATTAAACAGATGATTACCTCGCTGATTCTGTATTTGATTTCCCCAATCTTGATGTTTGGCGTTCAGATCACCGGCCATGAGGATATAGTTTTCCTCCAAATTCAGTCGGAGGATTTGAAAAAGTTTTTCGAGTTCTGCCGTAAAGTCAGCTGGTTGAGGTGCTTCTGGCGCATAAGCTGCGACTGCATACACCCGCTTTCCATGCTGAAGAGGGATGCATACAATGCACACCTCAAGCGATCGAAATTTTCGCACTTCACTATTGTATATTACTTTATAACTAATGCCTTTACGTATGAAGATTGCAACACCGCCTCCTTGAGTGGAGTCGGGCCGGTCTCTTCTTACGATGTTGTAATTAATATTTGTCAGTTTATGTTTCTGGTATAGCTTAGTTTCGCTAGCCATAAACACATCGGGACATAGATCTTTCAACAATTGGAAAAGGTTAGCTCTACGTTCGACCCTAATCAGTGAACTTACATTCACAGCTAGGATCCTAAGGGGCCTCTCTGACAGCGCGCCCATTACGACCTAGGTTGCGTTAAGCTAGGCAGTTGAGTGTAGATATGATCTACCCTTACTGTCTGCTCCCTTATCTGGCTTTGAAGCCCTGTTAACTGCGCTTGAATGCTCAGTAACAAGGTCAAAACCTCTGATTCTGCCGCCGGTGCTTTAGGCACGGAGGCCTGTTGAACAACCTTTGGTGGCTTTTGTGTCGCCTTTGGTATTGCTCTTTGCGCCATTTGGGCGAAAGAGATACTTGGGTTGACAATCGGAGCACGCCCTACTGGACGTTTTTCAACGAAAGCCTGCTTCGCCGTTTTCTGCTGCTTCATTTGCTGAAACCTCGGACAGCCCCGATAATTAGCAGGGTGCCCGACGCTTCCGCAGACTGCGCATTTTAGCTGGGCCTTATCTTCGACCCGTTCCTCCCCGAGTTTGCACTCCCCCTTATTGTGGTTCTCTCTATCAATAGTCGCGTTACGGTAAGCGTTATTTTGGTCACGTTCTTTGTATTTGGGTATCGTTCTGTTCATCGTTTGTAGGATGGTATCGTCCATCTGTTGGAGATAACCATTGATCTCACTGTTCGACAGATTTCTGTCGTTTGGAGGGGCTATGTTATTCGAACGCAGTTCTCTTGCTAAGGCGTTGGTGAAGCGTGGCCAGCGCATCTTACCGTAGTTGTAAGAATGCTCCGGTACATACTCCTCCAATTCCACAAGCTCGTTCGGAAGCTGTATTGTGGCGGCGAGTCCGCAGTGTTCGCTGTCGTACTCAATTGTACGAAGGCAGTTTCTTGGGTGTTGGCCCACAGAGTCTGTTATTGTCAGTCTTGAGTCTAGAAGCAATAAATCCAGAAAAGAACCGCTTCTTGGAAACGATGGCCTTTCAGTAGCCAGCAGATCAACCCTATATTCAATATTGTTTTGACTCATCCAATTAAACAGATGATTACCTCGCTGATTCTGTATTTGATTTCCCCAATCTTGATGTTTGGCGTTCAGATCACCGGCCATGAGGATATAGTTTTCCTCCAAATTCAGTCGGAGGATTTGAAAAAGTTTTTCGAGTTCTGCCGTAAAGTCAGCTGGTTGAGGTGCTTCTGGCGCATAAGCTGCGACTGCATACACCCGCTTTCCATGCTGAAGAGGGATGCATACAATGCACACCTCAAGCGATCGAAATTTTCGCACTTCACTATTGTATATTACTTTATAACTAATGCCTTTACGTATGAAGATTGCAACACCGCCCCCTTGAGTGGAGTCGGGCCGGTCTCTTCTTACGATGTTGTAATTAATATTTGTCAGTTTATGTTTCTGGTATAGCTTAGTTTCGCTAGCCATAAACACATCGGGACATAGATCTTTCAACAATTGGAAAAGGTTAGCTCTACGTTCGACCCTAATCAGTGAATTTACATTCACAGCTAGGATCCTAAGGGGCCTCTCTGACAGCGCGCCCATTACGACCTAGGTTGCGTTAAGCTAGGCAGTTGAGTGTAGATATGATCTACCCTTACTGTCTGCTCCCTTATCTGGCTTTGAAGCCCTGTTAACTGCGCTTGAATGCTCAGTAACAAGGTCAAAACCTCTGATTCTGCCGCCGGTGCTTTAGGCACGGAGGCCTGTTGAACAACCTTTGGTGGCTTTTGTGTCGCCTTTGGTATTGCTCTTTGAGCCATTTGGGCGAAAGAGATACTTGGGTTGACAATCGGAGCACGCCCTACTGGACGTTTTTCAACGACAGCCTGCTTCGCCGTTTTCTGCTGCTTCATTTGCTGAAACCTCGGACAGCCCCGATAATTAGCAGGGTGCCCGACGCTTCCGCAGACTGCGCATTTTAGCTGGGCCTTATCTTCGACCCGTTCCTCCCCGAGTTTGCACTCCCCCTTATTGTGGTTCTCTCTATCAATAGTCGCGTTATGGTAAGCGTTATTTTGGTCACGTTCTTTGTATTTGGGTATCGTTCTGTTCATCGTTTGTAGGATGGTATCGTCCATCTGTTGGAGATAACCATTGATCTCACTGTTCGACAGATTTCTGTCGTTTGGAGGGGCTATGTTATTCGAACGCAGTTCTCTTGCTAAGGCGTTGGTGAAGCGTGGCCAGCGCATCTTACCGTAGTTGTAAGAATGCTCCGGTACATACTCCTCCAATTCCACAAGCTCGTTCGGAAGCTGTATTGTGGCGGCGAGTCCGCAGTGTTCGCTGTCGTACTCAATTGTACGAAGGCAGTTTCTTGGGTGTTGGCCCACAGAGTCTGTTATTGTCAGTCTTGAGTCTAGAAGCAATAAATCCAGAAAAGAACCGCTTCTTGGAAACGATGGCCTTTCAGTAGCCAGCAGATCAACCCTATATTCAATATTGTTTTGACTCATCCAATTAAACAGATGATTACCTCGCTGATTCTGTATTTGATTTCCCCAATCTTGATGTTTGGCGTTCAGATCACCGGCCATGAGGATATAGTTTTCCTCCAAATTCAGTCGGAGGATTTGAAAAAGTTTTTCGAGTTCTGCCGTAAAGTCAGCTGGTTGAGGTGCTTCTGGCGCATAAGCTGCGACTGCATACACCCGCTTTCCATGCTGAAGAGGGATGCATACAATGCACACCTCAAGCGATCGAAATTTTCGCACTTCACTATTGTATATTACTTTATAACTAATGCCTTTACGTATGAAGATTGCAACACCGCCCCCTTGAGTGGAGTCGGGCCGGTCTCTTCTTACGATGTTGTAATTAATATTTGTCAGTTTATGTTTCTGGTATAGCTTAGTTTCGCTAGCCATAAACACATCGGGACATAGATCTTTCAACAATTGGAAAAGGTTAGCTCTACGTTCGACCCTAATCAGTGAATTTACATTCACAGCTAGGATCCTAAGGGGCCTCTCTGACAGCGCGCCCATTACGACCTAGGTTGCGTTAAGCTAGGCAGTTGAGTGTAGATATGATCTACCCTTACTGTCTGCTCCCTTATCTGGCTTTGAAGCCCTGTTAACTGCGCTTGAATGCTCAGTAACAAGGTCAAAACCTCTGATTCTGCCGCCGGTGCTTTAGGCACGGAGGCCTGTTGAACAACCTTTGGTGGCTTTTGTGTCGCCTTTGGTATTGCTCTTTGAGCCATTTGGGCGAAAGAGATACTTGGGTTGACAATCGGAGCACGCCCTACTGGACGTTTTTCAACGACAGCCTGCTTCGCCGTTTTCTGCTGCTTCATTTGCTGAAACCTCGGACAGCCCCGATAATTAGCAGGGTGCCCGACGCTTCCGCAGACTGCGCATTTTAGCTGGGCCTTATCTTCGACCCGTTCCTCCCCGAGTTTGCACTCCCCCTTATTGTGGTTCTCTCCACACTTGACACAGCGCGACTGCATTTCGCAGTTGGCTGCGGCATGGCCGAACCTTTAGCAGCGCACGCATTGAAGCATGTCACCGCGCCTTTTTAATTTATCCCAAGTGACAACCTGGTAGTTGAGGACGGTGATACTCCTCAAACTATCCAGTTTGCTGTTGGGTGAGAGCTGTACTAAAAATATCGGCAGCTTCCGTTTCTCCCGCCTGTACAAAGCCGTTTGGAATGGCTTGACGCTGATGATCTCGAGATCATCACTCGCTTTGCGGCAGAGCTCATCATAGAGCGTCTGGGGTTCCGTGCAGGAATCTATGCCCTTTAGAAGGACCGTTTTGATTTTCTCCAACTTAGTAATAAAACGGAAGTACTCAGTGGTGGCTTCTTTAAGTAAGAATTTAATTTTTTTATGATCCTCCACAGTGTGGCAGTGGATCGAATGTCTTTTATTACTAAGTCTTTTAATAAAAAAATGTTCGCCTATGGCCGACTTACAGACATAGTTTTATGGTATCCTCTAGCTCCATTTGAATACATTTATGGGTGGCACGTTTTCTTTTTTGCTTCGTGTTGTCTGTGGCTGCTGCTGGTGTACTCTCCCACGCTGCTGCTCCTGGGCTTGCTGCTGTTGAGTCCGCACCTGCTGCTTACTTCCACTGGGCTTACTGCCTCTGTTGCTTGTTGTTGTTGCTTTTTATTTTGCTGTTCTGGCTGTTGTTGTTGTTGCTGTTGCTGCTGTGGCTGTTCTTGCTGCTGCTCTGGCACTTGTGTGGGCAGGTGTAGTTGTTGTTGTTGTGCAACTTGTGCAGGCAATTGTTGTTGTTGTTGCCGCTGTTGCTGCTTTGCTTGTTGCTTATGCTGTGGAGCTTTTTGTTCTCGCTGAGGTTGAGGGACTTGCTGTTGCTGCAGTCGAAGCTGCTCTTGTTGTTGTTGCGCTGCATTGGCTGCTTTTGCGGCTTCCTTATCTGCGAGCTCTTGCTTTTCCTTGGCTCTGCGGGCTTCTTGCTTCGCTTTCATGAGCTGGATCAGGGGCGCGACTTCTTGTCTGAGGGCATCCATTTTCCTCTCAAACTCATTTATCTTTGTTTGGAGGGTCTGCTCCTCCTCTTCTTCTTCGTCTGATGACGGCTCTGGCGATGAATGATCAGCGAGATTGTTGCTGTCACCCGTTGTATAATGCCCTTCTCCCCCGTCGGACATATAATTAAACTCTTCCTCCACCGGAGAGTTGTTCATCTGCTCCTGTATTTTAGCTGCCCCTTCGGTTTTCGCTGTACGCGCCGTTTCCCCCCCTTTAGTAGGCAGCTCAACTGAAGGGTTTTGGGAACGACGCTTCGGCAAATTCTTCAGGTTCGGCTTCGCAAAGATGCGTCTCCTCTTCCCTCCCATATCGACTGTTGTTGCCGTTGGCTTGGTTGCTGTTGGGTTCCTTTGTGCTGTAGCTGGGGCACCTTTCGATGTCCCCGCTATATCACCTGATTGCAAACGCTCTAGGTCAAGCGAATGCTATTTTTTAAATTTTTAGTTTTAAAAAAAAACCTCCAAATTTACTTCGACTCAGGTGGGAATCGAACGCCGTTCCTTCGGCTCTCGGGTCCGATGATATTACCACTGAGCTACTGATGACTTAATAGCCTAACTGGTTAACTTACTTCTCGTTTACTATTCACTTCCCGATTACGAATTAAAACCACTGTGAAAGCCGATTTGCGCGTGCACACTCTTCCACAGTACAAGATCGACTTTCAAAACGGTTGCCACTACTGAATTCAGCATACTCGAATTAACTAGAATCGATGTGTCTCCGCTCTGTTGCAAAAAAAAAGTTCTAAAAACTATCACAGTGTTATTATTATAATGCAAAAATTTTCTCTAATATAGAAAAAACTCAAACGCCATCCACAACAGCAACATGAAAACAAGTTTCTTTTTCATTTCAAAAATAATTAGGTATACACTCCAGAAATCTTTCATGAAAATATACAATTTCAAACCAGTTTTTGTCTACAAACATTAGGTATGTTTTTTTGGCATCGCTGTCTGCAGCCAAATTCGATTTCCCAAAAAAACGTATCCGCAGTTGCCCATCCGCAGCTGTCTAGCTGTCAGATAATAAAACAAAAACAAAAAATCGAATTTTATTGCAAATCATTTTTGAGTAGTTTTGACGCATAATTAATTTATTTTTGAAACGTAGAAATAAAACAAACCAAATGAAATTGCTAAAAATGGATTTTCCTGATTTTCCATTTGTATATCCATCTGCATTTGTTCAATTGTTTGATTTTTTATTTTTGTTTTGCTTTCGGATAAGTTTTGACATATCCCTTCAAGCAAGAAAACGGAGTCCAGAAAAGACAGTCCGACCTCCGACCGAGAAAAGCGGGGTTGCACTCACACACTTGCAACTTTTTGTGTATGAACACAAAGTCTAAGAGAATCGTGGTGAAAACTGAGAAAAGGAAAAAAAAGTAGACAGACATAGCCAACAAGAGCAAAAGCGTCATTTTGTTATTTTTTGTTGAAGTGTTCAGTCGCGTCGTGTCTCGTGTATAATTATAAACAATTATATCAGGTATGTTGTATATATCGCTCAAAGTGTTTGGATTAAAGTGATGTGTTTCTTTTTGTGTTGTAGATGTAATCTCTAATGATGAAGAAAAAGGCAGAAGGTGAAACATGCAATTGGGCATCTAAAGAAACACCAACAACAGCAGCAACAACAAATAAAATAAAATGAAAAAAATGTATTGTATTTTATATTGTATATATTGTGAAAATTTCGTTTGCCAAAATTAAATAAAAAATAAAACAGTTTCAGTGAAAAAAAAAATAAATCTTGTTCTTTTTTTGGTCGCAAATGCGAAACGTCATCCCTTTTTTATTCCTCTTTCTGGTAGGTTTTCGCTGCTCCGACTCGGGTCCGCCTTCGGCTCAGTTTTCTCGGAATGGAGATTTTCACCACACCAATACATATGCAATCGACTTCGCGGTGATTATAATTTCCATACTAATTTGAGCCGCCTTCGGACCAGTTTCTGATCCGAAGTCGGACTCAGCTCCGCCTCAAGCGGAGTGGATTCGGACCGAGGTCGGACCTGTTTGCTTGAAGGGATTGGGGTATGTTCGTAGATTTGGTCAGCCGTGCATATAAACAGTGTCCCGTTTATATGCAAAGTCGAAAGATCGAAGTTGAAATTCGTATGCGAAATGTGGAAGACTTTTTTTGTTTTTTCTAGCGCTATTTCGTCGCTTGGATGCTATCTTGTTCTAAAGGCCATTTTTTACGAAAGTGAGTTAAGTATGAACTCTTTAAAATTTTGGGAGGCTCTTTCGTTTGACGCCAACTACTTTTTGCAAAAAGTCAAAAGGTGAAAATTTTCAAACTCATTTTGTGACAGTTTTTACGCAAACACAAAATTTAAAATAATTATGCAGAAAGCTTATTTTTTGGTTTAAAAAACATTTTTTGTAGTTTTTTTATTTCCAAAAACAAATTGCGTTAGAAAGAAGTAAAACATTTTTACTTTTGTAATAATTTCTACTTTTTCACTTCTTAGGTCATTGTAGTTATGGCTTTATCATGTCATTTTTGTTCAATAAACTCCTTTTTATCTTCTTTTTTATTACGTTGAAGAAATAGAAGCATATTTAAAAAAAGAATTTCATAATTTCTATCTTGTCCAATATCCACTTTTTTTGATGGTTTGTTCAATATGAACTTGTTTGTTTGTGTTGTCTTCTATGTTGTTCAATATTGAGTTTTTCTGTTCAATATCCAACATATTTTAAAAACTTTTTGTCACTTCATATGCCATTTATCAATATCCAAAATGACTTCTGTTTGATTTTAATTTATAATATAATTCAAAAGAATTGAAAAACTATTTCTATTACTTGTTTTAAAAATAAAATTGTAAAGGGTTGCAGAAAAAAATCATTTGAAAACAAAAATTTTGTACAAAATGAAATGTAGAAATAATTTTGTGTTTTAAATTGCGTTGCACTCTGCGAACATAACCTTCGAGACTCTCGAGTTATCCGATTATCCGTAGTTTTCTCCGATCGAGTATCGATACTCGAAAAAATGTCAATTTCTTATCCGCAGCCAGATTTAAGTTTAAGTTTTATCCGCAGCTGGGTGTTGTATTTGTAATACATGGAAGCTCCCACTGCAGATGGGGATAGCTGTGCCAAAAAAACACGCCTATTATATCCAAATAAAGATCTAAAAGTATACCTACATCCATTTGCATGTCACCCCGCACGCGTGAGTGCGATGGCGATCTCATAAAGAGACAATAGGCGTGTTTTTTTGGCATCGCTATCTGCAGCCAAATTGTATTTCCCAAAAAAACGTATCCGCAGTTGCCCATCCGCAGCTGTCTAGCTGTCAGATAATAAAACAAAAACAACAAAACCGAATTTTATTCAAGATTATTTTTGAGTAGTTTTTACGCATAATTTATTGATTTTTAAACGTTAGAAATGAAACAGACCAAATTAAATTACTAAAAATGGATTTTCCTTATTTTCCATTTGTACATCCATCTGCATTTGTTCAAAGTTTGATTTTTTATTTGGGTTTTGCTTTCGGATAAGTTTTTGACATATTGGGATATGTTCGTAGATTTGGGTACAGTCGTCGTTCATGAATTTGGAGTTTTTATAGGTGGCCCGTTTATATGCAGGGTCGAAAGATCGAAATTGAAATTCGTATGTGAAATGTGGAAGACTTTTTTTAATTTTGACAATAAGGGTCAAAATTTGTATAAATAACTTTTACTTAACTTTAAGGTATAACTACAACGGCCACTTTTTGCAAAAAGTCAAAAAGTGAAAATTTTCAAACTCATTTTGTGATAGTTTTTCTGTCCACAAAATTAAAAATAATGATGCAGAAAGCTTATTTTTTGTTTTAAAAAACAATTTTTGTAGTTTTTTCCTAAAACAAATAGCGCTAGAAATAAATAAAAAATTTTTACTTTTGTAAATTTCCCACTTTTTCACTTTTTAGGTCATTGTAGTTATGGCTAAAGTCTCAAATAGATCATGAAATCTGAGACTTTTCCCCTTTTTCCTCACTTTACATCCACTTCTAGCTGTCAGATTCATAAATTTGAAAAAAGTGGACATATCCAAACTCATTTTTTGAAAGTTTCTGCATACCAAAATTAAAAGCAATGATGCAGACAACTTATTTCTTGATGTCAAAAACAATTTTTTTAGTTTTTTTTTAATATGGCGCTAGAAAGAAAAAAAAATACTTTTGCAAATAAAAACGACATTACAGAAAAATATTAAACACCGTATAATAATTATGTGCGACTTGTTCCTTGATTTTATTTCACTAAAAAGCATTTAAAGTTTAGAGTAGGTTAAGTTTTCATCAATGGTAAATATGTATATAAATGAAATGTAGAAATAATTTTATGTGTGCGTTCCAATACTAATTCAAAATAAACTTAAATAAAAGAACGCACTTTAAGTACGTTGCAGATTGCACTCTGCGAACATAGCTTCGAGACTCTTGATTTATCCGATTATCCGAAATTTTCTCCGATCGAGTATCGATACTCGAAAAAATGTCAATTTCTTATCCGCAGCTAGATTTAAGTTTAAGTTTTATCCGCAGCTGGGTGTTGTATTTGTAATACATGGAAGCTCCCACTGCAGATAGGGATAGCGGTGCCAAAAAAACACGCCTAATGAATGAAAACGTCGGAAAAAAAGGCTAAGAAATGCAAAATGACCTAGAAAGCTAAATTTTGGATATGTTGTAGGGGATGCTTAAAAGAGCTTAACTTGAAGTTTTCGACCAAGATTTCCTATAAGCTTTTTCCGCCATTTTGAAAAAAGGATAAAATTGGTTTATTGACAATAACTCGGCTATCTGACGAGATCCGAAAATTTTTTTAAAGAGTTCTACAATTCATACATACACATTTTTTGTGTTTCATAAACCGTTTTCGAGATATCGATCAAAAGAGTCAAAAATTTAGGACATGCCATTTGGTTTTTGACATTATCTATTTTTTTGTGATGAATATCGAAAAAACTATTAAGATAAAATTTATAGACCCTGTTAAGACCTACAATTTCGTATTATTATTTTTTTTGACAAAAATTACGACCTCCAGCCGGCCACAAAGTCGTTTAGTCCGCGCCCACAGCCAAGCAAGCCGCTCGTTCGGTTGTAAAAAACACAATCATTGATGTTTTTTTTTTAATGTTTATACCTATTATTATATCAGTAACACATATGTATGTATGTATTTATTTAATAAATAATGAGAAAATATTTTTAATGGTTTTTTTTTAACCCAAATTTTGTAAATACAGTATATCGACTTTTTGTGTTGAGTGTACATTTTATAATTTGCTTCAATCTCTATATTATTTTATTTATCAAAATTGCAAACCCTAACTCATTCAACTTTTTTGAATAAAAAAAACATAACTTTACATTTCCAATATTTGTTTGTATGAACATTTACAGTAGCGAGCAAAAAACTTGCAAACGAAAGAGGTTTAAAGAGTTTTCAACAAGAACTAAGTTATTTTACATCGTATAACTACCAAATTTGGAAAAAAAAATATTGGAATTGCTTTATTTTCATTTAACAGAGTCAATTTGTGGAATATATAACTCCAATACAATTATTTGGTCAAAATACCAAAAAGACTATGTGCCATTGTTTGTAAAAAAGTGCTGCCAATTGAATATTGGTTTTAATTAACAAAATATTTACATTAAAAACCAAAAATATAAACAATATATATGAATAAATCATTATACTTCATTGTTTTTTACACATTTGCATTTATTTTGCTTTGGCTAAAAACGCATATTTATGTAAGCTTTTGACCAAATAATTGTTTTGGAGTAAATTCCACAAATTGACACTGTTTAATGAAAATAAAACAATTTCAATATTAAATGCCAAATTTCGTAGTTAGGGCCATTTTTTCACTATTGCTCAACTTGATACAAACCTTCGAGTTTGCCAACTTGAGAGTTGACTTGTACTCGAGAGTTCAAACGCAAGTTGTAATTTCTTTTTATTCACTAATTATTTTCTCAACTCTCCAGTTGAAGATCTTAAGTTGGTCAATTTCAAGTTTGAAAAATATCCCTGGGATATTAATGAAATATGAAACAAAAACTGTCAATTATTTAAATTAATATTTGAATCTGTCATATCCATAGCATATTTCTATTCTTTTTTTGTTTAATTTTTCGATTTTTGTTTGCTTTTTCGATTTTTGTTTCCTTTGGAATATTAATTCGTTGACACAATAACTGCCAACAAAATTTTGACAGTAAAATTTAAAAAAAAATCTGAAGCAAGCTGTCAAGTTTGGTCGGCAAACTTCTACTTTTAAGGGAAGTTGAGAAAACTGGAAGTTGATCAACTCTCGAGTTTAAAATCGAAAGTTGAAAACGTCAACTTGGAGTGAATAAAACCGAAGTCGGAAGTTGAGGATAAATATTCTCAAGTTATTTTCAACTCCGAGTGAAAAAAATGGCCCTTAGTTCTTGTTTAAAACTCTTTAAACCTATTTCGCTTGCAAGTTTTTGCTCGCTACTGTAAATGTTCATACATCTTGGATATGTAAAGTAATGTTTTTTTTAAGTATAATGAGTTAGGATTTGCAATTTTGATAAATAAAATAATATAGAGATTGAAGCAAATTATAAAATGTACACTCAATACAAAAAGCCGGTATAATGTATTTACAAAATTTGGGTTAAAAAAAACCATTCCAAATTTCTTCTCATTATTTATTAAATAAATACATACATACATATGTGTTTCTGATATAATAAATAATATAAACATTAAAAAAAACATCAATGATTGTTTTTTTTTACAACCGAACGTGCGGCTTGCTTGGCGGTGGGCGCGGACTAAACGACTTTGCGGCCGGTTGGAGGTCGTTATTGTTGTCCAAAAAAAAAAAAATTAAAATACGAAATTGTAGGTCTTAACAGGGTCTATAAATTTTATCTCAATAATTTTTTCGATATTCATCACCAAAAAATAGATAATGTCAAAAAACAAATGGCATGTCCTAAATTGTTGACTTTTTTTATCGAAATCTCGAAAACGGTTTATGATACACAAAAAATGTGTATGCATGAATTGTAGAACTCGTTAAAAGCTACAAAAAAGTTTTTACTGAAATTTTCGTATCTCGTCGAGTTATTTTCAAAAAACCAATTTTATCCTTTTTTTCAAAATGGCGGAAAAAGCTCATAGGAAATCTTGGTCGAAAACTTCAAGTTAAGCTTTTTTGAGCATCCCCTACAACATATCCAAAATCATAGAGGAAGGAATACCTAGAGAACCGACTTCAGGGGGTTGTTCTCTTCGACCCTACAAGCTGCAATGAAAGAAAAAACTCCACAGTGGCTATATGTGGTAGTTTCCCCGTGCATTTTAAATGGCACTAACACATTCAACTGTGGAGTTTTGCTCAATGCGCTCAGTGCGCAATTGAGTTGAACAAAAAAATTCTGTTAATTCAAAAATTGAAAAACTAAATTTTCAGAAAAAAATCTTTTTTTGACATTTAATCAATAAAAAATATATTAAATATTACTTTTTATTGCTTTTAGCATAAAAATCAAACAATATTTATGAACTTTATTGCTAAAAACTATAAAAATTAAAAAAAAAAAGTATAAGCGCACGCTAATTACACCATGAAAAGTATAAACAGTGCCTAATTTTCCACCACAGAAAAATAGCTCAAAGGTGAGTATTTTGACAGATCAAAATGAAAAAAAAATTCAACATGGATTTCAATTTCAAAGTTCATTTTAATTTTTCAGGAAATTGTGATTTGATGACGATTTAA